>NC_142068.1:66659166-66979583 GCF_059756535.1 Pantherophis guttatus
TGCAATGGTATTGAGCTTCATCTTTGCTGGAGTGATACACTGGCCATGAAAGCCTACATCAGTATATCTGTACTGTAGTTTGTTTGCTTTATATCTAATAGATTCTGAAGGATTTTATAGTTGCAATCATTAATATTTAATTTTATGTTAATTTCAGCTACACAGCAGTGTTTTTTTTTTGCAAATGTTTTTATAGTACTGTAACTTATGAATGTAAAGACTTCTCAATAGAAATGCAGAAAGTTTTGCTTACAGCATGTCAAATTCTACCAAAATTATTAAATGCAGGCAAAGTTTTGAATAAAAGATTAACTTTCAGAAACACTTGCTTCTGAAAATTAAAAACAGCATATATCGAAAAGCACATTCTCTTTTCTATAACTTTGTTTTCATATTTGTAGCAAGCTGAAGATAGTTATTCAAATAAGTGACAATAAAGCAGTCACTATAAACACTTGGTTGTGGGAAATTCTATAATTTATTTCTATTTCTAAGAAATAAATTAGATAACTTATGCTTGAATGGAAGTTGAAACCTTGTGATAAACCAATGTCATACCTTGATCCCAGGACCAAATATTCATATCTAAAGCAAATGAACAAAATGACTTGAAAAAACCAATCTTGGTCTCCCTCCCCCGCCACTTTCCAGTCCTGGTTCCTCTGATGTTTATATTGTCTAAACTACAGATAATCCTCAATTTACAACAGTTTGTTTAGTGACCGTTTGAAGTTACAATGGCACTGAAAAATGTGACTTAGGACTGTTTTTCACACTTACGACCATTGCCACACTTTCATGGTCACATGATAAAAATTAAGATACTTAGTAAGATATTTATGACAGTTGCAGTGACCTGGGATAATGTGATCACCTTTTCTGACTTACTGACAAAGTCATTGGCGAAGCCAGATTCACTTAACAATCGTGTTACCAATTTAACAACTGCAGTGATTTACTTAACAACTGTTGCAAGAAAGGTCGTAAAATGGGGCAAACTCACTTAACAAAAAAATATTTAGGCCTAATTGTGTTTGTAAGTGGAGGACTACCTGTATTTTGACTATTTTGTATTGTATAATCACTGAAAAATCACTGGAGAGTCTATCTCGCATATCTGGATGATCATCCCAAAACAACCCAAAAAATGGATAATTGGCAGTAACAGTGAATACAACTTGTAATTATGGAATGCATTTGAAGGATAACAGCATTTTGCCTTCACTTCAGAAATTTTAAAGAATGTCATGGACATATCTACAGAAAGGCTGGTATAGGGAGTCATAAAACATGTCGCGAAACGTCACATGATAGTAACGTGACGCCTTGAGTTTGACACCCGTGTCTACCCTTTCCAAAGTTCATCTGAATATAACTTAACCTCCCAGCTTTCTTTCCTTCCTTCCTTCCTTCCTTCCTTCCTTCCTTCCTTCCTTCCTTCCTTCCTTCCTGTTAGTCCACCGTGATTATTATTTTCTAAGAAATCCTTTGATATATGTTTTCTGTTGAAAACTTGAAACAATACTAAATACAGTTTAAAATGCTCAACAGTACTATAAAGGCTGCAGGTGTAGGTGGTATAATGGATGCCAAAGAAAATGACTTTATTTATTTATTTATTTGTTCAACTTGTATGCCACCTTTCTCCAAAGACTCAAGGTGGTCTTTATGTCTCTATGTACATTTCCGAACTGAGTTGGTAGGATTTTTTAAAAAAATTATTCAGGGGCAACATTTTGCCTCCTTGCCTAGGTTTTTCCCAAAGATTATATATCCTGCCTTTAATATATACACCAAAGCACACTCTTCTCACTTTCTGTAAAAAAAAAAGAAAAAAAAAAGAATTGATATATGAAATTATTCCTAAAGTCTTCACAGGTATTGGGACAGCCAGGATTGTTATCACTAAGCAATACAGTCATGTGATGTCACTTTTTATGACTTCATTGCTTTTCAATATAAATTCCAGTCCGAAATGCCATAGTAGGACAATGCGGACTACCCCTGAAGCAGTCTACTTCAGTTCTATGTTAGGATTATCTAAATCCATTATAAAGGTAATTTGCACCACAGCAGTGAATGAGATAAGGACATGCAGTAGTTTTGAACAGCGTTTTTCAACACTTAATACTGAGATTTTACTAAGATTTTGCCAAATTTAAGATGTCAGGACTTCAATTCCCAGATTTCCCCAGCCATGTCATGTTATTCTGAAATTGTGTGGGAGTGGGAACACTTCTTGGCTCTCTAAATTTTGAGAGTTAAATGGGGAGGAGTAAATCATATGGACTGTTGCTAAGTTCATGCAGGAGGCCAAAATAAATCTATAATATTTATTACATTTAAAATTAATGTGATTGTACCACAGTAACAGCTAAGTAATTTTAAAGATGATAATCTTTATCATGTCATTGCTTTAAAAATTTGTAAGTACAAACTGACATTGATTTGATTAATGTTAGACCCCTGTAACATTTTGTAAGTACAAATTTGAGCATAATTTGTTTGGACCAGCAGTCTGTCCAATCCCCAATCACAGGGGTTTCCCTAAAACTTTTTGTATGGACCTTTCTCTTTAAAAAGAAATTAAGAAAATGTAGACACCTCAGAATTATGTAAATTGTCTCTCTTCTATTTTCTTTTTGTTTGTTTTATTAATGATAGACATGTTTGATTTCCCTGGGGCTTGGTTTTCTCCAATGATGTACTATGTAATTACACGTGCACATTCCATTAAATTTAGTTGGCATTGGAAATGAACTGTTGGCTTGATTTTAACTGAGCTATCTATAGTTAGCGAAGTGCCAAAGAATACAAATGCAAAAAGGAGAGAAGGAACAAATGTATACTCAGTATGATTGTGTCCAGCATGACTTATTCTTAGTCTGCTGTGAACTATTGGTCAGATGAATTGATTCTTTTATAAAACAGAACAAAACAAAAAATAATAACTTTGAATCACTTCTATAACAATAGCAATGTTAAGCCATATTTTTATAACATTGGGTTATTGGGAAATGATTTAGTGTAAAAACAGCATATGTTGTTGTTCAGTCACTAAGTCGTGTCTAGTTCTTTGCGATTCCATGGATCACAGCACACTGAAAACAGCATGTGTTCAAATGGGCAATCAACAATCATCCGACTTCCTTAAATAATATTGTTAGGAAATGGTCATTGCCTAACTAGTTGGCCAGTTAATATATAAGCCAACATTATATGTTTATAGTATGAATATGTATAATATAGCTTTAAGAGTCTTGCTGAGTCACTCTGCATCCTGATTGGATGAGCTCTGTAGCAACTGTATTTAAGGAGAGATTGATTGTGGTCAATTTGGATATTACACCATATTGTTACCTGCTGCTATGTTGTAGATATCTTTGATCTCTTTACATGGCCAGTTTGATCACGGTTTATTTATTACTGCTTTTATGAACTGTTTTTATATTGTTCCTGAATGATTCATGTATTGTTCTACAAACCGGTAAGAAGTTTTGTATCTCTGGATTGATTATGCATGGCTAAGACTTGGATTGGTAAAAGGACTATGATTTTGCCTTGCTCTATAAGTAAAATACTTTAAAAACCAGTTTGTATGCAGTTTATTCACAATTACTCTCAGCACTGTTTCGGTGCGCAAAACTCTATGCTCTGCTTCATAACCATTCCTGGTTATCTCACAACTATATCCTTAACAAATATCTAATAATCAACTAACTTCTCCCAAAGTCAGAGTTGCAACTTTTCAAGACAACTAGTAAGGCAAAACTGTATTTGCAAATTTGCCTTATTGTAAAAACTGCCATATAGCTATACTATTGCTATTAGAAAAACAAAAACAAAACATGGTTTGGAGTACAGAAGATGTAGATGTTGCCTCTGTAGTGGACATTTACATGTAAAAGTTCAGAAAATGAAACTAGTTCCTGATTGAATCATCTGAGTTTCTGAAAGGAGCTAGACCTGAAAATTCCATTATGATGTTAGTTATGACGACACTACTAAATTTAGTATACCCCTTAAAACTATTAGGTAATACGTTTTTAGGCAGTAATACTAGCACTGTCACAAAAGGTTATTATGGTATCTGTGGTCAATCACAAACCCCCAGAAAGGAATGAAAACATTCTGCTGCGCCCACTTATTTCATTTTCTAAGAAAGCCAATGGATTTATGTAACCTGGAATATAAATTATGCTTAAAGCTGGTGCTTTGCACAACTAGTTTTTTCTTTTCTTTTTAAATTAAATAATCTTAAAAGGCAAGGTAGGGAGCTTGGCAGGCATTAAGGAATGTATTTCAGCAGGAATATTGTCACACTGGAGTCCCAAGCTGTACCTAATAAGAGTATTTTCAGTACCTCACATGGATTTGTTGAGGCATACTTTGTGAGAAAGTAAGTTCCTGTCCCAGGGGAAGATGGTGGTGTTACATAATATGCTGCAGCACATTCTAAATTGGGCCTCTCTTGGAAGAATCTTTGGAGGCTAAACTTGGTTCTTAAAGCAGCACCAAAAGTATTGGCAGATATTGCACCTTTCCTAAAACATTTGTCTTGGCTCCTAGTTCACTTCTGGCACCATTCAAATAGCTGGTAATTAGCTTTCAATCACTCCATAAAGATCTTCATCCAGAATGCTGGAAGCATCATTGCTGCTGTAATAGTGTGCCTACTCTCATGTCAACCAGAACCTTCTCCTAATATCAGATGCTGTCTTTTTCTGTCAAGTTTAAGATGAAGTGAGTTGTTAAGAGTTAGGGTCTTCTTAGTGACTGCACCGATATTGCAGAATAGATAGCCTAGCTGACTTTCCCATTTCTGAGTTGGGAAGCATTTTTTTCCAAACGTGTTCTATTTATTCAGGGACAACATTTTGCCCCCTTGCTTGGGTTTTTCTCAAGGATTACATATCCTGCCTTTGATATATTTACCAATGCATACATATCCCACTTTCTGTAAAAAAAATTGATGTATGAAATTATTATTAAAATCTTGACAGGTATGGGGACTGCTCACTAAGCAATATGATCATGTGATGTCACTCTTTATGACTGCATTGCTGCGCAATACAATTTCCAAGTAAATGTTACTTTCAAACTAAGAACAGGTGCCATAATAACCTGAGAACTATCTGCCTTAAGCAGTCTACTTAAATTCTGTGTTAGGATTATTGCAGAATATTGCAGAATAGATAGTCCTGCTGAGTGCTAAAGACTCTTTCCTATTTCTGTTTAATCAGCCTTTGCCTACCAAGAGTTCCAGTTAAAGGATTTTTAAAGTATGGTTTTTACTCGATTATTTATTGACTTTGACTTTTTATGTTTATTATTCTAAAAGTTTTTTTAACCTGAATTTATGGTTTTATTTTGTAGTTCTTATATGGTTGTGGCTTAAGAACTAGAATGGTAAGATACTGTATATAGAAAACAGCAAATGGCATTTCAAGTTTCAGATTAGACAGAAAATGATCAGAATTAATATGAGAATATATATATATATTATTCAATACTGAAAATAAATTTCATATTAATATAATCTGTATTTTATTTAATGGGATAGGAAGTAAGCAATTGGCTGATAAAAATTACTTCTAGAAAATATTCTAAATTTAATTTTCAAAATTTTCTGCAACCTCAGTGATAATATTAAATAATTATTTTTCAGTTCTTAGTTTTAAAGTAACATTTAGTTGGTTTCAAAGGAATGTTAAAAGATCAGGATTGATTTTGAATTAATGAGATTAAATTTGGAAATTTAGTTTTTTAGTAGCTTTTTAGTGCTTTACAATACATCTGTCTTTCTCAACCTTGTCAATTTTACAATGGTTGGAATTCATCTTCCCAAATTCTCTAGTCGAAGTCCACCCATCTTAAAGTTGCCAAGATTGAAAAATACTGCAATATATAGTACAATTTTAAGCACTATCTATACAAAGTATCTAATTTATTCATCATAATCAAACAAGTATATGGAGCATAATAAAGGACGTAAGTCTGGTATTGTTGCTAATTTCATACCAAATGGCATATCCAAACTTGATGTTATTTATTAAATAATGAAAAAAGCATTGTGCTAACATTATGTGATCTTTCTTACATCTTTTCCCAGAATTTTTCATTAGACGTGTTGATATAGGGTAATATAGAACCACTCTTATAGTTGAATTTTCCATTCCGTAAATCTATTATAAAATTTTGGATCCTATTTTGCTTCTTTTGGATCATCTCACAGGGAGACATTCTAGTTCAGTGTAATGAAATAGACAATGACTTCCCAGAGTGCTTCCAGTAATTCATTATGGAATGAAAATTTCATTATAGTTTTTTTCAGTTGTATCCCACATCCAATTATGAGATATTTTTCTGGCAATCATTTTTTTTCCCAGCAGAACACAACACCAAATTATAATAATTTATAAATATTTGTAGTATTGGTTTTAGGGAGGATTGCTGTTTTCTATTTATTGAGATTTTAGAAGCTTAATCCATATTTGCTGCCCTGCATATTTTAATAAAACATAAAAATATTTTCCCTCGAAAAGTATTTCTTTGCCATGTATTTGGATTCATTTACATTAGATTAAAAAGAACAAGCAAAAACATCTGTTTTCAGTTGTCTGTTGAGTGTATGGCTGAAAAATCTTTAGATTCACAAAATCATTATGTATTTTGGCTGCACTTTGGCCGTCCTGTAATAAAAACACCCCAGAACCAAATTGCTTAGATATTTATCTTCCTAAGAGCTGTTTATTATAGCTCTAGGTTGTACAGAATAACTGGTTATTTGAAATTAGAATAAGTGGACATAAATGGACACCAAAAAGTTCATTCATTTAATTTTAATGCACACTACTGTATTTTATTGAATCTTATCTAATTAATAGCTTTCAAAGTTTTACTCATTTAGGAAGTCAAGACCTATGCATTAAATTAATGATTATCGTTTCTCTATTGAATTTAAACATATAGAATTTTTTTCCCTCAAAAAACTTCATCCTATAAACAGTGACATAAACAGTGCAGTGAACATATTTTCTTGAACTATAGACCGTATCATAATAATGAAATGTAATGTAATTCTTGTTTCTTCCCAGCACAGTTTTGAGATCAGAAGTGTCAGAAGATACTCATTATTAATTTCATTTGAAAACAGACAAACTATAACCAATTGCAAGGCATTGAAAGCATGGTTTCAAGTAGATATCTTTGAACCCCCTCCTCACCACCATTTCAATAAAATACAAATGAAACAATATTGGGTATTTGGAAAGAAACATTTTAAGAGAAAGAGAGGCGAGGGAAGCGTGAATGAGCCTAAGCTTTGTTCACATAATTTAATATTACAGTATGCCATCAGGCAATAGGGATGGGGTTTACGACAACTCTCCACAACCAATTCACCAAGGGACAATTTGCCATGACCAATTTACCACAGGACAACTTGCCAGGAGACAAGGGTTACAGTAATAACAAAGAAATTAAATAGAGTAGATGGAATAGAATAATTAAAGAAAGGATGCCAACAGAAGGACAAAATGAAATGTGAATGACAAAAATTAAAATATTTTTAAAACTACTTTAAATAATTAAATTGAGTTGTTGAATTGTCCTGCAGTAAGTTATCCCATGACAAATTGGCCATGGTGAGTTGTCCCTTGGCCGAGATAGTTGATGAATTAGCCCCCCCCACCCCACCCAGACATTCTGCTCCCTCTCCCCATCTGTTAACTGCAACTTGACTTGGATTGTAATTCTATTTTTATTATGTTTAGAAATATTTTATGGCTTTGTTTTTAATGTTGTAAACTGCTCAGAGTCACTTTGAAGCAAACAAATTTAATAAATGACTGACTGACTGACTGACTGACTGACTGAATGATCCTTCATTTAGGCTGTCTTGAACTTTTGGGAAAGACTTTATAAAACTATAATGTAATAGTAATAGTGCAATAGTAATATTCATACTAATAGCAGGCAGCCATTTATATTATCAAGTTCTTTTGGCCTGATCTGTAAGACCCCATTATGTTGGGAAGCCAGGCAGAGAGAGAGAGAGCTAGCAAGGCTTCCTTGAGTTTTTGCATAGCCTGAAGAGGCATATGCCTGACCCTCCCTAAATTCCAGGGAACCTTATCTGGTTATTTCCAAGAGAAGAGGAGATTCTTGTATTAATAGATAGAACACAATAAACTTGCCGATTTGGATCGTTCATGAGTAGATCTTGCTTGCAATTGACATATTGTTAATTTTTTCTCTTCCTCATAGACACTATGCTGGGTCATGGCTTCTGAACCTATATGACTGCTCGAGTGCTATAGGCACTATATACAAGAAGTGCATCCACTCCTTGTGATGAAAGGAGTATCCTGCTCACTGTATCATATTTTTATAAGTTGAAAAAAGAAAGCTTTCAATAAGTGTGGCTTGAGGGGAGGAAATTAGTGAGTAGTCAGTCTTGAATACCAGGAAATCAGGGGAAGAGTGAGAAATGAACTCATGGTGTATTTGTGCACTTTGGTGAGGAATTGTGGTTCTGGCTGGAGTGAGGAAAAGAAGCTGGATCTGATTTAGTGTAATCTAGATAATAATCCTGTTTTCAACTTTACTGATACACATTTGTGATATTGGAGGCTATTAATTAATCCAGAAGTGCATTATTTATTCTATCCACCTACTTAATTGTTTAGAGATAAATAATGCATGCCTCCTTTTTTCTGCTGCTTTGTTTTAATGTCAGATAATTAATCTTTGTAAAAGTAGATACAGTTAATTGACATAAGGCTGTTTCTTTCCAATTTAGATGTCAATAAATGACTGTCTGGAATAAATACTGTGTCTCATTTATGTCTATAAAACACTGCAATAAAGACACTGCTGTATTTCATGACTACAAAGACCATATCTGATGAATGTTTGAGTTTAGGAAGATGGTCTGTTGTTTAAATTCTTTTCAAGCTATTCTCATTATCCATCACATTTATTGATGTGGCCTTGGATACCTCTTCTAAATCCAACCGTACATCTGACAGGTTTCATTCCATTGCATTGTTGAAATAAGGTTAGAAAAGCATTGAACGTTGCCTTACCAATGTGTGATTTCAATCATTTAAACTATTATATATGTACTACAAAAACCCTAGAATTATCAATTATAATAAAAACATATGTCTTTTTTTTTGCCTTTCCATAAGAATAGTTTTGATAGCATTTGGAAATCTGATTATCATTTCTTGTAAGCACTGATTCTTCTTGCAAAGGTTTCATGTGAAGGAATAATTTAGGCAGACTCTTGAAGTTTGAACACATCTTGCCTAGGTCTTTTGTCATAATACACAATACAGGCCACTCTTCAAGCGTTGGGACCAATTTTTTAATCATTAAGTGCAGTGTCAATGAACATGGAATGTTACTTTTTGCAGTTATAAAAAAATGTGGATTTTTATGCTCCAGATAATTTAGAGCATTGAAGGAGAAATCCTTCAGCTGAAAAAGAGTTCAAATGAGCTACTGGTAGGTTTTCCTTCTGTTTCTAAGAAAATCCCCAGAGCTAAGGTTAGATATTTGTTTGGTAATTTTACTTCCCTTGAGACCAACAGATTTTTATAGTTTAAATAGTTCTGCTGGTTTGGTAAGATTACCAGATCAAGATTGCAAAAATCCAACTTTTCTAGATGGAAACAGAAAACTATGGAAGACTGTAACTCCTCTGTTCATGAGTACAGCTTCCTTTTAGGTTCTTCCAGCTATACAAAATTGGTTGCTTTGCTTAAATGTTCCTCAAATTGAAGCATCCCTTGAAGATTTCCACAACCCTAATAGTTTTGAGAAACAGCAAATATGTCTCCTATATAATTCTATTTTTATTTATTCAGTAAATAAAATTGCTAATTATATTCTTGAAAGATAACTGACAGCTTCTGATTAGTGCCAGAATTCAAAAAGAAACCATAGCTCATATATGTTATGTTGTGTACTTGGAAATAATAATGAATTATGCATTAACTCCAAATAAGGCTTCTAATAATGTACATACAGTACGTTAATTAAATCTGTATTCTTGCTTACATAAGTGTTCATGACTTAATTGTTTATCAAAGCAAAATGTAACACAAACAGAAAATTGCTTCATAATGGAGTTGAGTGGGGAGACAGATCCAGCAGATTTTCTTCTGAATTCATAATAATTTTGTTCATTTGCAGATGCGTTTTTTACTCAACTTCCCATTGCTCCCTAGACTACCAATAGCTATTTACCAAAAATACACTCTGTATTTCTTTTCCTTTTCAATGATGCATACACTCCATGTATATGAAGAATACATGCTGCAATTGATTCCCTGTTTTTTTATGCTATAGTCATAAAGAAAAAATGTTGTGAATTTATGGCATTTATTCATAGCCAAGAAACATGTTCTTGTTAAATGATTAAAGAGGATTCAGTTCAAACTCAGATGGCATCTCCAGCATTATATTTTAGAATTCTTTATGTCTTAGATCATTCTAGAAGATTAACATTATACAAACCAGCTTTAATTCAGTTCAAATTGGAGATTAAAGATTCCAAGGAGGCATGAGTCAGTTCAAGTTTGCACTTTAAGAGCCAGTTTGAGATTTTTTTTTTTTTTAAAAAGATTTGAACGTAGACTATAATGAGCAAGTATTAAAATGCCTTATCATTGCTTAATTTTTTATTTTTGGGCAGAAGAGGATAAAACAGCAGTGAGGTAAACTTAATGTTTTAGCTGGATTTCAATGCAATTCATTTTCAAATACTTTTAAAGCATCTTTTTGAAGCAAAAACAATAGAAATAAAAAAATTAGATTCTGCAAAGAACCAGCTGTCCAGTATACTAAGTGATTTCCTCTAGTCTAAGAATTAAAAAATGTTCAGAAGCTTTTTAGAAAGTATCCTGTTCTATTTTATTTTTCACATACCTTTCTGGAATGATATGTTTGGCATTTCTTTGAATAACATTCAAAGCCTGGCCTTTTCTGGTGCAGTCAAGGAAGATTGACTGTTGACTTGACCTTGTAAAATCAAAAGTTTTGCTTTCTCTTATTGCTGGATTTCAGGAGTTTCCGGAGACTTGGCAGAGCTAATTGGCATGGTTGCCCATTCCTGCTCATTACTGGCATCAAGAATGATGGCAATGGAAGTACATCCATAGAGACAGGCAGGTGACAGAGAAAGAAATTCATAGACAGAAGTAACATTTGTAGCCTTGTCCTCCATGTTTTTTTTAAAGTATATACTTATGCCACCTAACATTATCCTAAAAAGGGAGATGAGTGCTATATAAATTTAATAATAAAAGAAATAAATGCTAGATAATGTCAGTCTGACATCCATTCACTCATTATCACAAGAGCGTAACCTTCCCCTGACATACAGAATGTAAAAGTAAGGTTTCACAGAAGAATGCATACCTAACTGATAAGCCCATATGCAAAGTAATGAGACTAGGCTAAATTCCTATTAGTGTTGAGAGGAGCAGTAGAGGAATCTAAAATCCCAATAACACAAGAGAGAAGAGAATATGAAGGCTTGTGAATGGCTACACTAAAGATTCACAATTGATTAGTAGAAATTAGTGAGGGACCAAGATGGATTGGACAGCTGCTTATGACAGTGTGAGAGACCCAATTACATAACTTGACTGTCTTAGACATATCCATTTATGAAAGGAAAGTTGCAATATTGCATATTATCTCTAACAACCTCAGAAATGACAAGAAAAGTTAATTCTGTGATTTCACTTGATTCATAAATCTGCTTTGATGGACTGTCTTGATCACATTTTTGCACAGCCTTATGGCATACAACAAGATAAATTACCAAATCAATCTGCACAATAACTATAACATGAACAAAAATCAGTGATGATAATACAATTCCATTCTTCTATTCCAGCAATGAGGCTTTATAACTAGATTGTCTGTTGAGCACTTTTGGAAATCAAATTGGAAGCCTTGTATAGCTCTATTCCACACTGCCTGATGATTCCAGATTTTAAAGTTGATCCTCATACTAACTCTATCTACAACAGTATTTATTTTATCAAAATACAGTATTCTAGCCTGGGGCCACTAACTCATTGATAACTTGAAGAAAAGTTTTATTTCTTCAGTAGCTGTTGGGCACAACTGACAGTTCACCCAGATCTTAGAGAGAGAGAGAGAGTAAGACACATCAAAGGGACGCAGTGGCTCAGTGGCTAAGACACTGAGCTTGTTGATCAAAAAAGGTCGGCAGTTCAGCAGTTCGAATCCCTAGTGCCACGTAACGGGGTGAGCTCCCATTAGGTGTCCCAGCTTTTGCCAACCTAGCAGTTCAAAAGCACGTAAAAAAATGCAAGTAGAAAAAATAGGGGTTACCTTTGGTGGGAAGGTAACAGTGTTCTGTGCGCCTTTGGCATTTAGTCATGCCAGCTACATGATCATGGAGATGTCTTCGGACAGCGCTGGCTCTTTGGCCATGAAATGGAGATGAGCACCGCCCCCTAGAGTCGGAAATGACTAGCACATATGTGCAAGGGGGAACCTTTACCTTTAAGATCACTTCATCATTTTCTTTTATCATTTTTTTTTTTACTGATTTTGTTGTAATTTCTTATATTGTTATGAGCTACCCAAAGTCACTGAGGATCAGGCAAATATCACTTACCTCTGAGCAAGAACTGGCAGGATCACAACATAGACAAAGCAATACAAAATGAAGAAAGTAAAGAGCTTCAAATGGACGAGCATCTGCCACACAACACTGCAGACTTGACAACTGTTGATAAGAAAGACCAAAAAAGTCTAGATAGTGGACATTTCTATACTTAGGTGCAGCAGAATAAAAGAGAAAGAGCCAGAGAAATAATAAAATATAAAGACCTCTGCAAATAGTAGTAGAACTGTAGCAAAAGAAAGGAAGCAAAGATAATACCAATAGTAATAAGCGCTTTGGAGGCAATTCCCAAACATCTGAAGCACAACTTGAACACTATTGACATTGACTAAATCACCGTCAGCCAATTGCAAATGGTATCTTTATTGGCACTGCTTCATCCTGTAACAATACCTCTAATACTATTAAATAACAACATCTGCCTATCGTAAGTCTTTGGGAAGGACTTGGTAAGAGGACAAAAATGCCAAATCCAATTTAAACATCTGACTGATCTTGTGACCAATCATCATCATCATCATCATCATCATCATCATCATCATCATCATCATGTAACAACAGTAGCGACTATTATTATGAGCTCGTATTTGGAATCCAGAAATCAACTCTGAGACAACAGGGCTAGTGCAGCTTTGATTTTATATCAATGTCAATTTGCAGTTATTAAAAATAAGGCAATGTAGAAGTTATAGTTTCTATTGTTATAGCAGATCAGATTAAGAGTGGTTGCTTAAGTTTAAAATAATATTATTCATGAATAAAATAATGCAAATAAAATCTAGCTGCTTGCATGGGAAATATTTTTATTTCCATTTTAGGGAAGGAGGGACTGATCTTGCTTCTTTTTGATCTTTAAAAAGTTGAAGCCTTTTTCTGATTAAGTATGGTCTTTTTTCTGCTGCAAATATGCTATAGAATAAATTCAGTTGTGTATAGTGATCACCTAGACAAATTCTGAGTACATGGATATCTGTCACTAGCCACCAATTTGTTTTATTTAATAAGACCTTTAAAAGTTTGTCATACAATTTTAAAACTTGTACATTGATGGAGATGGTGCTGAAATGCAATACTCACTTATTTTAAAAGCAGTAAAAAGATAGACAGACCCTCCCCCCTATCATTAAAGTAAGCAGTGGAAGAGTTCATGAACCAGTCATTTGGGCTTTTTGGCAGGCCATATGGAAGTTTTCTAAAATTATTTAGAGAATTCTGGTGTATTTATTTTCTCAGTAAACCTGACATGGGTGAATATGTTGCTTTCATAGTGAAATATACTCAAGATTGCAAACTTAAACTTGTAATAAATGCTCTTGAAGGCCTTGGAGTGCATTTAATAAACA
This sequence comes from Pantherophis guttatus, assembly GCF_059756535.1. Classification (NCBI taxonomy): domain Eukaryota; kingdom Metazoa; phylum Chordata; class Lepidosauria; order Squamata; family Colubridae; genus Pantherophis; species Pantherophis guttatus. Next base: position 66,673,186 of record NC_142068.1, read on the forward strand.
GAATTCAATGTCTATTGATGAAAAATATATCTCAACTTCAGATAAAGATAACAGAACAGAAGATAAAGACAGCATTGATTATGCTTGTCAATGACCTTTAATAAAACTAGAAAGATCATGGTGCATCCATCTATGTGCTACTTGAACTTTCACAATTTTCGGTATTGTTAGTCATAGTATCCCTCTGGACTGATTTAGGAATGGGGTCACTGAGTTATAATGCTTCACTTCTTCCTCTGTGGTCATTTCCAGTCAATGGAGGGAAATATAACATCACTTACTTGTACTCTCTATTGTCCCATTAAAATCTCTACATGGAAGTGTTGGGTGAGGTCATCTACCGTGTTTCCGCAAAAATAAGACCCGGTCTTATATTTTTTTGAACCCCAAAATAATCATTTGGCCTTATTTTCGGGGGGGGGTCTTATTATTTTGGGGCTCGTGGAGCAAGACTTACCTGATTTCCAGCTCTGTCTCCCTAACTCTAACCAGAGGAAATGGCAGGGACCAGCTGCGCATCCATTTAAATATTTTCAGGGTGGGCTTATTTTCGGGGAGGGCTTATTTTCAGGGAAACACAGTATCATTTCAGGATTCAGTATGACTACATAGCCTTCTGAATTGGAGATATTTTTATCAGTGGTCTGTGCTGGGGTTGCACTTCCCCATTTCAGACTGGTGTGCAAATTGGGAGTTCGCACAGCTATTGCTTATTGAGCTAGTTACAGCTGTGCCCACGGGGCCTTTGCATAAGTTCCATTTGTGAGCCAGTTCTGCCTTTTCCTTGACCATTCTGACAGTTGCTCACATCTTATATACTGTAATTCACCCTACAGTGGTACCTGAGTACTTACTGTTAATTGGTTATAATTAACTTATTAATTGGTTACATTGTTAATTGAGTATCAAAAACACTGAGTACCAAACGGATTTTTCTGTTAAGCAATAATATAGTGAGTCACAAGGAACTGACATCAACAAGTTTTAGGTTGTGTGTTGAATACCAAACAAAAGATGAGTATGGGGACAAACTTTTCGCATCAAAATGTGTTGAGTATCAGATTCGATGAATTTCAAAGTAGTTGCGTACCAAGGTACATAGGGCTGCCCTTGGATGTCCATCTGGGAAATATATCTGCTCCAAAATCCATTGGCATGAGCAGCAATGTATACTTGTTATGCCCATGTGTCATTGCTGCTATGACAGTTTTATTGGGTGCTAGTTGGCTTCTACGTGTAATTCAAGGTGTTACATCAACTGTAAAGATTTTCATGGCATAGGATCTGATTATCTGCCGGATCACCTGTCTCCAATAATTTTTGCCTGCCTGATACATTTGAGCAGAGTGAGCCCAACCGCCCCCCCCTCAATTAAGTGTCATTTTATGAGATTGAGAAAACTTTTCTTCTCTTTTGCAGCTCTTACCCAGTGGAACAGCATCCTCCAAGAGATATGTGTGTTGCCCATTTTTCTAGGGTCCCAGAAGGCCCACAATTTATTTTCTTTTTCTTTTCTGTAAAACGTTGGTTTATTTGTAGATCTTGTAGAAGTTAAGAGGCCAGAAAACTGAAAACATAGTTATGAAGATTTTAATAATTTTATGTAATCTCATTCTGTTTTTCATGGAAACTTTGGGAGGGGGAGGTTTCCTTCTAATTAAGTGGCTTTCCCCCCACCTCCAAACCATGCATGTCCAATCTTTTGGCTTGCCTGAATTGCATTGAATGAATAGGAAATGTCATGGGCTGCGTATAAAATATATAATACGCTTTTATAATATAAAATTATATAATAATGTTACAAAACCATGATCTTGTGGGACTGTATCCCTAACTATCCGGTGTTGCATGTGGCCTGTGAGCCGTGGGTTGGATATGCCTGCTGTAAATTTAACATTTTTGATAGTGTTTACAAACTTCAGAATTGTCTTGATCCTGCCAGTGAGATTTTAATTGTGTCAACAATGATAGATTTCAGTGGAAAGATGGCAATCAGTATTAAAATTTATTAGAATTTGTCTGCAGTAGAGATTATTCTGGGCACATACCAAATTTATGCTGGTTTGTTTAAAAAACAAAGCATTATTCAATATAGTACTTTAAGATGTGTATCAAATTACCTTCATAATGTTTTGTTTTTAAAAGCTGTTCCTGAAATGTGAGAAAAATCATATAGCAGCTGAACTAATTATTTTAGAATGTAATAAATGCCAGAACCCTCAGGATGTACAATTTTATGATGATCAGTTTCTAAGTTTAGTTGATACAGAAGGACTTGTAGTGAAGTGGGGGGAAAATAACCCTGTCAGGTTCTAATGCATTCTTTAGTAATTAGTTATTTTTATGAGCAGAAAATCTTTTAAGCCAGATTTGATTAGATCAAGTAGAACAAAAACTATCTTATAACACTAAACACACAGCACTGCATTCCACATTTTATTGAAGTCATACAGGCTGTATTGGCAAGAAATTATCCTTTTGCAGTTGCCATTACGTATTATTGAAGTTCATGTATATTTAATACAATGTTACTTTTAAATTTAAATACACAGGATTGCTCTTGTGAAATATTTGTATTTTACTGAATAATTACCAAACTGTAAAGTGAACTATACTTAATTGATATTCTCAGAATAAGAAACGAGTTTCCTGTCACAAATAAAATAAAGCTCTAAGATATTTTATTTCCTCTTGTGAGTTTTATTTTAAGTCCAGCATTTAAAATGAGAAAGTAAAGGAAGTTGTGACAAAAGTATGCAATATTGAATAGAAGCCTGGTTAATTCAGTACCTTTCCCAAAAGTTGTGGTAGATCAAAGCAAGTAGAATGAAGGAGACCAGAAAAAGTATTTTTCTCTACCATGTTCTATTAGAAATGCAACTGCAGGAGACAAAGAGAAGCAGTTATAAATGAAATGAATTTTCAAATGAAAATAGGTATAAATTGTATGGTTGAATCCTATCATTCATTGTGTTAATGTTTAGGATGGTGTTTTTAGGTGATTTAACTACATAGGAGCAGTGAAGAAACTTACATGATTATTACAATAATAATAACTACCACACAGCAATTATCTTTTACTACTGCATTACAAATAAACTATCACTCTGAATTGTTAAGGTTATGTGCTAAATGTTCTGTTCTTCAGAAGAAGACTTATTTGATTTTCAGTAATGATTTCAAAGTAATGAAAATTGCTGCTGCTTTGAAGAAGGGAGGTAGTCTGGGAGAATTCTCCTTACTCAAAAACACTAGCAAGAGTATTCGAGTTTTTGCTCATGGACTTCAGCTAAATACCAATGGAATATATTAACATAAATGAAAATTATCTTATATTTTATTTTAAAGTTGTTTTCTGAGAATAAAAATAGATCTAGAGTTTTCTTTGGCTATGCACAATGTAATAATAACACTAATTAAAAAGTATTTGCCAGAATTCATAAGATAATAATGTTTAATTTCCTTTCTATCAGCTTGCATTCATTGTTTTTATTAGCTTTGTGATAAAGAGACCTTTTTTTAATATCACAAAATATTGCTGTGTGTCAAAAGTGAAATTAGTTACTAAGCTAATACGCAACAAAAGCATTCCTTGTTCCCCAGTATTTGTAAATCATCAGCAAAATCGAATCAACTACTAAGAATAAAATGCTGCTAATCTACTTTGCTTTGTAATTTATGACAAATATTGTTCTAAAGTTGAATGAGATGATAAGAAATGTGAATGCACGTGTTATAGGTATGACATTTTCATTCTTATCTTCAAATTCAAGTAGGTTTGGCTTTTTCATATCTACATATTTTCAAGTGATACTTGAATTTATTAGGATTCTTTTCCTTGGGTGTTCAAGGATCTTGGGTGTATTAAGGATCTCAGCATCTTCAAACAATTCAGAAAATAAAGACTATTAACTTCATAAACTGAAACTGGTCTGTCCTAACCAAAACAACTTAATCCTCTGTTTCTGATTGTTGCTCATCATCTTCCAGAAATAGAGGCAGCCTTGTCTGTTCCACTGGAATTTTTTCTTAATACACACTGTTTTGTGTTAAGTTAGTCAAGAATGCCATATGTACTCTAGCCAGAAAGAGTTACCGCACTTGGCCTTGAATCCTAGAAATGGAGTCATAATCTTCTTCCTTGTCTTGCAAAACCAGATGGCAGAAAATTACCAAGGTTCAGGCCCTACAGAAGCATTGGTTATTCAGAATACTTGGCTTACTCAAAGAGCCAGAGCTGGAATTTACAACATTTCTATAGTCACTTTTCTTTTTAATTAAGTAACATATCTATTGTGTCTAGATTTTTAAATGTAAGCAGCAGTCCTAATATGGCAGTGTTTGTCAATGCACAAGCCAAAGTATAAAAATGCAAGGATTTCAGCATTAGATTTAATTGCTAATATTTATAATTGGCAACTGTGAAGCAAGTATTATTATTGTTTTGTGATGGGAAAATATTGTAAATTGATGGATGAGCATGTAATTTCTGTGAAAAATGTTTTGTTAAACCATCAACACTAAGTTGTTTGTCTCTTGGATCAATGACCCCTTCATGGCAGCAAAGATTTCACTGTGATGGATTTTAATATCCCTGTTTTTCCCATTAGCAGCTCAAGTTTTAAAGCAGACGCTGTTCCACTCCAACATGAATAGATAAATTGTCAGAGCATGCCAGCAAAATTGCTTCTGCATTAGAGGATTGTAAGCAACACTCTCTATACTGTTTTAGCTGGTAAACACAAACACTGCACATTTGGTGGCACATCTCAATTCTCAGACTTTACTTGAATTTAATGAGTTGGAACAGTGTGATGAGATGAGGAAGAATGTGTTTAGTGTATATTGAATAGAAGCCAGATATGGAAGGTCATTGTTTAAGAGCTGCCCTTTCCCACCACTTATCAGCCAGAGAGGAGGGATAAGAATGGAGCTTGTATAGAGTTCATATTATAAAAATGAGTAAGATTTAACCATTTAATATCAGTATTTGAGATATGATAATGTCACTATGATGTCAAATTAATTTTAAAAAATGCTTTAAGTATAGTTTTGGGAATATAATTGTGGGAGTAGGTCAGTAGTGGAATACAATTCTATAAAGAAAATAATACATTGTTTATGCTGTTTAAAGAAAGCGTAGATAGACATTTATGGGAATAGGGTTTTGTTTTTTTTTTGCCCCAAACAGGACAAATAAGTTGCCACAAATTCTGGACATTCATTTGCTACTCAATCCTTTCTTGCTCACATTTTTAAGAAAGTTCTAATTAAGATAGAACCAAGTTATTTAACCTATAACTTGTAAATTAAAAAAGCTCAAGAAAATGTTTTAGGAGGTGTTTTCAGATTCATTAAGTGAATTTTCACTGTTTCGTATTCCTGCTTTAGACCCTTGATTCTAAACAATGTATTTTTCTCAATTTCAAGCATGAGATTAAAAAAAAACATTATCGTGCCATTATTATTTATTTAATAAAAGTAGAATTAAAAACACTTTTAAAAGATTTTTATAAATAACTCTTTCCTCCTCCTGTTTTCCCCCCAACAATAACTCTCTGGGGTGAGTTGGGCTGAGAGAGTCATTGGCTCAAAGTCATCCAGCTGACTTTCAGACTTAAGGGAAGGAACTAGAATTTATAGTCTCCTGGTTCTAGCCTGGTGCCTTAATAAAAACAGCCTATCGAAAAAAAAATGGTTTTTTTAACATAAAATTCTTTATTATTATTATTATTTTAAAAAAACAAACATTTAAAACATCAATCAGCCCTCCCCTGTGACGTCTCAGTGTTAAATTCTTCAGTTCATTTTATTCTTTTTGTACCAGCAGTTTCTTCTGTCTTAGTCATCTTCAAACCACCGTACAAATTGATTACTATAGTCATATTCTTACTATCAGGCTTTTTATACATATTTATACAATTAATCATTTATATCTCTTTTGCAACCAACAGTAAAAATAATTCCATGTTTTAAAACATTCTGATTCTTCCCTATTTTAATCGAATTTTTTGATTAAAAAAAATGTTTTGAGGACATCATTATATGAATAATCGAGATCTCTAGAAATTATATATATATATATATATATATATATATATATATATATATATATATATATATATATATATATATTGTATTGAGTTGTTTGTGGGATTTCTGGGGAACAAATGGGAACTGAAGACAGGTCCGCTAACAGCAGAGTTGATAATTGCAGCAGAATGAAGAGTTGGCCAGTAAATCTGCTGTTTTTAATTCCTCTCCTGATAAGCAGAGGACTTGAAATGGCTCACAAGTGCTCCAGTCAGTTGCTTCTCACTAGGAGACTGCAGGACAGCTGTGGGAGCTCTTAGGAGCTGTGGAAATGCCATTTTTGCTTAAAGGGGTGGGCAAATGTGGCCCTTTTACAACTTATGGACTACAACTCCCAGAATTCCTGAGACAGCCAAGCTGGCTGTCATAAACGGGCCATATTTGCCTGCCCGTGGCTTAAATCATGGTCAGCGCCTTTATTATACAGGGTGTACACATTTCCTTTTCTAATTGAATGTGGTTATTACTTGCTTTTCGGCTTTGGATCAACAAGTTTGAAAACACTGACTGGGTTTTCTTAAACCTTTAGCCCAAAGTTTTAAATACAATTTAAGATACTCTAAAAATTCTTTATAAAAAATAATAAATTGATTTTGGAATGTTACAAATGTTGTGTCCCCCCCCCGTCCCCCCCCCCCCGGTCCTTTATTAAGCCAATTTAACTTTAAGTGCAGTTTTGGATTAACTAGAAATCTCAATTTAGTTTTTTTTTCTTTGTGAATTTTTATTTTATTCAAAAAAAGTTAAACAACAAACAACAAAAAACCCAAAACAAAGGAGACATAAAAAAATGCACAAACATATATAATCATATTATTCCTGTTAATTGAATACTGGTAAATACATTGACAAGCAAAGTCAATGGGGAAGCCAGATACATTTAACAACTATGTTACTAACTTAACAACTGCAATGATTCTCTTAACAAATGTGGCAAACAATATCATAAAATGGGGCAAAACTCACTTAACAACTGTCTCACTTAGCAACATAAATTTTGGGCTCAATTGTAGTCGTAAATTGAAGATTATCTGTATAAGAATCTTTTTAATGGGAAAATGCCGTTGTTTCGAATGCTTACAAAAAACTCCTATGATAGGAGTATGAAGATTGGATACAAGAAGAAGCCAGAAGAATTTAAATATTATAATTAAAGGACAAGAGCACTAAAATTTGACTTACTAAAATAAGCATATTTGTGAACAAATATGTAGTCCCGCCTGGACTACTGTAATGCTCTCTACATGGGGCTCCCCTTGAGGAGCTCCCGGAGGCTCCAACTGCTCCAGAATGCGGCTGTGCGGGTGGTTATGGGAGCGACATGGCGTTCCCATGTAACACCTCCTGCACGAGCTGCACTAGCTCCCGGTGGTCTTCCGGGTGCGCTTCAAGGTATTGGTTACCACCTTTAGGGCGCTCCATGGCTTAGGACCTGGGTACTTATGAGATCGCCTTCTGCCACTGGTAGCCTCTCACCAGCCAGTACGCTCCCACAGAGAGGGGCTCCTCAGGGTGCCGTCGGCCAAACAGTGTCGACTGGCGGCACCCAGGGGGAGAGCCTTCTCTTTGGGGGCACCTGCCCTTTGGAACGAGCTCCCCCTGGAGATACGGAGGATCCCGGATTTACGCACTTTCCGCCGTGCCCTCAAGACTTTTTTATTCCAACAAGCGGGGCTGGCCTAACTCTTTTTAATTGTTTAATTTTAATTTTAATTTGTTTTTAAAAACAGGGGTGTTTTAATTAGTATGGGCCAAATTTATTTAATATGTTTTTAAATTGTTTTTTAAATTTTATATTGTATCTGTTTTATCTTTGGCTGTTCACCGCCCTGAGTCCTTTGGGAGTAGGGCGGTATATAAATCTAAATACACTCAAACTCAAAACTCAAACAATGGACCCAGAAGTTAATTTCAGGAATGTGTTATTATAGATAGACTGTCTTTAAAGATGTTATGGAAGAAGAACAAGTTTTACTGGACAAGATTGAGACTGATCTGAAAGTTTTTATATTTTTAGAAAGAGATTGGACAACCATTTGTCTGAAATGGTATAGGGTTTCCTGCTTGAGCAGGGGGGTTGGACTAGAAGACCTCTAGAAGGTCTCTTCTAACTCTGTTATTCTGTTAAGACTGAGACTGGTCTGAAACTGGATTTTAAAATGATACACTACAAGAATGATATGAAAAAAGAATGTTACAGTGGGTATTCAAATAAAACCATCTTATGTCTGAATAATTAGAAGATGTACAAATGACAAACTAAGAGCATGACTTGGATAATTTTTGAATGTTGGATTTGCAAAAATATTTGTCAAAGTTTTGAAGGATTTTGTAAGAAGGAACAAAGTAAAAATAAAACAATAAAAACAAATAAAGCTCTAGAACTGTGATGGCGAACCTATGGCACACGTGCCACAGGTAGCACGTAGAGCCATTTTTGTGGGCACATGAGTGTTGCCCTAGCTCAGCTCCAGTGTGCATATGCACACCAGCCAGCTGATTTTCGGGCTTTCCAGGCCCACCAGAAGCTGGGAAACAGGCCGTTTCCAGCCTCCAGAGGGCCTCCGGAGCAGCGAGGAAAGCCATTTTTGCCCTCCCCAAGCTCCAAGAAAGCCTCTGGAGCCTGGGGAGGAAGAAAACAGGCCTACCGGGCCCACTGTGCCATCACGTGCCAAAAGCGGGGGGAGTGTGGGAGTCGCACGCGCATGTGTGGGGGGAGGAGGCATGGGGGGCATTGAGTGTGGGCATACGTGCGTGCAACCCCCCCACGCTCCCCACGCTTTTAGCACACGACGGCAAAAAGGTTAGCTATCACTGCTCTAGAACATCAACTTTTGCTGATTAGAACTGAATGACTTTCAGGAGTTTTTATAGATGAGAGATGGAATATGTGAAGAAGAGATTATTTGTTATATCTGATAAGTTACTAAAATTGTTTCTATTTGTAATGAAGGGGGCAGTCACTTCTTTATATATTCTTTTCTTCACTATATTTTTGTCTTTATTGCCTAATATTTTTTCTAATTTTTTTTCTGTATTTTCTATTTTCTATTTTTTTGATTGCATTATTGTTTATCTTTTTAATTGTAGTGTTTAATAAAATTACTATAAAAAGTTATTTGTGTTGCATTGTTTTGAGAGAAACAATAACTTCAGAATCTGGAAATCAACTTTAAAAAGCCATTTTTGTCTTAAATCAGGTTCACAGTAGGCAGTGAGTGCCAATATACCAATATCTGAATCAAACTAAATCAGATTCCTCAACTTTTTTGAACTAACAAATCATTGTAGTTATTTAAAGTCTGTTATTTTAGGCAACATCGTTCTTATGTTGGTTCCCTCCTAATTACTTTAAAAAAAACAACAGGAATGTTTTGAGAATATTCCTTCCAATAGTGAATCTGTCTTCCCATATTAACTGGACATACATTTAACAATGAATAAAGAGAAACTATGAACAGACTATTGAGATTTGCTCCTCTATTTCATTAATTGCAGTTGAGTTGGAAGATGGAAGCCTCGTGAAGATTGACTGAATTGTGGTGTTTTAAATATTAAGAGGTTCTCTTATTATTCTCTGGAAATGTTTTAGTTAATCAAACTATTACTTTCCCCTAAAATAGAAAAGGAATACAATTATAAATATAAAATTATAAAAATAAAGAAAAAGAAATAATAGAGGAAATTATAAATTAAGACAATATGATTATGAGGTTATTTAGGAATCAAATGACAAACCTGAATTAAAGAATACCTCATGCCAGGCATTTATTCTTTCAAGTAGAATGGATAGGGCTTCATGCTGTTCCTCTGAGCTGGAGAAAATACAGGTAGTCCTTGACTTACAACCACAATTGAGGCCAGAATTTACGTTGCTAAGTGAGTTTTGCCCCATTTTATGACTTTTCTTGCCACATTTGTTAATTGAATCACTGCAATTAAGTCAGATTTCACTTTAGTGTGATCGTTTCTGTTGCTTAGAGTGAAGTTTTATCATTGTCCCCCTGCGGAGTGGGGCTCAGATGCTGAGAAACGTTATATATTCATATAAGATTTTTTGTCAGTTTTTGTGCAATTTTGTGCATAGAGCACAAACAAAGGAAAGATACTTTAATTCCCAGATTGGATGACTGGCTGGAAAAATGGATGTAATTAGCAGAGGTGGCTAAATTGACTGCCATAATAATAATAATAATAATAATAATAATAATAATAATAATAATAATAATAATAATAATAATAATAATTTGGTCCACTTGGTCCACTTGGTCCACTTGGTCCACTTGGTCCACAACACACCTGACATAACAATAGTTGAAAAGAAAAAAGTATGGTTCATTGACATTGCAATACCTGGTGATGCACGAATTGAAGATAAGCAGCAAGAAAAAATCACAAAGTACCGGGACTTACAAATTGAAGTTGAGCGACTGTGGAAAAAGAAATCGTGTCTTGTCCCGATTGTAATTGGAGCCCTCGGCGCAATACCCAAAGGGCTACCCCGCTATTTAGAAATTCTAAATTTGCCGGACTTGAACATTTTGACTCTACAAAAAACCACCTTACTCGGAACAGCTTACATCCTCCGACGATACCTTAACAGTTCCTAGGTCCTTGGTTAGGACTTGAGCTGCTGAGCTATTAACCAGCCTCAAAGCTGTGAATCTCACTAAAGATTAACCAATAAATAATAATAATAATAATAATAATAATAATAATAATAATAATAATAATAATAATAATATAATATAATACAACTAAGTTTGTTTCCACTTGGAACCTCTTCTGACCTTTGTGCTTGAGATGGAAAAAAAATGAAACTTTGACTTTGGGTTTTGCTGATTAGATAATGGCTAGTACATACTATTCTGTAAAAGTAAAAAGTTGAGGCTGTATATTTGTATCATATTCTACTGTGCTAAAAAGTCAGAAGTCAATGTTTTTCTTTCTTTTTTCCCCTTTTCCGCTACACATTTTCTCTTCTCATTTTCCTCCCTTACTTTCCCACTATTTTCATTTTTCTTTATATTTCATATTTTGATTAATAAAAATTTGGAACTAGTTTCTTGTCAGTTTTTTTTCTGGGCACAATTCAAATTGTTGTTTTTTTAATTATCCAGATCCCTAAATAGTTAGAATCTGACTACCAACAGGACCCACTCTATGATGTGAACCTTCTGAGGCATTAAAACAGCGCAAGTCTTTTTTTTAAAAAAAGATGTCAGGCTTTCAGAGGGCTGTGCAGGTGAGGGCTGTCTTCTACATTGCTGTTTCCTGTGTTGTATTTGTTTCCTACTTTTACAGACCTTTTAAGTTAAACTTCTAAGCATGCAACAATTTTTAATTCTTATTTTCATTTACACTATCAGCCACCTTCAGTACGTTGCAAACAGAACAATAGATTTAAATTGTGCTAATATTCATGCTATCCAGTTCAGCACATTGCCAGTTTTAGGGGATCAAATCTTGAATGGGGTATTCAATTTAACCTAGTTCTAAATGCAGTTTTAATTATGATGTAGAAATCTCAAATCCTATAATACAACGTCTTCAAATATAGGATAATATAACATTCAAATCACAAATGTTTTTCTGTTCTTTATCTAAGAATAGAAACTACTATACCATGATACCCAACAGTCTGATTTCTTAATATATGCCAAATGATTAAATTAAAAAAGTAGCTGGATAAATAATGAGAGGATTATATATCAAAAATGCACAATTATTTCATTTTAGGAAAGGGCTAAAAACATATGTCTTAACCCCTGAGAAAACCACTGTCAAAATATGATTTAGAAACTCAAGAAAACAAATTGAAGTTTTGTATTTTAAAAACTGTATTGCACTAAAAACAATTGATTCAATTTATGATTATGTGCCATTATATTGATACTAGCTTAAATGTGCACAGATAGATTGTTTTTTGGTTGGTAATCTAGTCCTTCAGATCTTCCAACACTGCATCCATTGCTTGTGTAACTGAGTCTATCACCTGGCTGCTGATCATCCTATTGTTTTTCCCTTCCACATTTCCCAGCATTGTAGACCTTTCAAGAAAACTAGATGTTGTTGAAATAATGTATTCAGAATGTGATTTGAGCCTGGTCATTTGTGTCACAAAAAAGAGTTCTGTGATTCCATGTGTTTGTTTTCTTGGCTATCCAAGGTATTCCAAAGAGTTTTCTAAAATGCCAACATTGAAATGAGCAATGCTCTTCCTAGCCTATTTCTCTAAAGTCTAACATTTTCTTCCATGGAGTGTCGTAAGAAAAATTATTACCTGCATTATTAGATCTTTGCAGGCATGGACGCATCCTAGCATCTGTGTCTCTTTTCCAAAACCTCCTTTGCTATTCCACCAAATATCACTAGAGGATTTTCCTATAATGTTTTTATTTATGATGTTTCTTTTTGTGTCTGTGGCATAGTTTTGTCTTCTGGTTCTTTACCGATGATAACCTCCATTGTGAGTGGAAACAGCAGGCAGACATCTGTTCAGTTTGAAGGACAGAGTCTGTCAGAGTTGTTAAGTCCCGCCCTTGTTGCTAGAGGCTTCCAGTTTATGACTCAGTCCTTCAGACTGGACGGTCATGTCAGGTTGTTTCTCCTGCTACATCTATTTGCTATTCCTATTTGCCTTTTCTCACTCAAGGATTCTACTGCTTATCTTCTTGATCGTGAGTGACAGGGCTAATCTTGGTCTTGGCTTTTTTCCATAGACTCCTTCAGTTGTATTAGACCTTCCAGAATACTTACTTTTTAGCTATTAGAGTAACTATCAGCTATGTTATTAGCATAGCATACACTATTTTTATTTGTTTGCTTGTTTGTTTATTACCTTTATTCTGCCTCTGTCAACCATGGGGCTACTCTAGGTAACTTACAATAATAAAAAGAAAAAAAAAATGAAAGAAGTGTAAACAGAACAGAAAGTAAATAATAGACCCATAACATAAACCATGAAAGAGGAACACAAGAAGAATACATCAATATGATAACCAAAAAGATGGATAGGTGGAAAGCAGAGAGGAAGGGAAGGGAGAGGTGGTGTTTGCCATCAATCCAGCAGCCTCTGCCAGTCTGGAACTACCCCTTTTGGTCCCAGGCCGATTGGCAGAGCCAGGTTTTTAGGCTTATATGGAAGAATAGAAGGGTGAGGGCAGATCTTACCTTAGATGGTACGATGCTCCAAAGGGCAGGAACCCAAATTTTTGTTTCTTCCTCCAATTTTAATTCCACTTCCCAATCCAATTCCCTGAATATATTTATTCAGTGCATAGGTTGAATAAATGAGGAGAGATCACACAATCATCTCTCTCTTCTTTTAGCTTCAACCAAAGATTATAGATTATAGATATTCATCTATAATTACTTTATACATTTTACTTGGATGGATTAATGCTGAATGAAAATATTAAGGCCAGAGATTTGGCTTGTTTTTTTTTTTAAAATGTAGGAGGCTGGAGGTTTGAAAATGCCTTTAATATAAGATTTATTGAATATAATAGAGCCGGAAGGGACCTTGGAGATCTTCTAGTCCAGCCCCCTGCTCATCTTCCTTTTGAAATATGAATCTAAAAGAGACTTACTGATGAACGAGCAACAGGATTGCATATGATAAAACTAAACATATGTAGACCAAATAGCTTAAATTGCCCCCATCACTTTTAAGGGTCATAAATTTCTTAGCTAATTTATATACCTGGAACTTCTTATATATACTACCCAATTTTACTCTTGAAATCGGAACAATTTATTCTCTGTTATATGCTTATTTAATATATACACGAATACGTGCATTGGTTACCACCCCAATAGACTTGTTTGTAGTGATGATAATTTGCTGGGAAAAGAACACCCTGACTGGATATTATCTGTCTATTCAAGTGCTGAAGTGTAAAATGTCAGCAATCTTGAAGCAAAGAGCTATTGCTTTTTTAACCCTCATTCAGCAGCCAGATGTTTAATGTATTGCTTAATTGTTCCACTTTACAGTTCAAAGTATTGCAGTGTAGTGTGAAAGACTTACTGTTTTCTATAAAATAGTGGCTTTTTAATATCCAAAAGACCAAGCTGTTAAAAGTATTGGCAATATTTGAATAAAAAGGTAGGCATGTGGAAGCAGAGAAAATATGAATCAGTCACCATTCCAGAGATAATTCTTTCATACATTTGTAGAGAAAACCCTCTTTTCTTATACTGATCAATAAATTTAGTGACTGATCAATAAATGTAAAGGAAGACCTGTTCAACAGGGTGATCTCCCCTGTAGATTTTAAATGCATGGCATGTTACTAATGACATAGGCAAATAGTACCCAACCACTAAACAGATTAGAGCGTTAAAGGTTAAAAAACAATGCCTTGAATTCATCTTGGAAAACAATTGGCACAGATTTTTCATGGTAGGCACAATATGGTCATTGTATGGTATTCAAAATTTTGCAGCAGTTGTATTTTTGGAACATACTTCAAGTGTGATTTAATGTATTTGTTAATCATGATTTAACAAATTATAGATAAACACACAGGGAACATATTTTCTAAGGAGTATTTGCTGTTAGTGCAGTAAATTGATTGGCATGAATACAGAAGTAGCTACTGGTAAAGCTGTCCTTCTGAAATTCAGCTTTACTGCTGAAAAACACAATGACAGGATTTAAAAAATAAGGCTCTGTGGTGGTCCCAGAGCCAGATGCTACAGTAAAAAGGTTCTTTGGAATACATGGAGGGACAAAACTATTCAGAGGCACCAGAGAACAAGTGAAATTACTTACTTCCCAGCATTTATCAAAATAGAATATCCAGCAGAAGTAAGATGTTCCATATTTATATTCTGGTCTATGTGAAACAGGTACAGATAATCACTATTTCCTGTTGCTTTGGGAGTTGCAAAGTGCATCATTTTGAGTGTTTAATTACAGTTGTGGTGCTATTAGTGTTCTAAAAACAGCAATAAAACTGCCAAAAAGTTTTATGCTTCCAATAAATATTCCAGCCATATTTCTGCAGCTGTACAACTGAGCAATTGTTACAGCATGCATTGACTTAATGTAGCGTCCTATGGTTGGATTATAACAGAAGTTTGGTTTTGATTTATTTTCAGATGTGTACACGCATACCACAAATAACATATTATTGGGATTTAACTCAGAATTCTCTGCCAAAACAATACTAACCCTTAAGTTTTAGTATTTTGGGGATTTTAAAAAGAATGGATTACATTGTATAAAATAGTTCTGCAAAATGACCCAAAATAGTTTTTTTTTGGGGGGGGGCTACATTTGGTCATGACTGGTGCTCTGTGTGTGGCCCCATCTGTGTTGCTGCTTGGTGTAATTAATACCAAACAGTTTTTGCCCATCTCAGCAGTAACTATGGAGGAACGTGGAATGGGGCATATAAATATGCAACCAAAATTGCTCTGGTTTTCTTATTTAGTTCTGTAGAAAATTGATACAAACAAGTTTAAAGCTTTTAATGAACATTCAAAATATTGCAAACAGTCTAAGCTGAAGTGCATAATGTCAGTTACCTTGGGGGGGGGAATCATAGTGGTGGGGATCTTTCTATATATATTTTAAGCTCCTGGCCCCACATATTTATCTCTTTGGGAATACTGTTCTTATAATCGCAGCAGATCAAAACCAGCATTATTTTTTTTGACTTAAATCTAAGATCCTACTTTGCTTTAGTATCGATCTAGCTTGATCTGACTCTAAGGTTAAATTGGTGATGGCATCACTGGATAAATCACAGAGGCTTAGTTTCTTTTGGATCCTATTTCCCAGGAAGATTTATAGTTGTCTTCCAATATTAGATGGGGCAGTCCACTTAGTTCAACCAGTAAGCAAAAATATTTATCCAGAGATTAAATTCAAGCTCACTGACTCTTGCTTCCTGTCGAAGCACTACCTTTGAAACACAGTGGGTTACCTGAAAGATCCTTTTTAGAAATGTTGTTTGAATCCTTTCTAAATTGATCATGCTGTTATATGGTCCTAATTGAGCCCTGTATAGCAATTGTGCTCCGCCTTTAGCTGCAAACAACTTAATTGCAGCAGGGATAAACTCTGGAAAATAATAAGTTTGCATAGCTGATGCAGATCTCTCTGTGTTGCAGAATATATAATCCAGGTGGGCATTTCTGCTTCTGGACTATTCCTAGAGAACTAAAAAAATTAATCTGCTCAATGGACTCCAGACACCTAAATATGAGCCAGTAGTGAGCTGCAGCTGCTAAAAACACCAACACAGCTGTATTAACAGAGGGATAGAATCAAGATCACATGAAGTGTTAATACCACTTTAGAATGCCTTGGTAAGGCCACACATGGAATACTGCATCCAGTTCTCCATGGTGCTGGATAGAGGGAATGCAGGAGTGGGTGTTGCTCTCTCTTCTGCCTGGAGGCTGAGCATACCATCATTTTGGATGATGACTCCCTTGCCTGGTGACTCCCCAGTTTGGCTCAGTCTTCAGCCAGAAGAGATGCTGCATTCCTCTTAACTGTGAGACGGGGAGATATTTTGAAGTCGTGAATCGCAATCCGGGCAGCTGAGTGGTCCGCCGGTCCGCTGTTTTTCTGGCTGGTAAAGCTGAGGTCCCTGCCAGCCTCCTGGGCAGTGGAGGCGGGTCAGTCACCACAATGTTTAGACTCTAGAAAGAGTGCAGAGAAGGGCAACAATGATGATTAGGGGACTGGAGGCTAAAACATTTAAAGAACATTTGCTGGAATTGGATATGTCTAGTTCCATGATGATGAACCTATGGCTGTGTATCTCTGTGGACATGCAAGCCGTTGCCCCAGTTCAGCTCCGCTGTGCATGCGCACGCACCTCCCGCCGGCCAACTGGTCGTTGGTTCTCTGCCACACATGCGCAGAGAGTGGGGCTTGCACAGGGGTCACACATGCATGTGGAGGGTGGGGTGCATGTCCGGAGGGGCAGGGCACATGCGGGGGTAATGCGTACATGCACAGGTAGCCGGAGTGTGTGCTCACAGAGAGGCGCTGCATGTGGGGGTGCGTGCGCTTATGCAGTGGGTGGGGTAGGGTAGGGGGCTCACACACACATGCACAGGGGTGGGGTGGATGCAGGGGGTTTGCATGCACATGTGGGGGCTGGGGATATGCAAGGGTGCATGCTCATGCACAGAGGGGAGGGGCGAGTTCAAAGGTCACACGCACATGCACAGTAGGCCGGGTGCATGTGGGGGGGGTCATGCCCACAGAGAGAGCACTGCATGTGGGGGTGGGGCATGTGGGGGGTCACACATGCATGCACAGGGCTGGGGTGTGGGGGGTCACATGCACATGCACAGGAGGTGGGGCATGTGCAGGGTGTGCGTGCACATGCGCAGGTACATGGGCGTGAGGGGAGGTCATGCTGACAGATGGCACTATGTGCCACCTGTGGCACGCCTGCCATAGGTTTGCCATCACAGGTATAGGGCTTCCTGCCTGAGCAGGGGGTTGGACTATAAGACCTCCAATGTAATTTATTATTAGTTCTTCTTCTGTACAATAATGCATAAGTGATGTCAAAGCTCTTTTAAGACTAATGGGGATTAATGACAGGATTACAGCATCAATAGCATGAGTATATACGTATAAATAAATATATACGTAAAAAAAAATATATGTATTTTTTATTAAATACAAATTTCCATGAAAAATAATAAAGACATGTAAATTAGGATATTTGATTCTTTGAGTTTAATGACTTTCTTTCTCCCAACTACAGTATCTCCCTATTCCCTATCCACTCTCTCCAGTGAAACTTTGGCCAGATTTATAACAATTTGATCACCATAACATTGAGTTTACAGTCTTAATTTACCCTTACAATTTTAATTTACTTCATTGTCTGCATTGGCCCACCTGTGCTGAAAGGGACACATATCAAAGGCTAACTTGGTTCTCTTGTAGAAATAAACTGTTGTCCTTGTTCACAAAAGTAGGGTCAGCCTCATTTTTTGGATGATAACTGGAGGGCAGGCAATTCATTCAGTTGGCTGCACTTATTCTGCCTTCACGGCTGCTCGGGAAAGAGTTACAACCAGTTACAGTTTTAGTATTTATGAAAGTTTTGAGAGCTAGGTTAGAGTTGATATTTACATAAAGCGAATAACACGGAACTGCCAAGAGAAAATAAACATGCTTGCGAAGGTTAAGGCATAGATTCTTAAACGGATAAGTTGGAGATCACAATACCCACAAACAAGGTATCATGTTCTTCCCTGGAGTTCAACAAGCATGAATAATTTTGCTTTACACAAGGAGTTATTTGTCAGCAGAAATATGAAGCATGGATATTTCTGTATGCAGAATTTGATTATTATTTTTTGCTGCAAGCTGTAGCAAACCTGCCCTGATTACCTTCTTAGAAAACATAAGAAGTGTTACATACAGCTTTTATTAAGATACATAGTACATATCCCTACTAGGACCCTCCTTTTAAATTTGTTTAGTTGGGTTTATAAGGCAATAATTCTTATTTGTCCTTTCCAGATAATTGAAACAGAAAAGGGGAAACAAATCTGTACACATATTGATATTTCCTTTTCCTAAATACTACATTTTAACAAATGCAGTTTGTTGTTATTGTTGTTGTTTTAAAAAATTGGAAATAAATCCAAAATCTATTTAAGAAGTTGTGTATTCAGACTTGCAACTCTAAACTGATTTTACAAATGAATGACTGAAGGCTGAAAGTTTGAATGAGTTGGCTGAGAACCTTTGCTGAAAACTAGTTGAGAGACATTCTCTTTATTCATAGATTTTAAGTATCATCAACCATAGTACCTATATGAATTATAATATAATTGGTTTATTATAGCTCAGACTGTATCTTTCACTTTTGCACCTTTGCTATTAGGTCAAAAGATAGTTAGACAACATTGGCCACATAATTTGTCTTATCATAGTATGAATGAATGAATGAATGAATGAGAGAATGTGAATGATATTGTGAGTTTGCCTTTCTCTTATTCATATCAGGAGACAAAGATCAACACATTACTTATGATAAGTAAATAAATCTCCTTAAATTCAATGAGACTGACTCCCAGAAGAATACAGAATTGCTTAGTTAAAGTCATATTGCAGTAAGAGGCTTTTGGAGATACAAAATATGCAGGTTAGGGGCAGCCAGTATTAGTTTTCTGTTCCTAGTACACCCTATTTATCCCTTAAAACCCACGAATCTGTCTCTCAAAAAGAGCCCTGGGCCCATCTACTCTTGTCCCTTGAGTCAAGTGAAGTTGAATGCCCTTATACAGTTATAACATCTGTTTTTGCAAAGGAAAAATAAAAAGATATCATTCTAATTATCTTTTATCCCAAAATACACATTTTAAATGCACATTCCACTAAAGACACATTTGCAAATATGTGTAATTTTATCGGATAACTGAATTACAAATTTCAGAGGCGTGTATAGTGGAAAAATTATAGTTTTCTGATTTATGTATGAGCCTGGGAATGAATTAGCTCAGTGTGCTCATAGCAACCCAGCTAATACAGCAATCTTAATGTAGCAGCCCCACAGCAATTACTTAAAACCCTAAATTGCATGGTCTTATTGGAACTTTGTTTACGTTTGTGTAGCAAAGCATGTATTGTCATCTGGGGTTTATTGCTGGAAAATAGAAGCACAAGCATAGGGTCATTTTTTTGAAGAACAGAAGGAAAGAGACCAAAAGTAAATGTATAAGGCACAATTGGGCCATGCAGCTCATTGGATATAATGAGAAAGCAAAGCTACATTACTAGTGATTTACCTACTTAAAACTAATTTGAATATGGAAAAACAAGGATATCAACCTGGCAACCAAATGTAGGTTCATTTGCTCTATTGTGTAGCTATCTATGATTATGAAGGTTGGATCTTAAAAAAGTAAAACAGAAAGAAAATTGACTCATTTCAGTCAATTTGTGGTGCTGGAGAAGGCTGCTGCGTATTCCTTGGACAGCAAAAGTGACTGAATACTATGCAAATATTAAGGTAAAATCAGGAAACTGCGTCTCACTTACTTTGGTCATGTCATGAGAGGGAATTCACTGGAGATAGGAATTAGGTTTGGAAGAGTTTGTGATAAAAGTAAATCAGCCATCAGAGAACACCGTGGCTGGACCCTATCAAAACTGACACCAGAAAAAGCATAGAAAAACTCAAAGAAATAGTGCAAGATTGGAAGATGTGGAGAGACCTGGCCTGTAGAATCGCCAAGAGTCAGACTTGACTGAATGGATAACATCATTATCAAAATTTAATTTGTAAATAGTCATAGTTATACAGCTAATATTGTCCATTATTCTTCCTTTCCTTTTAAGCATAAGTTGTTTAAAGATAATAATTACCCACCTAATAATGGCAACATATTTATATTCTGGAAGGTCCAGGTGCTATTTGTGGGAGTCTCCCCTGATTTTTCCTACAGCAGTCCAGTGAGGTAAACTAGGCAGAGAGAGTGTGACAGATTAGAATCACTCAGTTATGTGGCAGCCAGCCTCAACATAACATCTGAACTACTATACTACGCGTCACTGGCTCCACAAACTTTTGTTTCAGCCTTCAAATCATGATGTATAAAGAATTGATCATTGCTTTTGATTCCATTTAGGACAAGGGTAGGAAATATTTTGTTAACCAGTGACTTCACTTATGCTTTGGAGATTTCTTTTGGTTTTGAGTTATAATATCCATTTTGGGGCCTTCTGCTATATTTTCATGATTCTTTTCTCAAAATAGTACAGGAGGGGGGACTTTAATAGCACTTATGGTTAGAGGAGCCCTTTAAGGCAGCAAATGGGGATCGTGTAGTCCTTGGAGCAATTTTTCTCAGCCTTGGCAACTTTAAGATGTGTGAATTTAAGATGACTTTTATAAGACATCTTAAAGTCCATATACAAAGTTGTCCAAGTTGTCACTCTGGAGAAAGACTGCTCCAGAGTGATAACACCAATCACTCTGATTTATTTTTATATATGTTGTTACTCATCATCAAAACAGATCTGAGGTCTGTTTTGGTGAGTGAGTAACAGAAAGAATTTATAAAAATCTCAGAATTTCATCTTTTTCTCATATGTATACTGATGCCTTATAAAAATAGGGCTTAAGCATGCATTTTGTAAACTGGATAAGCTCTTGTAACTTTCGAAATAGATTGAAAAACAAAATTTGCAGAGTGCAATGCAAAGAAAGCTGTGTAAAATATATTTAAATATAAGAAAAATCCCTCTCATTGAATTTGAAGGACAGATTTTCCCATTATCTTTCATTTCTTTATAATATATTGTGAGTTGCCTTAATTATTTCTCTTGGGAGGAATGGATTAATTTACACTCACAGAAGTAGTTTCAGTTCTTTTTTTGTAGTTTTCTTTTTAATATCAAATTTGAAAAACCTTTTCTGCATTTTTGAAGATTTTTCTCCTGTAGATGTGTGCACTAATTGTCATACCTACACACCTGATAAAAATCTGGTAAAAACTAAATTTTACCTAATTTAGGTAAATTTGCCTAATTGTAGGCATCATAAAACTCAGGGCTCAGAATTTCTGGGGAGCTCCCTTTTACACTGGACAGCATCTTTTCCAGCCTTGCAGTTGCCACCAACCTGCTATAAATTGGGCCACACCTTGTTTCTCCCTTCAAAACATCTGCTGAGTTTTGGATTTCACAAGGTCCATGATCTTTGTTAATTTTATAAAAAATTCAATTTGAAATAGGCCAGAATCCATTCAGAGAAGTAAGAATGGGATAAGAAGAAAGTATGGGGGTGTGGGGTGTTTTTCTTTCTTTTTTTAAAAAAACCAGTTCATTACAATATCAAATGAAAAATGAAAAATCATTTAAAATGATTAACAATATATTGATTCCAATTATCAATCATCAGTGACATCTGAGTTTGCAGTATAATCTGTAAGCATGTGGGTATGTGTAGGGTCAGTTTAGTGTAGTAGTTAAGGCACCAGGCCTGAAACTGAAGCATTGCACGTTAGGAAACATATACATCTGTCATTTGAGGGAAGTTGCATAGGTGTTCCATATATATTTCAGCAAATGTAATGTTCTGGCTAGTGGGCATTCAAACAGCACAAAACAGGAATTCAGATCAACTAATCAGCATGTAGAACACACGCCTCTGTACAACATGTTTGGGACATGTGTGCATCGGCTCAACGGCAGCCATCTGCAACCTATGCTTACTCATCAACCCCTTTGCAGCGTAGATATGCAGCAATGCCTACATGTAGTAACAGGCTACTCTAAATCAAACTTAAGAAATTGTCCTGCCTTGGACATTCTTATTTCACAAGAAGAGTCCTCCACTCCTCTGCTCGTAACAAAATACCCTGTGCCACCAGACTTGAAATTCTGGGTTTAGAAAATTTAGAACTACGCTGCCTTCGGTATGACCTAAGCATAGCTCATAAAATCATCTGCTACAATGTCCTACCTGTCAATGACTACTTCAGCTTCCACCACAACAATACATGAGCACACAATAGATACAAACTTAAAGTGAACCGCTCCAAACTTGATTGCAGAAAATATGACTTCAGCAACAGAGTGGTCAATGCCTGGAATGCACTACCAGACTCTGTGGTCTCATCCCAAAACTTTAACCTAAAACTGTCTACTGTTGACCTCACCCCATTCCTAAGAGGTCTGCAAGGGATGTGCATAAGAGCACCAGCGTGCCTACCATCCCTGTCCTAATGTTCCCTTTTATTTGTATCCATTTCATGTATTCAATTCATGCTTATACTTATATATATTATCTAATATATACTCGACAAAATAAAATAAATAAATAAAATAAAATGAATTAACTGGCTAATTTTGGATCAGCTCCTCTTTCAAAATTCTAAGGGAAAAGGAAGTGGCACGCCATTTCTGAAAACTGCATGGGACAGTTGCTAGGAGTAAAAAATGATTTGAGGGAATGACTTACAAGCATATATGTGACCTACTACAGTATTATACTTTCTACTTTCTGTATTTTAACTAAGAAATATGTGAATATTTTAACCTGTCTCTATTACATGTTTGTACAATTAAGCAGTATTTTTGTATTGTGGCTCACAAATTTATACTGGTTTGGAAAAAGCTGCACAAAACTATCTGGCATTTCAGAAATTAGAAGGAACATTGCCTGTATATACTTATTCCTCATAAATCTATACAGTACAAGTGCTAGTGATTGGAGCACAGATTGTACAGGTAGTACTCAACTTACATCTACAATTGAACCCAAAATTTATGTTGCTAAGTGAGAACTTTGTTATGTTTGCCCTATTTTACAACTTTTCTTGTCACATTGGTTAAGTGAATCATTGCAGCTGTTAAATTAGTAACACGGTTGTTAAGTGAATCTGGTTTCCCCATTCACTTTGCTTGTCAGAAGGTTGCAGAAGGTGTTCACATGCAGTGCAACCATCATAAATGTGAGTCAGTTATCAAGCATCCAAATGTAAATCACGTGACCATGGGAATGCTGTCCTGGTCATAAGTGTGAAAAGTCATGTCACTTTTTCCAGGGCCGTCGTAACTTTGAATGATCACTAATAAACTGTTGTAAGTCGAGGACTACCTGTAGTAGTGTATTGGTCTAGTGCAGGGGTCAACAACCTGCGGCTCTGGAGCCGCATGTGGCTCTTTCACCCCTCTGCTGCGGCTCCCTGTCACTCAAAATATGCGTCACAACCGCCAATGTGCGACACCCGCCAGCACACGAGTTGTTGAGCTTTTCAACCCCCGGTAGGCCAACCATGGATAAATCCAAGAAAAGAAAAGTTTCAAAAGAAAACAGAACGTTTAATTCAACTACATATGCTAGTTTTGTGGCTGCTCAAGAAATAGTCAGGCACGAGAAGGGTTTTGTGGCTTCCGGTGTTTTCTTTTCTGAGGGAAACGGGTCCAAATGGCTCTTTGAGTGTTTAAGGTTGCAGACCCCTGGTGTAGTGCAATGCAACTCTCCATACTCCTTATTCCCTGCTAGTTTAATAGTATATTTCCCCTAAAGATGGTGAACTGAAGATGGGAAGTTTTAATTAGGGTTTCTAATGTAAGGTGGGAAAGGGGACAATTTTTAAAAATAATCTTTTCCTTGATTTTAATATATGCAGAGGTGGTTTCAAAGCTTTGTTCTCTGTCCTCCTCCTTCTATGAATATAAAGCTTCATGTATACTAGACATTAATTGGGTTTTCTCTTCTGTTATCTCCAGAGATTTGAAGAATAACTTAATTAGTAGTATTGAACCAGGAGCCTTCTATGGACTTTCAGAACTGAAACGTCTGTAAGTATTAATTGCAACTGAAATTACCTTAAAAATTATACCCGTATTGATATTTGGTTTCCAGAGAATTGGGAATGTATCACCATGCAATTATAAAATAAAGGATACTGTATGATAGTAATTTGATTTTTTTTCACTGTGCATGATTTATTTTTATGTATTAAGTCAAAACAAATAAATCTTTGCTACAATCATACAAGAAATTGAACATATGAGAAATTGTGTTCTGACTTAGGTTTACCTGCAGCATATGTTGGATGGTATCATAAACATATATTGACAAAACAATGTAGTCCAGATGAAAGAATAAAGGGATGAAGAATGGATAGGCTTTATGGGGGTCATTGACAGTACAAGCTACAGTTTTATATCTAAAATTGATGATTATATACCATTAAGACTGTGTTGGCTCCTGGTGGCCATGTAGATAGATTTTCTCCAGGATGATTTATCCACAACTTGGTCCTGCCAGTTTTCCAATAGTGCACCCATCACCACTCATAATTATACATTTGCTGATTGTTCTTCTCTTTTCTTCTACCCTTTCTAACAGTATGTAGTTTTGAATAGAGCTAAGTGTTTTCCTGCATTACAAATAAAAGAAGCAAGTGCAAAAAAGTGCACAAAAATAAGAGTAAAGTTGCATGCTAATAGTATAACAATAATCTACATGAAAGGAATTGTAAACAAAAATATTTATTTTATTTATTTTATTTTTTTTAATTTGATTTATATGCCGCCCTTCTCCGGAGACTCAGGGCAGCTTACAATGCGTTAAGCAATAGCCTTCATCCTTTTGTATATTTATACAAAGTCAGCTTATTGCCCCCACAAACTGGGTCCTCAATTTACCCACCTTAGAAAGGATGGAAGGCTGAGTTGATCTTGAGCCTGGGGAGAATTGAACTCGCAGTAATTGCAGGCAGCTGGATGTTAAATGCTGCCTTAGGAGGCATTAGCCTCCTACGCCACTCAGGCTCCTATACGCCACTCAGGCTCCTATTTATGTGGTATTAATATCTCCAAAAATTGATCAATTTGATAAAGAACTGTACCTGTAAAATCAGTTAATTAATTCACCAAACCCTGAAATAGTTTAACATAACAGTAAAATTTTAAAATTTGAAACACTGTTATTAACATCAGTTTTAAGATTCAGTGACACGATTTGGTCCAGCAATATAACATAATAAACATCCTAAAATATTTATCTAACTAAATGTGATGCTCTTTAAGGGATCTCTATAACTGTATGCTGTTAAACCAAATTTGTGGATTCTTATCTTTAAATAGTCTACAAAAATACTATTTGGAACATTCAGAATGTTCCCCCCCTCAAATAAAAAAAATACTGTGTTCAGCATTTTTGTATCTCCAAAATTTTTGCAGATGTAGGTGACAGTGCAAAACAACTAAAATCTATATACTACTAAATCTTTCATTGTCATTATCTTTAATCGGCCGAACTATACATGATAGGGCAACAATTTTTGAACCAAGGTAACTCAAATGAGCTAACACAGGGGTCGGCAACCTTAAACATTCAAAAAGCCACTTGGGCCCGTTTCCCACAGAAAACAAAACACTGGGAGCCACAAAACCTTGGTGGGCGTGGGCAACTCAATGTCACCCACTCCCACCCTATCACATGACCCCCCCAGACACGCCTACCCAAGATTTGTGGCTCTGTGTTTTCTATGGGAAATAGGTATCTCCCTCTCTGTCTATCTGCCTCTCTCTGTGTATCTTTCTCTCTCTCATCTTTCTTTTTCTCTCCCTTTTTCTTCTCCCTCTCATCTCTCATCTCCCTCTCCCTTCCTCCCTCCCTCTTATCTTTCTTTCTCTCATCTGTCTTTCTTTTTCTCTCTATCTCCCTCTCTATCACCATCTCATCCCTCTCATTTCTCTGTCTGTCTGTCTGTCTGTCTGTCTGTCTGTCTGTCTGTCTGTCTCTTTCTCTCACTTTCTTTCTCTCCCCCCCCGTGTGTCTCTCTGTCTATGTCTGTGAGTGTGTGTGTGTGTGTGTGTCTCTCTCTCTCTCTCTCCCTGCCTGTCTCTTCTCACTCTTGGAAAGCCCTGCAGCCCTGCTTGCTCTCTTTGGGGTTTTTCACCAGCTGTTTTTTTCCCCTTCCTTTTGGAAAGCCTGGCTGGCAGAGCAATGAGCGCAACCCATGGCGGAGGCTTCCCTCTCCCTCCCCCTCCTTCTCCTCTTGTGCGCACCCTCCCGGCCCCGTGATAGCCGGTCAGGGGGGTGCGAGAAGAGGAGGGGGAGGAAGAGGGAAGCCTCCGCCGCAGTTTGCGCTCATTGCCGGAGTCCTTTTCCAATTTTGAACCAATAAGTGGTTCTGTGTCCAGTTCTCACTGTTGCTTCTTGACCCGCATATATGTTGAGTTTTCCAAATTTGCTGGCAAATTGAGTGTAGCACTTTTACTGCATCATCTTTTAAGATTTTGAATAGCTCAGCTGGAATACTGTCTCCTTCACTAGCTTTGTTGTTGCTCAGATTTCCTAAGGCCCATTTGACTTCACATTCTAGGATGTCTGGCTTGAGGTCAGTGACCACCCCATTGTGGTTATAAGGGATGTTAAGCTTGTTTTTGTATAATTCTTCTGTGTAATTTTGCCACTTTTTTTTAATGTCTTCTGCCTCTGCTAGCTCCCTGCCATTTTGGTCCTTTATCATGCCCATCTTTGCATGAAATGTTCCCTTCATATCTCCAATTTTCTTGAAGAGATCTCTGGTCCTCCCTATTCTATTGTTTTCTTCTATTTCTTTGCACTGGTCATTTAAGAATGCATTCTTATCTCTTCTTGCTATTCTCTGGAATTCTGCATTCAACTGGGTGTATCTTTCTTTTTCTCTCTTGCCTTTCGCTTCCCTTCTTTCCTCAGTTATTTTCAAAGCTTCCTCAGACAACCATTTTGCTTTCTTGCCTTTCTTTTTCTTTGGGATGGTTTTAGTTGCTACCTGTTGTACAATGTTGTGAACTTCCATCCATAGTTCTTCAGGCATTCTGTCTATCAGATCTAATTCCATAAATCTATTTGTCACCTCTACTGTATATTCATCAGGGATATGATTTAGTTCATACCTGAGTGGTCTACTGCTTTCCCCTGCTTTCTTCAATTTAAGTCTAAATTTTGCAATGAGAAGCTCATGATCTGAGCCACAGTTGGCTCCTGATCTTGTTTTTATTGACTGTATAGAGCCTCTCCATCTTTGACTGCAGAACAGATAGTCAATCTGATTTCTGTGTTGACCGTCTGGTGATGTCCATGTGTAGAGTCGTCTCTTGGGTTGTTGGAAAAGAGTGTTTGCTATGACCATCGTATTCTCTTGACAGAATTCTATCAGCCTGGGCCCTGCTTCATTTTGTACTCCAAGGCCAAACTTGCCTGTTATTCCGGTTATCTTTTGGCTTCCTACTTAGGATTCCAATCCCCCATAAAATGATAAGGACGTCATTTTTTGGTGTTAATTCTATAAGGTGCTGTAGGTGCTTCATAGAACCAGTCAATTTCATCCTCTTCAGCACCAGTGGTTGGGGCATAGACTTGTATTACTGTGATATTGAATGGTTTGCCTTGGATTCGAACTGAGATCATTCTATCATTTTGGGGATTGTACTCCAGTATTGCTTTTCCTACTCTTTTATTGATTATGAAGACTACTCCATTTCTTCTGAGGGATTCTTGCTTGCAGTATACCTGATGGTCATTTGAATTAAATTCACCCATTCCTGTCCATTTTAGTTCGCTGATTCCTAAGATGTCGATGTTCAGTCTTTTCATCTCTTGTTTGACCATGTCCAGCTTGCCTTGATTCATGGATCTTACATTCCAGGTTCCTATGGAGAAAAAAAAAACTTTACAACATCAGACTTTCCTTTCACCACCAGATACATCCACAGCTGAGTGTCCTTTCGGCTTTGGCCCAGTTGCTTCACTCTTTCTGGCGCTACTAGTACTAGCCCTCTTCTCTTCCCCAGTAGCATATTGGACATCTTCCAACCTGAGGGGCTCATCTTCCAGCGCTATATCTTTTTGCCTTTTGGTACTGTCCATGGGGTTTTCACAGCAAAGATACTGGAGTGGGTTGCCATTTCCTTCTCCAGTGGATCACATTTTGTCAGAACTCTCTGCTATGACCTGTCCATCTTGGGTGTCCCTGCACGGCATAGCTCATAGCTTCATTGAGCTATGCAAGCCCCTTCGCCAAGACAAGGCAGTAATCCATGAAGGGGTATTAGATAATAAAGTAGATCAAAATTTATGGATATACTATCTACCACATTTCACCTCTCAATTACATGTACAATTATAGTTCACACCAAAAGATAGGCACATGTACTTAAAATAAATGTGTTTATATCTCAGCATGGCTATATCCTATTAAAAGATTGCGCAAAAATAGAAAGTTAACAGACATCATATTTTTTTGAATAACAAATGTGAGAAAAATATGAGAAAATAATAGCAAGATATCAGCAGCAATTAAAGATATGTCTACAGACAGATCTACTCTGTGAATCTGGACGACTTTTAAGTCACCAAAATATGTGAAAATATGAAAATTGTAATAAGGCAATTGAAACTTACTGCCGTGGGGATGATGTATTATAATAACACAACCCTGACCTCTTGTGGGAAAAATAGAGAAGCTATAAAGCTATGAAATAGTAGTGCTTACTCTCAAGCATGAGAATGACGAAAATCAGAGATCACTGAAATAGAATCTCTTGAATTTGAAAATAATTGGAGAAAATATTCTGAAATACGTGTACTTAAAACTATAATGTTTAAGTACAAAAATCTTTCTTGTTATCACAGAACTATAGATTTCACTCCTGTGGGGAACATTATAGAGGCAGGGAATTGGTTGATTATAATGGTAAAACAAAGTTGTTACTAAGTTAGTACAAGTTTTCTATAAAACATTGAGAATATTTATTTCTCATAAAGTATGATTAGAAAATAGATTTTTTTATAATTCTTCCTTCCTTCCTTCCTTCCTTCCTTCCTTCCTTCCTTCCTTCCTTCCTTCCTTCCTTCCTCCCTCCCTCCCTCCCTCCCTCCCTCCCTCCCTCCCTCCCTTCCTATACTGTTTCTTATTCTTTCCTATCTTTCCCACAGAGGATAAAATAAACAGCTAATGTAATGCAGACATATGTAAGTGACAGGAGGCTTTGTAAATCAGTTGGGAAAACCACAGGCTGCCAAATTCATAAAATTAACAATTTCACTTGGAACACTTCTCATGGGCTGATAGCATTTGCAGTAAATTAGTACTCTAGTTGCAGTGGCAGAACTTGTGAATCAATGCAAAACAGTGTCTACCAGAAAAAAAAGATACCGGGATGCGGGCCACGTGTCTGGTTGTTTCACATGATTAATTTCAACATAAGCATCTACAAGACGAAAACATGATTTATGTGATGTAAGATAGATTTGATATGAAAAAATAGGAAGGAATTGAGAGATGTGTAGAAATAATCTGGTACATACTGATATTTCCTTTTTTCTTATTTATATTTCTGCAAATGATTCATTAGGAAAATTTATAGGATATTTGGTATGTGGGGGGAATAGCACTTGGTTTTGAATCCTTGCTATTCAATAGGTGTAATCATGACACACGAAATAGCATAAATCTGCAAGATGTTTAATGAATATCCATCCATAGTGAGAAGGTAGTTAATATAAATATTTGAACATCTGGGCCAGGTGCTAGATAGATACTTTTTTTTTCTTAAGGAGAAATTCTATTGAACTCAACAAATCTTATTTAGCAGATTACTAAAAACCTATATTTCTACTGATAAACTTTTTTATATTATATAATTTAGAGATGCTAATTGCAGAATACCATTAAAATCTTGGTGCTGACACTCACTGATTGAATTCACATAGCAAAAGTCTGCTTGTTTGTGACATACATATTGTCTGATTGTAGGTTTGTAACTGATAAACAATGAAAAATGAGTGAAATTAATACTTTAAAAAAATCAGTGCTATAGAAATTGAGTAAACACACACACTTAAGCAATCATTGCCAATCATGTTGTGAGGTTACTGATTGCCCAATAGGCCCCCAGTGTCATGATAATATATTTGTCCTTAAATATCTTCATTACAGAGCAATACCCATTTTTCAGTGTGATCATTTTAATTCATATTATGGTAGTGCAGTTCAAAAGAATGAATTACACTGTAATTGATTCTAGAACTAATTCAGTTAGTTCTGTCAAAGTTTCCACCGTGTTCATTTTTTTCTTTTTCTGAATTATCCTGGCTTTAGAAATACAGACAGCTGTCTCATTTGAGTCTAGAACAGAAATATTTGTCCAGTTGATTGATTACCCATCTTTTTTCTAAGAGCTCAAAGCAGCATAGATAGCACTCTCTTGTACAATTTTATACGCAAGAATCCCTGTGAACTGGGGTAGCCTGAGAAGTAGTAGCTGGCCCAAAAACACCTTCTCTGGCTAAGGTGAATTTGAAGGTGGATCTCTCCACTTCTAGAACCTTAAATAGTTCACCATGATCAATCTCATTTCATATTATCTACTCTGAATGGTGTAGGTGACCTTCATGGAGATCGGAAACCCTAAGCAAAGGGGACTGAAGCATTTTTAAAGTCCAGAATAATAGAGATAACTTTTGGAAACAACTCAGGCAGACACTTCCCTAATTCACTGGTGTATAAAAGGAGAGAAGGGAACAGCAGAATCAGACTTGCAAGATTTTCCTTTTATAGACATTCTCAATCAAAATATTTTTAACTTTCATGTGGAATTGATGTCCTGGTCTGAGGACTACCTACTGAGTTGTCTACCTACTGAGTTGACAACTGCCAACAGAAATGTGTTTCAGCAATTGCAAGTACCAATTGTGGCAAGCAAAATGATCTGAAGTCCCTTGTAACACAAATCATGTTGGCTGTTGTCCTGATGATGCAAATCAAATTGCATTTCCAGCATGTTTTCATTGAGAGAAATTCAAGCTATCCTGGGTCTAAATGATAAATCCTTCCTCATCTTATGGCAGGCAGAGCTATAGATCCACCCATCCACCCCCATACTCATGATATTTTTAACTCTATTAACTGATTTGGGAGGGAGGGAAGAAGTCTATTCTTAAAACTATTTTTGAGATTTTTCAAAAGGTCAGCCAAACCACAAGTCTTATTTAAAACACTAATAAAACAAACTGAAATATTAGCTTAGCAAGATTTTTAAAGCATTTCTTATAAGTTATAAAGAATTTTCATTTAGGAAAATTAATTCATTTAGGGAAATTAAGTGATGAACACACCTCAATATGCCCATGTTGTACCTTCGCTCTGTGAGTTGCACTGATTCTCTGTGTGTTTCTGGTGGAATTCAAGCTGCTTTAGATTGTCATCTATAAAGCTTTCATGGCATGGAATATTTGTGGGACCAATTCTGCCCAATTCTTTCAACCTGCCAATTCTAGTTCCCTTCAATTAAAGAATAATAAAGTATGCCATCTTATGAAATCTTGGAAACCCACCTTTTCTGATTCAGTGGCTGTCCACTGAAACACTATCTGCCTGATATCAGAGGGGCCCTGATTCTCTCTGCCTTGTGTATGGATGGAGATCAGATTTCTCTTTGAGAAGTTTGTGCTACTGTCTTGTTGGGTTCATTCTTGGTAACCGTTCTTGTTTTTTTTAATTCTGTGACATTTGTGTTATGTTGTTTTAATGTGCTTTTAGTTCCCCAGAGTTGCATTCACGAGATGGGCAGGCATATTATTTGAGCTAATAAAATGTATAAATACATTTGTTTTATAGTGTGGATTCTTTAAAGGCTGTATTTGGGACAATTAAAATGAGTTCATATTGTAATTACAATTAAACTTAATGCTATTTCATTTTTTCCTTCTAGGGATCTTTCCAATAACAGAATTGGTTGTTTAACACCTGAAATATTTGTGGGTCTTAAAAACCTTCATAAATTGTGAGTATGGTACTTTAAAAAAAAAATATCACAATAAATTTCACACATTAAGTTAAAATAGCATAATGATACACAAATAACAGGGAAAAATAGTTTGGTTGAATCTATACCTTGATTGGTACTGTTCCAGTATTACAGTGTAACACACTAAGTCTCGGGTCCCTCTGAGCTACTCAGAATGTTCTACTGTGCCACACACCCTTTGAACCAGGAGACTTAATGCAATGTTAGTTGGTAAATCAAAAACTAGCACAATGGAGCGGGTTTTTTTTTTTCTTTGAGTGTTATATTCCTTGAAAAATAATATTTAGGAGGTGAATGTTAGCACTAGATGAAACCATGCCTTCCATCGTTCCCTATCTTGTCTTTCTCCATTAATGAAAAAAAAAAATGTTTCTCCCCCCCCCAGACAATTAAGGCCAAAGGACACGGGTTCTTCTTTTGAGAAAATAGATAAATTGGCAAGAAGTGCCTTGATCTTCTCTGTTCATGGAATCCTCTGTTGACAATAAGCTTGTTCTGGGATTCTTTTCATGAACAGAAGGGGACTTTGGGATTGATGTTAGATGTCTATGGAGATTCTCAGTCATCCAGGTCATGGTTGTCCCAAATGTGCTCTAGGACAATTTGATATTAGGTTTACAAAATATTATTATTATTATTATTATTATTATTATTATTATTATTATTATTATTATTATTATTATTATTATTACTATAATAATAATCTACAAAAAACCACCTTACTCGGAACAGCTTACACCCTCCAGCAATACCTTAACAGTTCCTAGGTCCTTGGTTAGGACTCGAGTTGCTGAGCTATTAACCAGCCTCAAAGGCTGTGAATCTCACTAAAGATTAAATAATAATAATAATAATAATAATAATAATAATAACAACAACAACAACAACAACAACAAAAACAACAATGATGATGCAAAATGAGTACTGAATTAAAGTTTTCATGCTTAAAAATTTTCATAATTTATACTTTTATAAAAATACATATTTTACTGTTGTTACAGTAGGTTGTTGCTGTGGTTTGAGCCATCTCTTGCCTTCTTGCTGGATGTCTCTTCCTGTTGTACTGGGCCAAACTGATTTCATATTTTTGTTGTCACATTATCTGTAGATTTCTTCTTATCTCTTTTTCTTTCTTCCCCCATCTGTTTTTAAACTGCTGCTACAGTG
Organism: Pantherophis guttatus; assembly: GCF_059756535.1. NCBI lineage: Eukaryota > Metazoa > Chordata > Lepidosauria > Squamata > Colubridae > Pantherophis > Pantherophis guttatus. The sequence continues at coordinate 66,706,763 of NC_142068.1, forward strand.
CAATGGTCCTAACTTCATTTGAGGCCAATCACCCCTAGAATGGGTCTTTTTTCAAAGGGAGCAGTTAAAGGGCAGAATCTGCTTTAATAAACTTGCAGGAAGTAGACACTTTTTCCAGTGAAGCTGCAGAATAGTCCAGGAATGGGTTGAATTGGATCTGCCCAGAGACTGAGTCATAATCTTTTTAGCCACACCCTGCTGCCTCTCTCTCGGGCCCAGTTTTCAAATCAGTTGGCCCGAGAGAGACGTTTATTTGGAGAAGGCTGTTTCTACACTCATTCCTGGACTATACTTGCCAATACACATAAGATTTTTTCCTCTCCTTTTGGTTTAGCTAGAGACGGTGTGATGCCTCAGCACTGTTTTTCAGGCCCCACGGTCATCGGTGGCCCTAATTTCGTGGCATTCTCTCAGAGCGGATTGGCAGGCTGCCCGTTATTCTAGGCATCTGACAGTGCAACCGCCGCCACATTTAAACGCTGCTGCAGCACGTCCTTTCAGAGTCGCCTGGACTCGTTGGAGAGTGCTATTAGTGGCAAGTCTGCCACCAGTCCCTGGTTCTCCAGGGACGAAGAACGGCGCAACATCACTCCTTGAGCTTGGGCCGTCACTCCCTGGGTCTCCAGGGCAGAGAAGGGGCGGAGGTGCTGACTAGCCCTAGGTTTGTCCTAGGAACGCCACCCGTTGGAGCATGGTTAGGAACTGCTCGTGTGTCTGCTGGCTACTCCGGATTACCTTTCCGGCACTGCCGCCATCGCACTACTCCCTCCTGTCTTACAGATTGCCATTGGAGGCACAGGGTCCCTGCCTCGATTTCCTGGTGATTTCCTCGATTCTCAGTTCTGCTCTTTGAAGGAAGCCATATTTTGATCTGGGAGGTCTTCCCATGGAAAATTTACATCTACCAGCTTTGCTGATGCATTTTCACCAGCATTCAACACCTTACGGGAACAGTTAAATTATTTTCCTTCTGGTGCAAATGCAGTTATTTTAAATTAGGTTTCAATTTTGCAATTTATAATGCTGCAGCATTGTGCTGCTTCTGTTGGTTCCAATTGGACTTCAGGGGTACACATACACCTTTCCACTCATCTAGTTCTTTGTGTGTCCTGTGCTAGGATTTGTCCATTAACTCAGTACCAGGAATACAGTATATCTCTAGGTCTCTCCTACAGTTAGCAGGCTGATCTCTATGTAAACTCCATCTTTCAGGTACATTGGTATTAAAATTGACCCAAGGAAGCCAGAGGATGTGTATATAAAATTTTGTGCCCAATGAAACATGAGCATTTCATCAGGCAGGCTGATTCCCAAACCCCTGTACTTGTTTGGCTATCTCTGCTAAATTTATTTCTAGGATATTTGCAGTTTGGCCCAATATATCATGCACAGGTCATTCAATCAACCATTCCATTCTTGTCACCATGGCTGAGTCACAAAATTCAAGCCACAAACCTTTTTAGTTTCTTGAGTAAGTTATAGCATGAGTTTAACAATCAGGCTAGATTTTAGGGTGGGTTTTGTTTATCTTAAAAGCCTCAGAAAAATAATCATAAAATTGAGCATTTCAACTTTGAAGCATTCTTCCTAATCTAAAGGAAGAGGAAAGAGAGTAGGACATGGGGAATATCTTTAAAATTGATTGTAAAAAGGAGTGTCTTGCTTTCTATATATGTTGTTCTCATTACTCACTGTACTTCATTGATTTTTCTGGGATAGGATAAGTCTCATGAAACTAATTGAGCTCATTTGTCGCTGAAGGTTGATTGTCTTCTTCTGAATATGTTACTCCTTCAAACCTTTAGGATTGGACATCCTTCTTATTTCAACCCATACTTCCTATTGCTTTTTTAAAATACATTGTTATGTATAACAATTTGCATTTTACATTCTTTTTCAACTACATTCATCTGCATGTGCACATGACAGTAGCTGACTCTCTAGGCAGACATTTTGGTTCTGTTTCTTGCCCCTCAAGACAGTCTATAATTAACTTGCTTTATGTATTTAAACCTGTTGTTATATATCAAGTTCTCAGGGTTTTTTCTTTTTCTGACAACTTGGAAACTTATTTTCCTGTAAAATCTAAACTGGTCAGGGAGAAAGAAAAGCAAGTAAAATAGATAAAGAGGTTATGTCCTTTTGCAGAACTATACCAAAACAATAAAAAAAACAACAGTATTTATGACATGGTTTCATACACAATAGTTATCCCTTGAGGGCAGATCATTTACTAATTTACAGGAACTCTTGTTTACCCTGCCTCTCGCCAGCCAACTTCAATCTCTATGGTAGATTTCCCAGACAATTTATGAGAGTGCCTGAAATTAATCTTCTAGTCAGTTGCTAATCAGGTTCACAATTCCTGTAAAAAGCACTTACCTTGATTTTCTTCATTTATATAAACAACATGCACTAAAATCTTGCCTCATTCCACTTATTGATCTCTGGGCTCCAATATGCTATTATTCCCCCCCCCCCTTCAGAAAGAGGCTGTACACTGTCATGGAGAGCCGTGGTCAGGACACCAATCAGCTGCAAAACTAAAATGTTATATACAACAATTTTAAATGAGAATTTCTGTAGAGGAAAAATAATGGCTTAATGGTGAAGAAGCTATCCACTTATACCAAGAATTCGGAAGTTCATTTTGGTTTTGGGGTTTGGGTTTTTTTTTGGTTTTTGGTAAAAGTGAGACAAATGCACCCAGCATTAAGGAAAATATTGTGGATAGCAAAGAGGGCTACAATATATATTTGGGATGGGAGCAAAATTATTTTTATTATTTTTGGTCAGTGGGAGGCAGCATTGATTGCATCATGGTGTTGCCTGGCTCATTTTAGTGTTCTGAGGCTAACAGGAGTGAAAAAAAAATTATAGCCATCTTCAAAACTCTTCATATGAATCTGGGAGTGGAAACAGTGTGATGTAAAAGTGCCAGGGTGCCTTTAGAGAGAGACTCTATGGTGTGCAAGTGACCTAATGAATATTTCTAACGCTTTTAATACTTAGCAAAAAAAGAAAAACAATGGAAAGGAAGAGGGAGAAATTAAAAAAGGAAAAGGAAAGGAAAAAGTGAACAAAGTAAGAGAAATATAAAGGAAAGAAAGAAAAAGAAGGAAAGATAAACAAAGGAAACTACTCCAGACTCAAAAATGTTAAGAATTCTCCAGTCCACTAAAAATGGGGGCATGCAACCCCATCCCATTTGAAAAATGTTTTAAAACACAACACTAAATTCATCAACTGTCATGGCGTCTCACGAAACAGAAGGAATGTTTTATCATTTATGGTAGGCGTGTAAAAAAATAGCAATGAACTAGAATGGCATACACGGTATAATGTAGAAAACCTTGCAATTTTAATCTGAAATGAAACTACAACTTTTCATAGTAGGTATAATCTCGTAAAAATTACAAGAAACATCATAATTTAGTGAGATGTATATTTATAGCAGTGGAAACAGTTTTCGTCAACACCTGAAGAAAGACGCAATTCCGACAGTACTGTATGTATTTAGGAACTTAACCATGGAAAATATGCTCTCTCTCTGTCTCCCCCCTCCTCCTCTCCATCTCTCTTTTTTCTGTGTATATCTATCCTACCTACCTATCGTACACACACACACACACACAGAGAGAGAGAGAGAGAGAGAGAGAGGGAGGGAGAGAGGGAGAGGGAGAGGGAGAGGGAGAGAGAGATATGGTGGTTGAATCGTAAATAGAAGTTTGCAAAAAGGAAGCAAGGGAGACAGCAACATCCAAGTACCACCAAAGGATCAGGCAGATCCTGAAGAGCCAGCTCAATGAGAAGAACAAGATCCATGCCATCAAAATGTATATAGTGAGCTGGCCAAAGAAGGATATAGAAGCTGCCAATGTGAAGACTCCTCTGAATGTATGAAGGTTTCCACCCCAAGTCCAACACCTAGAGACTATACACTAGTTGGAAAGGGTTGGCAGAAAAAAAATGTTGCCAGGTCATGTTTGTTTCATGGAAACCTACTTTTAAATTTGCTTTGTAGTGCACATTTTCCATCCTGCTTCCTTGGATGACCATTTTCCCCTGCCTTTACCACTACTAGATTTAAAGAATTAACCAGTGAACTCATGTTCATTATGTCAATGACCATTTCTACCACCTCCTCTCCATCTTATCCATGTTTGTAACTTAAACCTCTTAGATGTTCACTGTTTGGGAATTCAAAATATTATAAAAATTACAAAATATTACAAAAAACATAAGATACAATGTAAGGCGTGGCAGGAAGAATGAACACACTAATATAATCTCCTTAGTTGACCTCTCAAAAGGAATTCTGTTTTTAAACTGTATGCATTCTTTCCACAGAGAGAAGTGATTTTTTTTTTTTTTTTTTTTTGGTGAATGGCAGATTGGGCACTCATATTCATATGTGATAAAGCCTACTTGGGTCTGTTAACCTTTAGTTGGTGTTATGCAGGATGCCCTTAAGGACTTGATTTGAACCTTGACATTCTCTCAGTCCCTTTCATACAGAATAGAATAGAATAACAGAGTTGGAAGGGACCTTGGACGTCTTCTAATCCAACCCCCTGCTTAGGCAGGAAACCCTACACCACTTCAAACAAATGGTTATCCAATCTCTTCTTAAAAACTTCCAGTGTTGGAGCATTTACAACTTCTTTTTTTTTTTAAAAAAAATAATTAAACAAACATTAAACACATTGGACATAGTGTGACCATCCCAGTCTTGTCATATATCCATACATATTTTTAACATAACAACAAATAATCTGGTGTGCTAGTTGCGCCCCTACCTGGACTGTGATGACCTGCGCACAGTCACTCATGCGCTCGTCACCTTCCGGATCGACTACTGCAATGCTCTCTACATGGGGCTTCCCTTGAAGACCACCTGGAGGCTTCAGCTGGTGCAGAATGCGTACGCGTGGGTAGTGATGGGAGTGTCCCGACACTCTCATGTTACACCCCTCCTGCGGGACCTGCATTGGCTACCGGTTGCCCTCCGGGTGAGATTCAAGGTGCTGGTAATTACCTATAAAGCCCTACATGGCTTAGGCCCGGGGTACCTGGCGGACCATCTGCGGCCAGCGACAGCTCCCCATTGCCCGGTGCACTCTCACAGGGAGGGCCTCCTTGGGGTTCCGTTGGCCAGACAGTGTCGGCTGGCGACTCCCAGGGAGTGGGCCTTTTCGGTGGGCGCGCCTACTCTGTGGAATCAGCTCCCCCTGGAGCTCCAGATGGCCCCTGACCTTCGCTCTTTCCACCGTGACCTCAAAACATGGCTATTTGGCCTGGCCGGATTGGACTGAAAGGGTTTTTAAAGGGGATTGTATTGGTTTTTATATTTGAATACTGAATTTTATGTGTTTTTTATCGTTGTGAGCCGCTCTGAGTCCTTTGGGAGAGAGGGTGGCATATAAGTTTAATAAAATAAATAAATAAATAAATATAATTACTATTTAATATACATTACTATTTTGTTCTTATATACATAGCCCTTGACCTCATTTACATATTTGTCTAAATATTTTCCAGTATCCATTTTACAAACCCTAATTCTTTTTTGTTCCAACTCCTTTTCTCCTTTCCAGGAGAAAGCCAGGGATTTTTGGCGTCAGATTAAGATATGGTTGGAGGAGATATTAGACCAAAACGTAGATCTGAAGCCAGACTTATTCCTATTAGAAATCACAAAAGAGAAATATAGCAAAAATTGATATACTTAATGCTGCACGTTATAACAGCAGCAAGGCTGGTTTATGCACAATACTGGAAAAAGAAAGAAACCTCCCCCGGAAGAAGAAATAATAAAGAAAATCTTGACGTGCAGAAATAGACAAGCTGACACTAGAACTCAAAAATAAGGACGAGACAGAATACTATAAAATTTGGAACAAAGTGTATCAATGGTTGGAAAGGAGCCTTTACAACTTCTTGAGGCAAGTTGTTCCACTGATTAATTGTTTAATGGTCAGGAAATTTCTTCTTAGTTCTAGGTTGCTTCTCTGCTTGATTAGTTTCCACCCATTGCTTCCTATCCTGCCTTCAGGTGCTTTGGAGAATAGCTTGACTCCCTCTTCTTTGTGGCAGCCCCTGAGATACTGGAACACTGCTATCATGTCATCCCTAGTCCTTCTTTTCATCAAACTAGACATACCCAATTCCAGTATGTTTTACTCTCCGGTCCCTTAATCATCTTTGTTGCTCTTCTCTGTACTCTCTCTAGAGTCTTAACATCTTTTTTACATCATGGCGACCAAAACTGGATGCAGTATTCCAAGTGTGGCCTTACCAAGGCATTATAAAGTGGTATTAACACTTCATGTGATCTTGATTCTATCCCTCTGTTTATGCAGCCTAGAACTGTGTAGGCTTTTTTGGCAGCTGCAGCATATTGCTGGCTCATATTTACATGATTGTCCACTAGGACTCCAAGATCCCTGTCACAGTTACTACTATTGAGTGAAGTACCACATATACTGTACCTGTGCATTTTGTTTTTCTTTCCTAAATGTAGAACCTTACTTTTTTCACCATTGAATTTCATTTTGTTAGATAGCGCCCAATGTTCAAGTCTGTCAAGATCCTTCTGTATCCTAAGCCTATCTTCTGGAGTGTTGGTTATTCTGCTAGCTTGGTGTTGTCTGCAAATTTGATGAGTTCTCCATCTATCCCCTCGTCCAAATCATTTATGAAGATGTTGAAGAGTACTGGGCCTAAAACAGAGCCTTGGGGTACCCTACTGCATACTTCTCTCCATGTGGATGCAGTTCCGTGGAGGACTATACATTGAGTGTGGTTGGTCAGCCAGTTACTAATCCATCTGGTGGTGATGCTGTCTAATCCACATTTTTCTATTTTATCAAGTAGTATGTTCTTGGTGGGTTCTTGGTGGGTTCTACTTACCTTTACTACCGGTTTGCAACGGGGTTGCGCACGCTTCTGCGCATGTGCAAAAGCTTCCTGATGACGTCGGAGTTGCTGGTTTTACTACCGGTTCTATAGAACCGGTCCAAACTGGGGGCAACCCACCACTGGTTATGGTCTACTTTATCAAATGCCTTGCAAGTTCAGGAAGTTTAGGAAGATCAGTTATTTGCTTTTTTTTTGTGCTATATGTCTGCCTGATTTCCCATGGATTTAGTTGAATGTTTTATATATATGATTATTGACATTACAGACGTTTTCTGAAATGATTCATATGATATGACAGATATGGAGATAATATCTGATAGCAAAAAATATGTCTGAATAATATACCAGTCTGACATTTCTTGACTAGCTTATTTATCTCTTGGACCATATTTATCTTTTGCGAGCTGCTCAGATTCTGTTGTGACACATCTTAAGACAACAAGATTTTGTTATATATATATATTTAAAAAGTTGGTGGCCATGTAACAATTTAGATTTGTAAAAAAACAAGATAACAGAAACTAATATTGAAGATAAAGAGAAGAAAAAAGAAAGAACAAAGTCAAAAATGCAGAAAAGAAATATATATATATAAATGACTTCTAATTTCATTTTATAATAATTATAGGTATAAATCTAAATTAATTCTTACTACGGTTACATAACTTTAACTTTGTTCTATCATCTGTTTTCATTTTTTTCTGTTTCAAACTCCATAAGGAGTTTCCAATCAGCATTAAACTGGCTTGTTCTACAAATGATCCATACAGAGTAATTTTGAAAGTGTAATGGGACTCTATAATTTATTTGTCTTTTGGGATTTTTTTGCACTGAATATCAGGTGATGTAGCAGATTGGCTGTTTTCGTTCAGTAATGCATGTCAGCCAAATTTAATGGATCTACTGAATCCATAATACAGACATGCTTTGTGATGTAAATTAAGCTTCTTTAAACTTTATTCACTTACTTGACTCAAGTACATCTGATTACTATTTAATCCTGAACATGAATAACCACAAACAGTTAGCAGTATAATTTCATAACATACGAGTGTAATAATGTCACTGGAAAAGGCATCTAATTATGCTCATTGGTGCAAATAATAATAATAATAATAATAATACAGAAGAACCCAGTCATGTAGAAAACCAATGTAGCTCTACTGAACTATATTCTTTGTAGATCCTTATTGTCCTACTGATTCTGATCCATGCATTACAGAGTTGAGAATTAAATATGGTAATGACATTTCAGATCCTATTTCTGCCCTGGGTACATTAGAATTAATCAGAATTTATTTATGCCTTGAGATTCTGTACGGGTTGAGATTAATACCCATTTTACATATCAATTAGGCCTCCTGAGGCAAAAATGCTGCCATAAGTACGGAGCATTTTAACAGTATTTATTGAATGCCAACTCTACTTGTTCTCCATATTAAATTGAAAGAAAGCCTTGTGGGAGCTTTTTACTGTAATAATATTTAAAACAGCCATTGATTACCTACATAAATAGAAAGTGTTGCTTTCAGGAAGTGGATTTAAACAATTCAGCTTAATAATGCATGAGCAAGGTGAGATTGAATTCAGATTAGATGATATAATAAACCTGATTCCTGGATTGGGATTCACCTTTTTGTGAAACATTGTGTTTATAATACCCAATACATGATTAAATGTACAGCTTCTGGCAGATGCAGGGTTTGCTTACAGATTGATGACCTGCCATCAAACCATTGTTGAAATGAAAACTTTTATTATGTCCTATTGGCCAGAAAACACAACAATAAAACACATAGATTTGTAATTATTTGTGCTGTCTTGGTTATTCTCACACACACACACACACACACACACACACACACACACACACACACACACACATGACGGTGGTTAGTGGTTTTATTAATATTCCCCAGAAGCTCCCTTTACCAAAACCCCAGAACTGTCCCAATTGTGTCCAGCCAAAAGCAAACCAACGCTAGTCCATGGAACAATGGCCCAATGAGTCCACAAAGCACATGAAAGTTTCCAAACAAGATAAGTCCATCAGTCAAATTAAATCTACAATAGAAGAAGGTTCACAAGGCAAGAAGAGTCCAGAGTCCATGAAGTATGATTAAAAGTCAAGGCACGATATTAGTCTACAGCAAGGCAGGAACTACAATGCACAGAAACACAACATCTAGGAAAGAACAGATTGTTCCCAGTGTCGTCTCCATCTGTTTGCTGTACTAAATAGCCGGTATCCAGTATCCAGTATCCAGTGCAGCAGCCCGGATGAGGGATGTGGCTGCTGCTTGTGAGTAGTTGAGCTGACCTTTGCTGCTCCTGCCTTTTCTTCACTCTACATGTCTATGGAGATTCTCAGTCATCTAGGCCATGGTTGTCCCAAAGGCGCTTTTTCAAGAGGCTGAAGAAGCTTCTTGGATGAGAAGCGAAATGTCTTCAAAGAAAAACCAGAAAGTCCAGTTGCCTCTTGAAAAGCACCTTTGGACTCCACCCTACGGGTTCTCAGATCAGTTGGAAAAGGCAGTTTCTCTTCTTCATCTCTGATTGGCTGGAGCTGAATGCTTTCCCTACCCAAAGCCTCAGGTCTGTCCTGCTACAACTGTACCTCAGCTCCTAGCTGGCTGCTCGTCAGGTTGCTCTCTCATCAGTAAGGCAGGAATGCTATAGAAGACACTTAGAGAAAAAGGAAGAAAATAAAACTAATAAATAAATTTCTAATATAATTCCAGTGCATTTAAAATCATTTTGATCTTTTTTATTGTCCTTGTGACTTGTGAAGATCAATTTATTTTATTTTATTTTATTTTGAATTTGTATACCGCCCTTCTCCCTGAGGACTCAGGGCGGTGAACAGCCAAGTAAAAACATCAAATACAAATATTAAAATACAATTAAAAGATATATATAAATTTGGCCCCATTAATTAAAAACGATAAACAAAACAATTAAAAACAGTTACAAAATTAGGCCAGCCCGGCTTGCTGGAAAAAGAAGGTTTTAAGGGTATGGCGGAAGGCACTGAGGTCTTGGATTCTCCTTATCTCTGGGGGCAACTGATTCCAGAGGGTAGGTGCCCCCACAGAGAAGGCCCTCCCCCTGGGGGTCACCAGCCTGCACTGTTTGGCTGATGGCACCCCGAACTATCTATTGGAACTATCTATGACAAGTGTCAAACTCATATCATCACGGCGTCATCACATGATGTATCGTGACTGTTTCCCCCTTCTCTAAACTGGGCATGGGTGTGGCCAGCGCGTGACACATCCAGCCTGCAGCCCATGAGTTTGACAGCCCTGATGTCAGGCCTGGAAGCCATCTTTTGCATTGGGCCTTCAGGCCTGCCACATTTACTACTGTGGGAAACTGGGAGGGGGGATGTTATGGAGCATGGGTGATATGTCACAGACATACGCATAAGGGACTTGACATCTCAGCATCAAGATTCATGTTTTGTCATATGATGAAGCCCAGAATTTATGGAAATCTGATTCTGAGTGATAATTTTTATGCCTCCACTGAACACAATCTACTTCCCTTAAATTCCTCATGAATTTTTACAGTACAGAGGTAATCCTATATCTTATTTGTATCACCTTCCCCAAATAGTTGGCCTCCGGGAGGGTTAGGTTATTACTCCTAAAAACCTATCTGGGAATTTATTGGGTTAGGATGAAGTTCTAACTATCCTACTGTCACAGAAGCTTGAAAATGCTTTTTTAAAACAGTGTTTTGGTTTGTTTCATAAGTAGTTCTTACTACACAGGACCCCCGTAAGTATTTAACAACTATTTATTGAAGAAGATAAGATTTTAAATCAAAAAGATTTTATTGAGGAACAACACGATGAAAATGTCAGTGGGAATACTGTAGCAGTTGAAGGAGAAAATAGCAATAATTGGGAAAATATCATTCAATGGAGAAGTAGCCTTTAAAAGTAATAAACAGCACTAAATGAATACAATGAAAACACAAAAAGCATTCACAAAGCATACAGTGGGGGAAGTTTCAGTCAATGGAAAATGGCAATGAAGGAGAAAGGAGCAGTCACTGGGAAAAGCATTCAGTTCCCATTCAGTGTGGAAATAACATTTAAGGAGTATTGAGGGAACAACAAATGCTCCTCAGGAACGAGCAGTAGCACAGCATGTGTAGTGAACAGCATGAGTAGAGCAAATTTTAAGAGAGCATCAGCATGCCCAAGGTATGCTCAGTGGAAGCCCCTTTCTTCTCCTTAGAAAAAGAGTTAACAGTTTCAGAGAAGCTGCAGGGAACATTGTTTGAACATGTGATCTTAGGTTAGAAGTTCAGCAACAGAGCAAAGGAAAAGGGGGACTGAAAAAACAGTCTATGTGTAACATGTAGTTGAGGGAAGGGTGGTAGAGAAAGGACAGGGAAGAAAAGGAGAAAGGTAGCCAAGAAACCAGCCTTCAGGTACAATGATAATAGATTTACTGGGGGGAAGGAAGGTGGGCTGGAATATCTTTTCATTGCACTGTTTTTGAAGATTGGTGGTAGATAAAGTTGTAGAAGTTCATGGAAGCAGGAGAAGGAAGATACCACTAATTACTTGCCAATATTCCTTTGGCTTGGTCAGCTTAACTAAAACCATGGTTCTCCTGAAGTTGGGATTTTGAGATATTGTTCTTTGTCAGACAAAGCTGAGTGGCTATCCCACAATATGGAAGCAAGTCAGCAGGGGCTGTTCTAGGATCAAGAAGATTACACTTTTGAGTCTCAGGACTCAACATATTCACAACATATGGTTGTGGTTTACAACAGCAGCCCCAACCTTTTGGGCACCAGGGACCAGTTCCGTGGAGAGAGGTTTTTCCATAGACCGGAGGGGGTGTGGTTTCATGTGCTGTCTGCATCCCGCGGATAGGGCTTTGCTTGTTTGCACAGCCCTGTTGCTCGCATGCCGCAGCCAGTGCTGATCCGTGGACCGGGAGTTGAGAACCCCTGGTTTACAGTACTTGAAACTGTAATCCAGTTTACTGAAGCAGCTGATCTGTTCCATAATCATGCTGGCTGGATTTATCCAATCCATTCAGAAGATCTTACCACAAAAAGATCTTCATTTCTGCAAAAGGAAACACTTAACAAAGGAGAGAGAAAGTTCAACTCAGCCTTCCCAGCCGCTGTAGCTTCTCCTTGAGTGACTTTAGCTGATGATGGAGAAATGAGGTTTCTTGTGTCAGCATTCTCTTGCAAGAAGGAGGAGAAGTTAGAGCTGGTTGCAAGCTTTTCAGTTTTTAAAAGAATTCTGGTAGAGGTGAAGAAGTCAACATAATTTTATTTTCCTTTTTCTCTCTAGCCTAAAAGTCAGAGTTTTTAATCTGTCTGCTCAGTGTTGATTATTCAGAGGGATTTCTCAGGTCATCTCCTTGCCCAGGAACAAAAGTTATTAAAAAGCTTTATAGTAATGATTGTATTGTGTTTTTACTTTTCTCTTCCATCTAACATGACTGGAAATTATGAAATTTGTAATCTAATCAAATTTTAGTGGGATTCCTAAATGTATTCCCTGCATCTTATTTGGATCTTTCATGTTTAAATCTGGATAAAAAAAAAAAGGTCACATTTGTGTGTGCGGTGGAATTATGTAGCAAATTTCCTCATAAGCACTGTGCCATCATCTATTCTATTGACTGCCGTATTGTGAAGGCTGCTTCCTATGTTTAAGGTTAAAGGAGTGTAATTTTCTAGAGATGAGAGTCTCCCAGGACCAGTGGAAAAGGAGGTTTTTAATTCAAATTATTTATTCAAATGAGGACTTCACTACAAATTGTATACTACAGCTGGAATTACCTAAATTTATAGATCCTGGAATATATATAAAATGCTATTGAATATAATGTACTTGATGAAGTGAGGTGCAGCTTACAAAATCTTATTCCCTTTTAATAAAATTTGTTAGTTGGAAAAAGTGCTTCTAATATTTTGCTACTATGGTTTGCTAATATGGCTTTCTACTTACAATGACTAGTGGCCTAAAGTTTTTTTTAGTACCACATAGTTATTATAGCTGCAGGTATTAATTATTTTTTTGGTTTAGTTTTAAAAGAAAATAGTTTTAGAAGCTATTAGTAGCGTATTCAGGATTGAGGAAACATTTCTTTTGTTAGCTATTGAAACTTGATGAAGTGATACTCTTTGTGTACAGATGTACTCTTCAAAAATGCCCACAATTAAAGTAAAAGGCCTTCTAGAAAGTGGGAAAAAGGACCAGGAACTTATACATTCACAAAAGGTTTCTTCTCCAGACTGAAGGGTTATTTATTATTACAGTCTTCTCAAGTAAATAATTTATATTTACTTCCAAGCCTAAGGTTACCAAAGTATTATGCATTTATTTACAGAGATTTCTATAGATCATTTCACTTCCTCCCTTCCTTATTCACAAAGGTGTTTCTTATGACTCCTTGGGTTATAGTTTCAATTTCAGGTTTGCTTTTAAGTGAGCTCCTTGGAAATCCAACCCTTTAGTCAAACTTTTCTTTGTTGACTTCTGTCTGTCTGTTCCAAATAGAATCTTAGTTATTTCTAAAAAAAAAGTTAGTCTGCATCACAGGACTTTCTTTCCAGTTCTGCTTGCTTCTTTTGGATCCTTAGTTACAGGTTCTTCCTTCACTCAGGAATCCTCTCTTCAGCTACTCTCCTCCAGTGGCTCCAGTCTTTACTTCTTGATTCACAAAGCACAAACATACCCATCTCTGATATATCTCTGATATCTCTGATATATTGTATATGTCAGGATAATGATAATTTAAAGCTGACCAGCCAATGTAAGGCTGATGCAACTGTAAAGCTGATGAAATGTAGGGCTGATGTAATGAGAATGAATCAGCATTGGTATAGCCTCTTTAAGACTCTGAAGGGGTCCACAAAAGGCTTCTACCCTTTTAAGAGGTGTTTATAAATTTTAGCCAGGAGATGGTGTATTCTCTCTCCTTGTGTCCGGTAGTCATTGCAGAGTCCTCGGTGTAGAGTTAAGAAGTTTGATTGCTTGTAAGGTATTTCCCAACCATGCATATTTCTGTATATGTCTTGTATTTAAACCACTGTTAAATGTCTAAGTCTCTGTGTGCTGTGTTTTGCTCCTGGGTTGTCTCCTAGTAGTCACACTGCAAACGCTCTGACAGTATATCGTATATTTTTTCCCAAAAGGAAGCTTGCATACTTACCAGTTATCTTAATTAGGCAAAACATTTCCTAGCATCTTAGTATCAATTTGCATAGAAGAGAATAAAAAATCCTAATCTTGGGAACAATTTACAGTTTGTGTCCAACAGGGCAGCTCAACTTGTTACAGTGCCATAGCTGGACTATTCACTGGTATATAACACCTGGATTATATTACTCAGTGTAATATAAAATTACAAGATTTACAAGATTTCATTGTAAAATCTTCATTGGTTGCTAAGTATTCAACTGTTGCTCAAGGTTTTGACATTAACGTTAAAAGCTCTCCTAAAGCATAGGGCTTACATAAGCAATTGCCTATCGCAGTATGACCATGGCAATGGACATTAGCTTCAAAAAAGATCCTTCTTAAAGATGCCCACACTTTGGGAGGTTAATCTGTTGAACGTACAGAAGAGACCATAACCGTGCATTGGACTTGCATATTCAATGCTATAGAATTCAGTCTTTGGAGAATTTTTGACCTGGATTTACAATAATTTTTGTTTTTATTACTTTTTAATTATTGATATTTTACTTTTTACTGGTATTGTACTGGAATGTGTGGATGATCTTGAGAAACAAGGGGGAGAGATGCTGTCTAGGAAACAATCAGACAAGAGAAGGAGCTCCCAAGGGCTACACTGTTAGAGAAAGAAACTTAGGATGGACCTGCCTTAATTATGATCAGATGGTTAAAAGTGGTGGTGGGAAGTTTGTACCTTCAGATTTGTAAGATTCTGTTAATGTAGCGTTACAATAAAGTATAATTAGCTCATCTAATTGGGTTTCCTAATTGTCTAGTTGACATGGGAGGGCCGACAGTTATCCATACTGAGTGGATAAAGTATGGATAAGATTGAAAATCTCCTGTTCCAACAATATCATTTCCGTGGAAGCTTAGGGATGCTTCAAAAAAGCTGGGTACCATTAAGTGAAGCTTAGTGCCTGGTAACTACATTGATTAAGGTGTGCTATCTTCCCCGGTCTTAGCAATATCTAATAGGTCTTTCCAGTATTTAATGGAACCTTCTGTCAATCTTGCCAAGCAAAATTGTCATCAGTTGTCTGCTCGCATCACATATCCAAAAAAATGTTTCGTTTGCTGACACTTATGGAAACTGTTTATTATTTAGTAAAGGATGATTGGTCATTCACATCTAGAATTGTAAGGCATATTTCTAATTTGCTCTTTCTCAATCTAGGATTTTCAGCTATTCATATCAATGGAGAGACCACGACTTCAATAACTGTTCTGATATTTGTCTTAATATTCATCCTTCATTCTTTGATTCTAAGTTTGTCACAGCCTTCATCTCTGTAATTACTTCTTTTTACTTCCCTAACATATTGCCCATCTTTAATTATTCTTGATTGAGAAAACAAAACTACTTTCATTTCATTTCAGTAGTTGTACTACTTTCATTTCTTTGCAGTCAACTAAGTACGTTGATTCACATTGTCTTAAAGTTTAACTAGTTCAAAAATACTTAATATTTTTGCATTAATTCTGAATTCTGTCGTCTTTATATTGAACTAATAAAGTGGTGGTGTCTGCATAATTCAGATTGTTCATGTTTCTGTCTTCCCTCATGATTTCAGATGTTGCCTCTTCCAGTCTTCCTATTTTCATTTATCTATCTATGTCTGTATCTATATCTCTGTGTCTAAATCTACATATTATTTACCAAAAAGATCTCCAGCCCCGAGAATAATCCACTGTCTTCAGTGGAAAGAAAAATCTGCGTAACTTTTCATTTATAGGTATACATGCAGCAGTTGTATGATTTATGGATGAATCAGTACAACATTATCAAAAGTTTAGCATCCTGTTCATAAAGACTTCATGCTTACTTGATAGTTCCCTACTGAAGAGCCTTTGTTGCTTAAGACAGATAATATGCTTTCAGTACTGCAGTTGCACATTGAGGAGCAAAAATAGACTACAATAGTTGTACATGTGTTGTTTGGTGTTAAACATGCATCTTTTAAATACACTGCTAATGATCCCAAATAACATAATCAAACCTGAAATATCTTTCATTTTTTAAAAACAATTGTTTTCCCCTTCAGGAATTTATCAGGGAACATTTTTTCAAGTCTCATGAATGGTCTTTTCTCTGAGCTTCTCGCTTTGAAGGCCTTGTAAGTATATCTTTGCTATGTAAAGTTTGCACAAATATTAGTATTGCCAGTGTTATTCTGAAAATAATATTCAAAATTCATGCTCTTCTACATCTTGATATAATTTCATACGTCTAAAATATTGAAAAATATTAAGGGAGCTGACAATAATAACAGTAATATTTTATGACTGTTTATTAGTTGAACTTGCCTTTAAAAATATTAAAGCTGCATGGTTAATTTGTCTTACATTTTGTAAAAGGCTGAGTAGAAACAGAAAACAAATTAATTCATTATGGTGTTTGCATAAAATATATTAGATGCTCATTATAATTGTGATTATATTTAATGTACATATTACACTAAAATATTTATATTTTTCTCCTTGTTAGGATTTTATTAAACAATAAAAAAGAGTGATGAAAAATTAATTAGAGCGTACAGGCCAAATGGTATTTTGATAATTGCATGTACCTGGAAGTTAATACTTTTCTTTTTGCTTAGAAATGGAATTTATTTGTTTATTAGATTTTTTTATCCTGCCTTTATTACTTCATAAATAACTCAAGGAGATGAACATACCTAATACTCTTTCCTCTTCCTATTTTCCCCATAACAATCCTGTGAGGTGGGTTGTGCTGTTAGAGAGTGATAGAACTCAAAGGTAGATTGTATGTCCAGGTAACTTTAAAGCCTATGCCCAGTTTTTTCCATCCAAACTGATAATTTCAAAGCCCCAAATTAAAAGCAATTCTTTTTTAAAAAAGAATTCTGAAGCAAAACTTCAGGATGAATCTTTAAACCTTGATGTAGGAGACGACCAGGCTGAGCCCGAAGGAGGGATCAAATGCATCATAGGTCATGATTTGCTGCACGCCCACAAGAGATCCTAGTCCAGCCCACCTTGAATTCTTTTCTTATTTCCCAGTCATTTCTTTTGTCTGCTGGTTGGTCAGATTCTTGTAGAGAGCTTAAGCTTGCAATAAATCTTTACACTCATTTGAACTCCTGAATCTCCTGATTTCCCCAGCGCTTGACACTTGACTGGTAAGAATTATATATTATTAGTGAGATATAAGCAGGTTGTCCCGCTAGCTACCTTTCAAACATACCTTTTGGTCAGCTGTATTGGCTGGAAATATCCATATTTTTCAGTCAATACAGAAAAGACTATCACTGGGATTATGACAGTTGAAGTTCTACATATGCACTGTAAGGATTTTCCTGCAAGGATTCCTGCTGGATCTTTTCAGTAGAAACTGTATATTTTGTGACATAAACTTCTGCTGTAAACTGGATATGAAATATTGGTGCACATCATGTGTCATACATCCCATTTGTGAAATCATAGGTTCATTAAACATGATGTCTTAAGGCATTATTCTCCATTGATAAGTGAAAGTAATGTCATTTAGAATAATCAAGCTAATAGCTCCAAGTATCCATTTTATTCTGAATATCTAAATGAATTCTATTGATCAAACATAAAGTGTAATACCTGTTCCCCCCAAAATAAGACATCCCCTGATAATAAGCCTAATAGGGCTTTTGAGTGCATGGCAATAAGTCCAAGCGCTTATTTCAGGGTTCAAAAAAATATAAGACAAGGTTTTATTTTCGGGGTAACATGGTAATGTATCCATCAGCAATTGAGAAATGTACACTGAATAGCAAATCATCATCTTGCTATCTAAGACAACAAACCAAAATCTGAATAACCAGCAGTGTGACTAGATGGCAGCACTGTTTGTACAGGAAAACAGAAGCACAGTATGTCTTGGGAAATTAATGATAACCGGAAATATATCAAGTGAGCACGCCTTTTCCCATTTGCACATATCATAAGCATTCAAAGTGAAAACTATGCATATTGCTGGGAGAAATGTGTGTAATGTAATCTTGAGGGAACATAAAGTTACCCAAATGAAAAATACCACATTAACCAAAAGGAAAATGATTGTGAATGTAAAATGATTTTCCTTACCCCAAGGAAAATTACACAGAAAATAAATCTCTGCAATTCTTAGCAGAAAAATGTAAGATGACCCCTTTTCCATTTCATAGGTGATCATTAAGGAGAAAAGCACATTTTTGTTAAATAAATACTGTATACACGGTATATGAAGGTGAAGGAGTCCCTGCAGATTTTATTCCGCTAGTTGTTGCCAACTCTAGGGGGCTGTGCTCATCTCCGTTTCAAGAGCATTGAGTCAATGCTGTCTGAAGACATTTCCATGGTCATGTGGTCAGCATGACATCATGGAATTCTATTACCTCCCCATTGGCATGGTACCTATTTATCTACTCATTTTCATGCTTTCGAACTGCTAGGTTGGCAGGATTGGGGGCGAGGATGGGAGCTCATCTCTTTGTGTGGGTCTTGAACCTAGACTGCTGATTTTCCAACTGACAAATCCAGAGTCTTAACCGCTGAGCCATCGTGTCATATACAGTATATATGTGCATGTATATGTATAGACACATGCACACACTTGAATATGGATGATCCATATGATTTATGCTGTAACTGTTTCAGCCCCACCCCCACTAGCAGTTAATCTGAGAGCTAGGCAGTTGCAACTTCTATATCTTGGTTGATATAATCAATTTGATATATGGTGTTTTATTTTAAAAAGGAAATGCTTGGAATTTGTTTTCAGACATTTCTATACTGATTCCCTCATTTGTGATTGTAATCTCAAATGGATCTTACACTGGGCTACAAATTCCTCAGTGCGGATATCAGAGGAAACCGTGTGTGCTTTTCCAAGGAGTTTACAAGGAACATCATTTCGCAATCTGAAAGAAAATCAGTTGATATGTGGTGAGTTATAGTTTTGTTTTTCAGCATCATAAATTGAAATAAAAATGTACTGAAAAAAAATGCTGCAGGAAAAGGAAATGTAGAGCTCTGTGGAAAAGCTGTTGGTAAATACTCAAATGCAGACATACACAGTCACATATGCACATCCATATACATAAGTGTATAAACATCATATTTGTAAAATCTTGTGCTATATAAACTTTCATTCATGTGTTCAGTGAAGAGATTGCAGATAAATTTTTTAAAAGAAAAGTTTGGGATCATAAAAACAAATTGGGCGGGAAAGAGGTATAATGAAATAATATATTTGAATACCTTGATATGTAATTCAAATATAATCCGTAAATATAATTGTAAAGCCCAAAGGTGATATTTAAAGTATGTAAATATATAGAATACTTAAATATCTATTTAGAGATATAACACACCAACAAATTAGTTTTAAGAAAGAATGAAAGTGATCCTCTAGTCTTTTGTATGATCTTGATGTCTTGTTTTATGCTGCTCTATGACCATAATAAAGATTTGTTTTGATATCTTGGTAGATTCCAAATAATGGGAATGCAGTATAGGCAAGAAGTCTTATATATTCTTCACATACTGATTGGTATAAATCCATTTTCATCTAAAATAATTGCCATTATAAGATAAGCCCTTACCCTGAAAATTAAAGGCTTATCTTTGGAATCTGCACCAATTGAACACTTTCTGAGGTATTTGCCATCTAGTAAACAAAATGCTTATACTGTATTAGTTGCATTTTAAGGCCAGAAGAGATGGATTTTAGTCTCGCAGGATATCAAACTCATGTATTAGTAAAATGAGAATAGGGATGGAAGTTAATGGCTTATCTATTAAAGTGTAATAAAAATATTATATTTTGCAATTTTACTCTAAACCTGTTAATATCTGCCATATTTCTAATGGTGCAGGCAAATTTCAAGAAGGTGAATATATTATTCCATTTTTTCATTCATCTGATGCTGAAGGGCTTCAATGCCAGCTCTCAGTCTGGTATTTGGGAACTGAGGGTGAAACCCTTCTATTCCAAGAGTCTGAAAAAAGTGGCAAAATAGTGGAACTGCATTTACTGTAACAAACAAACAAATAAAGCTTGATTACACATAGGAAACTCAGAAAGCAAAAGTCCTGTTTCTGCTAGGTTTTAAACCAGCAACGTTTAACTTATAAGACCAGAGTTACAATGACACTGCAATGACAACGATCAGCATGAAGAAAAGATCATAGAGGTCTTAGATCAATGATAGGACTGGCTCAGTTGAAGGCATTTTCCTTCTTCTATGAAGTTGATAATAAAATGCTAGGATTAGCCTGTAAACAAAGTAAAGGGCTTCAGCCCAAACAGACATAAATCCTTGAGGGAAAGACTGCTTTCATACTACAGCAGGAAAATGCACAAGGGAAATTATGTTATAATGGAACAGAAATGAGTAAAGACTGACATCCACATATGCTTTTAAACCATAGTTGCCGTCTCATTTTGGTAACGGGACAATATAGGTAGGTCCTATCTCTATGCCCTGCTTGACCTATTAGAGAAAAAAAATAAGGGCAAAGAGGGAGAGTTAATTACAGGACAATATAAGATATGTTCTTATAATTCCAAGGACAAATACTTAGAACAAGCATAAGTTTTTATTAGAGATAAAATGTTTGGCAACCTGAGGTGGGGATGAAATACAGCAGGAAAACATAAGAGGCTTTTTAATCCTCCCAAAAGATTTTACTAAGCCTTTAAACAAGTATGAAGATCTTCAGTTTTCATCATTGCCAAAAAGGATCTTTAGATGACATCGGACAATTTGTGTGTGTGTGTGTGTGTGTAAAGCTACATGTGCAAAGTTTTCTCTCATCAGCCAAATTTCTTATGGTGGAGAATGACTTTCTATATCCTAGCAAGTTGTTGGTATTATCTGAAAAGAATGTTATGTGAGATTTATTTCCTCCCATTCAATTTACTCTACTAGTACATATTTTTTGCAGTGGTTCATTTCTCATGGCAGAGCTAAGAAAGTTCACAATAAATGGCTGAGGTTGTACAAAAGGGAAAGCCTGGAAGATGATGAATCAACCTGATACCTAGCTAATAATTTTCTGGCAGAGATATTTCATTTTCCACAGCGGAGACTTAATGGTTAGTTTAATAACATTATAGTACCCTTACATAATCATAATAACAGACATAATGTTACCCTTCTCTGCCTCTAAAGTCTAATGAAGTAGGAGGCCATAACAAATTTAATGAATTAAATTAAATAGACCTGCTTTAAGTATTGCCTGTCGGGGATGGAGGCAATCAACAAACCCTCTTCCAAAATAAAAGCAAAGTATTACCTGTTTCTAGTGCCAGTAAAAAATAATTTGTCGATTATCAAGGTAAACATACTATAGGGAGGGCCAAAGGATTATAATGCCAGCCCTAATTTAGTATCATCTTGATCAGAAGTCACTCTTAATTTATTTATTTTTAATTAAATATTCTTCATCCCTATTCTTTATTCTCCAATTAAAAGAGTTAATGTTTCATGGTGCATTTTATTCACAATATAAAAGCAAATTTATAATATTTCCCAGAGTATATTCACATATCAACATATGATATGATTTTTGATTTTTATGAATTCTATGATTTTTTTGTCATCCGTTGCATTTAGATTATTTGGTACCTAGAAAACTAGTTTGTTCTTTTAAAGTCAGACATTTAAATTAAGACATATGTTTGGTATGATAAACATCAAATGTCCTCTTTGTAGACATTGTAAGACTAAACACTGAAGATGTTTTAATGTGGAGAAAGAAAAGCAAATCCACACCTTAATGGCGGTTAGCAAACCAAAGGAAGACATAAAATAGAAAAAAAAGGAGTGGAATTTTAGTGTGGTAGAATTGGGGATAAAATAAAATTGCTATTAAAATTAACTAAAACTAGGAACTTAGGCAAATTCCAAAACTAGGTATCTTCATGTCTTGCCCTGCACCTGGATTTCTGTTTCTTCTACTTTTTCTAGACTTTCATTTAGAGAATCAGTGCCTAAATGTACAGAACTGGAACAGCATCAGTAGCCATTTTTTATAAATTAGTCAAAATTGCTATGAACTGATGTTATGGAACCTACTGCATTTTTACACTGCCATAGCATAAAACTGGATAATTCAGTTAGTCTACAAAATTAATTATGGCAACTGCGATGTGTGGGACTGTGTTAAAGTTAGGCCTCAAATATTTAGGCTATTGCTGTCAGTTCAGATATAGAATTTTCTTTCATCTGTTTCTGAGTATTCATTATTATGAAATTTCTTATGGGTGTTATTTTTCTTCTAAGCAAGTTTTTTTTTTTGTACTATACAGCTGGGTCCAATAAAACATAAAACATAAAAAAGAAAATACTTATCCACACTAGATGAGTTCAAATTGCCAGGGCCAGATGGATTACCTTTTAGGATTCTGAAGGAGCTGGCAGATATGATCTCAGAACCATTGAACAAATTATTTCAGAGCTCCTGGAGAATAGGGGAACTGCCAGAGAACTGAAAAAAGAGCCAATGTCACTCCATTTTTCAAAAGGGGAAAAAAAAGTAGATCCAGGATACTACAGACAATCAACCTAACATCAATACCTGGGAAAATTCTGGAAAAGATAATCAAGCAGCAGATTTCTGAGCCCTTAGAAACGAGCATTGCCAGAATACTAGAAGCCATCATGGGTTTGTTAAAAACAGATCATGCCAGACAAACCTTATTGTCTTCTTCGACAAAGTGATTAAATTAGTGGATTAGGGAAATGATGTAGACATAGCTTCTTTAGAACTTAATAAGGCATTTGACAAAGTAGACCACAGCCTACTTCGTGGTAAGACAGAAAAATGTGGGATAGACAAATTTGCAATTGGCCGACCAACGATACACAATGTATGCTTCTCAATGGAGAACATCTACATGTACATCGAGGGAAGCATGTAGTGGGGTACCTCAAGTCCTAGTACTCTTTAACATCATCATTAATGATCTAGATGAGGGAATATAATTTGCAGACACCAAGCTGAGGGGGAGAGTTAATTGCACAAAGTAGCTTTGCAAGATAGACTCAAGATTCAGAAAGGTCCTGAACAATGGGGCTCTATCCAACAAAATGCAGTTCAGTGGAGAGAAAAGGTCTGAAACATGGACAAGAAAATGGTATAAGGTCTTCTGCTCAAGGAGAGGGTTGAAGGTCTCTTCCAATGCTGATACTCTATGTTGTCATGTTCTTTCTTATCTGCACTAAAGCAATTAACGGTATTAAATCAGGCACCCGTTTTTGCTGTTATCTTGTTACTGAATATGGAAATGAATTTCTATAGAAATTTATATTCAAGAGTAGAGATTTATAGCCATATCTGACTCAAAATCTGATTTTGAGAACAAACATATCCTAACAACATTTTTTTTTATTGGTTCTGGCCTCATGACACTGCCTTCATCTTGTCTCCAGCCTGTAAGTGAGACAGAATTCAGCTGTCCTAAGCTGTATAAATTTTAAGCTTTTCCTTTTTATCTTGACATTATCCAAATTCAGCCTTAGGGTGGATAAAATCTATGGCTTTTGAAGCCTTAGGTGACTGCAGAATAAAGTAGGAATCAGGAATGGGAAAACACATTTCACACCAGTCACTTTTCTGATGATGTAAGAATAAGTGGATAGTGTTAAAATTCAGCAGTGGGGAATGGTCCTAAGAATTTTTTAACCATATATTTACATGAGACACTTTCCAGAACAAAAGAAACCATCAAAATATATTTTTATTTATTTTTATTTATTCAATTTTTATACCGCCCTTCTCCCGACGGACTCAGGGCGATGTACAGCCATATTAAAACAAACATATACCCATAAAATTTAAAAACAATTTAAAATTTAAAATATATAAAATTTTGGCCCTTATGTTAAAAGCTACAAACACCCAGTTAAAATTCATTTTCTAAGCCAGCCCGGCCTGTTGAAACAAAAGAGTCTTAAGGGCACGACGAAAGGTATGTAGGTATGTGAATCTCCGGGGGCAGTTCATTCCAGAGGGCAGGTGCCCCCACAGAGAAGGCTCTCCCCCTGGGTGTCGCCAGTCGACATTGTTTGGCCGATGGCACCCTGAGGAGTCCCTCTCTGTATGCCATCATCATATTTGTCTTTTATCTCTGCTGTGTTTAACAGTGTCTCTTAACAGCGAAGGAGAGGCTTGGTACTCCTACATACCACCAAATATACTTAGAAGCACCATAGGTGTAAGTCTCAATAGTTAATTTGTTTTTATTTAGGAGCACCAAAACCATCTGCAGTTGTTTGAGATTCTAAGAACTTACTCCATACAAAACATAAGCAAAAGCCTTGTGTGGTACATATGTAATAATTCAGGCTTGGTACTCAGTACCAAGTCCCTTGTATCAAAAAGTGAAAAAAAAAAGAGGAAATAATCATGTACATATTAAAATTAGGCAGTTCAATCTATTTTAAAGCTTGATTGCAATGTGTGTAGGCATAAATTTGTGATTTGGGAATTTATTTATTTATTTATTTAGCATATGGCTGGTCACACACAATATTAAAACACTTCATTTTTACAGGTTAAAACAATTAAAACAATTAAAAAAAGAGCAGTAAGAAAACCTAAGAGGAAAACAGAAATAACATTTCAGAGTTTAATGTCGAGTTTGGAGATCCAGTCAGTAGCTGTCGTTGTTACGCAGAGGAAATGATTTGGGAAATTACCCAGTCAGAGAAGGGAGATTCTGCTGTACCTTAGGCTGCAGAGCCTTCTTCTATTGCCTCTCTTGTGGAAGTGTGACTTTTTAAAAGCTTTACTAATAGCAACTGAGACTATTTTAAAGTCTTGTGGGATGGGCAGGAAAGTCTCCCTAGGCTGGGAAGATAATGATTAAAAACGAGCATATTTCCCATATTGGTAGGCATATGCCATGGCCCCTTCTTGTAGGCATTCTCAAGGAAGAGAGCAAATGAGATGAGGAGAGCAGACTCAGTGTAGTTCTGCAACTGAAAGATTGGATCTGAATGGGGACCAGAAGTTTATTTATTTAAAATCTGCTAGTCAGACATCTGATCCTGACACCACAATCCTCAAGATGATGAGAATTGTATTGCCTCTGAGTGATACAAATAGAATGGTGCAAAGCCATAAAGTTTCAGGGGTAAGTTCCTTGGGAGTAAAAGCTCATTGTAAACTGGATGTTCTCTCTTCAAAGTTCATAAGCACTGGTTGAGTTTGGGTGGAATCCTTTCTTCTTTGACATAAAAGTGGAATGTAGTTTAGTGCTGGAAACAACATTGTTTATAGTTATATCCAGTATCTACGTGCTTAGATTGATGCCTGGCTTGCTCACCAGAATGTATGAAACTTCTTCTGACTCTTGTTTAAGCTGTAGACTTTCTCCTTTGGATTTATGGCATTTCTACTGTTATTCTGTATCTTGAACTGGACATTGACTATCCTTACTGTCTTTTTTTTTGTGTGTGGATGATCTTGATTTGTTAAATTTTTATTATCATATCCCTCTCCTTGATGGGGCTGAATGGGAAGTATGGTTTCTGGGATATGATTCAGGACCTGGGAAAAGTGCACCAATGGCTCTAGAATAGAAGCAGGGCTTGTGATTGTGGGTGAGATGGATAGTTTAATTAGGCTTGATTTGATCTGTGGAGTGGAGGAATCCTGTCACTTAATATTTATGTTATTTATATTAACATATGTAATAGTTTAGGCTGCTCATAAAGTTTGCAAGAAGCACTGGCTGTGCTTTTAAAGAATATTATGATGGAGTGGGAGTGGGAGTGGGAGTGGGAGTGGGAGTAGAGTAGAGTAGAGTAGAGTAGAGTAGAGTAGAGTAGAGTAGAGTAGAACAGAACAGAACAGAACAGAACAACAGAACAGAACAGAACAGAACAGAACATTTTATTTGGCCAAGTGTGATTAGACATACACGGAATTGGTCTCTGGTGCAGAAGCTCTCAATGTATCTGCAAAGCAACAGAGTAATAATAAACATAATATAATACCAATAAGAGCAGGTACCGGTAGTAGAGAAGATGAAAAGGATAATAATTCTATAGCTACACAACATGGGTAAATATACTTAGACATAAAACATTATTATGGGGATTAGGTATTCAGCAGAGTGATGGCACAAGGGAAAAAACTATCCCTGTGTCTAGATGTTTTGGCATGCAATGTTCTATAGTGGCATACTGAGGGGAGGAGTTGAAAGAGAGTATGTCCAGGATGTGAGGGGTCTGTAGATATTTTGTCAGCCCTTCTTCTGACCCGGGCAATATATAGGGCTTCAGTGGAATGCAGTCTGGTTGCAATTGTTTATTATGCAATTCTAACTATATGTTGGAATCTGTACCTGTCCTATTTTATCAAAGTGCAGATGACAGTCTCAATAATTCTTCTGTAGAATTATATCAACAGCTCCTGGGGCAGTCTGAACTTCCTAAATTGACAAAAGGAGGACGTTCTTTGTTGTGCTTTTTTAGTGATGGTTGTAATGCTAGTTGTCCATTTCAAATCCTGGGAGACTATGGAACCGAGAAACCTGAAGTATTCCACATTTCTAAAAGCTTATATTTAACATTGTTTTATTTTACTTCTGCCAGTGATTTCTTACATTATCTTCAGATCTTTGGCAAGGCATATTTTTTTTTTTTTTTTTTAATTTGATTTATATGCCGCCCTTCTCCGAAGACTCAGGGCGGCTTACAATGTGCTCAGCAATAGCCTTCATCCTTTTGTATATTTATACAAAGTCAGCTTATTGCCCCCACAAACTGGGTCCTCATTTCACCTACCTTAGAAAGGATGGAAGGCTGAGTCAACCTTGAGCCTTGGCGAGATTCGAACCCTGCAGTAATTGCAGGCAGCTGGTCTTAATAAGCTTAATAACAGGGTGCCTTAAACCCCTGTAGTACCATAATTTGATTCTCTTCATAAATATTCTGGTTTATCATTACTAATTTAAGCCTAGCTGTGTTTTTTGAATAATTGGTAGAACCATCTTACACTTAGATAACATCAGAATGATAGCTGCAACCAATGGATACTCAGTCCTAGAGGGAAAAAAACACAGATGTAAGTTTTCATAAAATGAGAGAAATACAAGATAGCTTCTGGGAAGTCACTAGTGTCCACCAGTGAGAGTGTATGCCAGTGACTATGCAGCCAAACCTGCACTGTAATGTAAAATAAATACTGTATGTTACAAAATGATCCTATCCTACCAGTCCTAGGAATTCAGTTGAATTTTAATCCCTGGACATCCCTACAGACAAGGGTTCAAATCCACTTGTGATCCTCACAACTACTGCTTTGGAAAACAGCTCACGAAAAGAAGGAAATGACCCCCCCCCAAAAAAAAACCCCTCAGAAAAAACAACAACACAGCACTAATATTACTCTGTAGACAAGAAGCATGCAGTGAATGAATAGAACAAGAATATTCATAAAAAAGAATGGGGTTTATGCCATACCAGTCAACCACAGATCTAACAGATTTAAAACTGAAATACTCTGTTAAGAAATGGCAATGACATTATACTACAGTATACATGTAATTTTTCCTGCTTCTTTAGGTTTGAACTTAATGTTCTATGCACAAAATGTGACAGTATTTTTAATTTTTAATTATGTTTTTTACAGACTTCTTACAAGATTATCTTCACATAATGATGATTTGTGTTCTTTCGTTGTTTTCCTTAATAAGGAAAAATGCTTAGATGAAAGAATACATACAATAAATACAAAATAATTACTATTAAAATAAATGTATAGCACTTTTTATTCATAAAATCATTGTCAGATTTAGACTATCTAGAAATTAGTTCCTTTTCACTTTGCAGTGATCTAGTATAGTGTTGGCTTTCCAGAAAATGGCAACAGGGGTAAATATTATTTTTTTAGAAGTTTTTTTTTTTAATTTGGAAGCTCCTTGAGACTAAATTTAATCACCTATACTTCTCTGTACAGATAAGCAGCAAGGATTCAAACCTTTTAGAAATATTAATTAGAAATTATTTAAATAGAGCACTCTCTTTTGATCTAGTAGAAGTTTACCTCAAAGGGATTACTCTCTTTCTCTCTGTGTCTCTCTGCCCCCCCCCGTGTGTACTAGAACTGAGCAAAAATTCACAAGAAATGCCTTGAATTGACAAAGCTTCAGTCAAAGTACATTTGTGAATCAGCAGATTGAAGCAGGTGGCTGCCAAACACTTCAGAGACTCATTGGCTTTTCTGTTATTTTTCTATTTTTCATAAATAATATTCAGTACTGTGTCTTCACCTAAAATATCTAGTTTTAAATACTGATGTGGGAAGGAGAGGCTACTGTCTGTATAATGACCTTTCTCATGAGTACACTCCAATGCACTTCAGCACCTTAATGAATTCTGCAACCTTAGATGGAAAATTAACATTATTTTGGGTTTATTTGTTTGTTTTATGACATTTAGAGACTGGCCTTCACATTCTCAGAGTAATTCCTGTGTTCAATTAAAAATATAAAAACCACGTAAAAATACTCTCTCTTAATAAAGAGAGACAGTTAAAACAAGGATAAAATAAATTAATAGTTAAAAAGGCAGGGGGAAGACAGTCAAGGCTGTAACCAAGCCCAAGATTGTGTGCTTCTCCGTGAGCCCCATGTGAGTCAGCACAGCCAAGTCTTCAAACTCTTTTGAAAGGCCAGGAGAGTGGGAACCCACTTCACCTTTAGGGCGAGGATATTCCAAAGGGTGGAAGTGACAGCAAAGAAGGCTTTCTTCCTGGATCTTGCTTATCAAAATTCTTTAACCATAACATAGCAAGCTTGATACAATAGAGCTTGTCAGTGATTTTTTCCCTCAGGAACTGCTTAGCTTTGCCAACTAACTGTGCCAACTTTCCTACACCTTGCCTAAAACCCAGTACTTAGCGATGGGGAAGTACAGGCCGAAAAATAAATAAATAAATAAATTACAGGCATTTGTGCTGTCTGTCTCTTCTCCTACTTAAACCTACTCCCCTGCAGCAACATGGCAGAATTGTTATAAAAGCTACACCCTTGAAACAGGTGGGGGAGGAGATAATCCGGGTTTTGAAAGGGCGACAATGGCAGCAGCAACAGCAGCAAACAGAAAGCAGCCAAATAAAATGAGTTTTCTACACAGGGACCGAAGGGTTCAGAGGAGGCACAGCAAAGCCAAACCAAGTACAACTGTTAGAAAGGTGCCAGTGCTTTATCTGCTGCACATTAATAAATAAGAAAAACAATAGAAGAAATCCCAGAGAGAGACAGGATTTAAAGACAGAACAGGGTCTTTAAGAGTTGAAATTCTGTGGTATGCTAATAATAGAATAGTATTGTAGCAAAAATAATAGATACTTGTAGTAGAAATGGTATAATATACAGTAAAAATAATATAGTACAAATAATACAGTAATATATTAGAATGTAGTAGAACATAGTCTAGAGAACATTGTATAGTATAAATAGTTTGTTTGTTTGTTTATTGGATTTATATATACCGCCCTACTCCTGAAGGACTCAGGGCGGTGAACAGCCACAGAATAAAACACATAAATACAAAAATTTAAAATAGAATAAAAATGAATTAAATAATTTTGCTGAGACAAATTTAAAATACCCAATAATTTAAAAACAAATTAAAATTTACATTTAAAAGGGGAAAAGATTTAGGCCAGGCCAGCTTGATGAAATAAAAAAATCTTGAGTAATGGTAATAGAGATAGAGTATGGTATAATAGAATAGACATAGAGAAGAACTTCCACATAGGTTTGCATGTTTTATTTTTGTATCTTGGGTATTTTTTCAAAATAAAATACCTTCCCAACCCTTAGAGGGAGATATCTAGAGTCCAGTGCTTTTTGATAGATCTTTTGAGCTTGTGTTGATAAATTGGGTATAGTTTAAAAAGAAACTACTTTTGTCATTATATATGACAAAAGGTGCCTTCCCAAAAGAAGCTAATTGTGATAATGTACTTTTCCTTGTCTAGTGCTCTACCGAAGCCAGCAGTGGGGATATTTTCAGTAGAGGCCAAGCTTCCCAATCAACTATGCCAACCCTCTTACACCCACAAAATCCAGTGATCAGAAAAACTAAAACACCAGCCTATAAACTCTGACAAACTAGTTATGAATAGACACATAAACAATATCTACACCCTGGGCAAAAAAGACAATCAAGCCAAAAAGTAAACAAAAAGGCCAAAACACCTCCCCACCCATAATCAACACCCAGATGATCATAGATTAACACCGAGGTTAACATCGGACCAACCAATGAACTGCCAAACAAGCTAACAGTAAACAGTCCAACCAAAGACCTTCCAAGACCATTCCCACCAACACTGACAGCCACTAAAATATAAACTGAGAGGAAATCCCATTCCTTATCAGCACTGATGATGTTACCTAGTTTATGTAATGAAACATCTGCAAGAAAACAGCCCAGCTCAGAGAGCACCAAGGACCCCTCATTTGTCTTATAGTTTTTGCTGTTCACCATCCAGAATCACTTCTTATAAGATGTGCAACTATATAAATTTACAAAGAAGCAGACAAACAAATATTGTACCTGAAATGCTGACTTTCATGTTCTTCTGTTCTTGCTCTTATTGCAAAAAAGCAGCTAGTACATTATACTGATTGACATACTGGACTGTATAGGGATGAAGAAAAAGAATAATTGGGTTATATTTGCCTCTTCTTATCTTTCTCCAGGTCTTATTATTGTTTCTCAGCAAGAATTATTTACTATTTTTGTGGCGTATGTGACACTTAGACAACCTACAGGTAGTCCTAGACATATGACCACAATTGAGCCCAAAATTTCTGTTGCTAAGCAAGATAGTTAAGTGAATCACTGCAGTTAAGTTAGTAATACAGTTGTTAAGTGAATCTGGTTTCTCCATCTCAAGACACTGCAACTGTCATGCCAGTTATTTATTTTTCAGAACCATATTTGATTACTTTAAACATTCACAGCCATAATACGTAGACCATGAATTCATACTAGGCAATTCTGAAAGCAATTGCTATATCAGTCTGTAAGGAAAGATGAAAGAAAGAGGGAGAACTGTTTTGGTTGCTTCTATTTGAATGACTTTCCAGCCCATCAATTCTGAAAACCATCCTAATTTTAACAGACAAGTCATGAGTGAAATTAGCACATAGAGGCTGACACATGGAATATTATCTCGAAGAGGTAGGTTTTTTATTTTGAAAGAACTGTAAAAAAAAATAAAGCTGTGTCAGAACTTTCAGGAAGCTGATTTACTATTTCATATTCTTTTGGAGTCATTCCTTTTATATATTGTTCAGCATTTAAATTGGAATACTGTATAGTCAATCTAAATGGGGAAAAAGTATTTTGAATTATTACTACTATTCATAAATGTGTTTCCACTGTTGTATGCATACATTTCCTAGAAGGTTTTCATAATCCAAAAACCACATTTGTATTTTAAAGAAATAGTTCGTAGTGGTGCATGAAGGTGAATTTTAATGTGCTAATCACTTTTCTTAGTCCCTTCAAAAGTCATTGTGAAGTCAGAGTTGTGTACTGAGGCAAAAACTTAACCAAATAACAAATTTATACATTTCCTTGATTTTCATATCATATTAAATCATATTTGTTTATTTGCTGATTGAAGAATTGATGTATAATACTCATGTTTTACAGGTACTGAGTTTATTGATTATCACTAATGTTTTATTCAAACCAGACAAAGCAACACCGGTTCAGGTCTTTAATAGGAAATTATAACAAGTGAAAGCTACAGAATACTTACCATGTAGAAGTTATTTTAGTACAATATTGGTGTGCTAATCATAATCTCTGGTTGGGGGGTATAAAGATTACTATAATAATAAAGAAAATAGGTTGCTTAGATACATCAAAGTAATCAAATTAAAGCACCACTCTACAGATTTATTCAGGAGTGGCAGGAATGGCAGCAGTAGTAATATAAATGCTCAATTTTTCTGGAATAACCCATGAAATTATGCTATATGACACTTGTATAAATTTTGAACTGTAACTGTGAGTTACTGTGGACAAAGTCAGATGTCATTTTATGTCTTCATGTTTATATTTGATTACAACATTCTAGGGGCTGATTAATCTGTTTCCTATAATCATATTTCTATAACATTTTCAGTTTGATTTTCAGGAACAAGTTTACTAAATGTTTGCATTTTTCAAATGCTTTGTTTCAAGTACACATGACAATTATTATTTATTTCTTTGTTCACAATTCTTATTATAGACATTTGCCCTAAAGCACTTCACTCTTACAACATACAGTACCCCTGATATATACATTCTTTGCAATAATTTTTTCCTAAGCTTTTTTAATTGAAAATCTGCTTTATAAAATTGAGAAAGGTACAAAAGAATAAATTGAATATAATTACATTCTCTATAAAATAGACAAATCTTGTCAAAGTTTGAAGTGTACGTGTGACTCAATATATCTCTCTTAATGTGGATCAGAGGAAAAATATGATTCCACTCATGCGCAGATTAAAATATAAAAATATTTTTGATATGTGTATAAATATAAATCCTACTGGTACGTGCCAACCTTCCTCATTTATGAGTTGGAAGACTCAAATCCAGAAAGCTCCCACTGGTATTGCAGAACATCTGACCAATAACTTTAACATTGATTCCCAATGGAAATCCAAATGGGTTGCTGAAGGCCCAGACGTAGGAAGACATATAAATGACCCCACAAAAAAGGTGCTAGGCTACCACATCAGCAATGGACAATCCTGAATAGGATTCACACCTCACACGGCATCTGCCAGGACTCTCCGTATAAATGGGGTATATCTTCCCATCTTATTGCGAGGTCCCATGTCAAACTGTAGATCACATCATGACCAGCTGTAAGCTGAGAGCATATACCAGTCCTGATAGATTTTTTAAAAATCTGATGCTACATTTTAATGGTTAGATGACCTAGATATTGATATTTGGACATAGATCTTTTTAACATTTATATTTTGTTGTGTTTTACTAATCCAGATGAAATGTTAATATATATTGCTAGTCCATGCATGATATGCCACACTCAAAAAGGAATAAATTAAAACATTATGTTTTTCTCTGTTATAATGAGAGATGTGTTTTTGTGGTTTTGTTAATTGAATGCCAATTGAAAAGAACAAATTAGCCACCTGATACAAACTAAGCAACATTTTTTAACAAATGTTAAAATCTGGGAAGTCTTTTCATTTCACGCAAATAGAAAGTTTTCCAGCATGATTTATCTG
The DNA here is from genome assembly GCF_059756535.1 of Pantherophis guttatus. Lineage (NCBI taxonomy): Eukaryota > Metazoa > Chordata > Lepidosauria > Squamata > Colubridae > Pantherophis > Pantherophis guttatus. Next base: position 66,740,170 of record NC_142068.1, read on the forward strand.
TCATCTTGAAAGGCATCAGTTTTTCAAGATGAACCTGGGATCCACTAGTTTCAAACAATAATATCAACAGAACCAAACTTTTAGCCCAGATGGAAACCCACATACTGTTGTGCACTGTTGGTAAAAACTACAGCTAAAGTTGCTGTGGTTCATCGCTCTTGGAGAGATGGATGACTTTTACCATTATGAAACATTTTTTCCATAACAATTCATAATTGAATTCTACTTTGGTTCAAAGAATGGTTCTTCATACAAGACATAGCTCTTTGCCCAGGCCTTTGGTGAGCATTATTGATGCCCCTTTCCTTCCTTTTCCATGTCTCCATCTGGGTTTGTTTTCTCTGACATTTTTTGTCTTTCTTGTATTATTATTTGTTTGTAAATGTTTTTTAATAGTTTAGCAATTTTTAACAATCTTTAATCACCCAGAGTTTCTGGAAATTGGGCAACATATACACTATTATTCTTGGTTGCACAGATAGCCAGAAGTTTGGACTGGATTTGACATTTTTATTTACCTCTTGAGTCCTTTCCAAGGATCTAGGATAGGCAGATGCTGGTAGTTAATAATGATAAAGGTATGGTCATTGAATTAAGCTGTCCCAAGTAAAACTGCCTTTTGCAATTTATTGATGTGATTTTGTCAATGCTAATAGTGTTCAAGTGGTGCTCCAGATGTTTTGAAATTGCATCCAAAGCACTTATTACTAATGGTATTACTATCATTTTTTCCCCAAACAGCTTTCAGTAGGTCTGTTACAAATACATAATACAAGCTTGCCAACTCTCTTCCTGGGAGAATCTCTATCTTCCTACTCTCTTCTCTAAGCTGTTTTACCAAATGGAGCAATTTCACTGAGGACAGGTAGTTAAACTACCATACTTCTTGAGTGAAGAGTTTTCTACCTTTACTTGGAATCTAAACATATTCCATCCTTAGGATTAAGCTTTCACAAAGTGACCTCAATTTCTTTTTTGGTACCAGGACTAACTAAATGTGGAGTTCTTGGTGCTCAAACAAACCCCAATAGCTTAGAATGAAAGGAGTTTTTAAAATAGTAGCAAGAAAGTAAATATGTGGGAAATAAGATAGCTGAATCATGTTATGAGGCATAGATGTGATACAAGAGCTAGTAATTAATTATCAAGCAAGCGAAAATAATAAAAGAGGATAGTAAATTACTGTTGAAATGGGCCACTTTGCTTTATTTTCTTTGCCAATTTCTTTGCCAATTTTATCAATTTTACCACATTGATGCCTGTTCTCCCGGGGCTTTGGGCTAGAAGGCTGAATCCTAGAATTCTTGTTAGTTCCAGAGCCTGCAGTTAATATAGACTGGGAAAAAATAAACTTCATTCTCCTTCGCCTGAGATCCCCCACCGCCTCTTCTTTTATTAGAAGAACATAGTGGCATTTAGAGTACAATTTATTTAAAATTGTTAACTAGACTCAGGCTGCTAAGTCTACTATACAATCTGTTCCCTGTTATACAAAAATATTATGTTTTTCTAGGAGTTAATTAGTGTGAGTTTTTCTTAGTCCTATGTTAAAACTCTTTTCTACAATTTGTTGCTACTCTCGGCTCTGTCTGTCATCCAGTCCGTGGCCGTCAAATAATCACCAGATACGATGTCAAACAACAATAGTTTAATCGAAGACTAGCAGCAACACAGCAAGAGGAACAGAATGAGCCGGATCACAGGGTTTAAGTCAGCGCTGCACGCAACCACCGTGCAACGCTATTTATTTTCTCCCCGGCTTCTAAACCACCATCCGGCAATGTAATTTCAAAATTCCCCCTCCCACATCAGCTGTTGAGTGCCGTGATGTTCCCGACGTCGCAGCCACGATGTCACAGGACAGCGCCGGTAGTTCTCAGCAGGCTGCGTCGCCTCAGCTGCTAGGCTGCTGCACGGAGCTGACCCTGCCGTCATACATGGTTAGGTGGGCACTTCACTTGGTCCCAGGTTTCCCCAGCGTCCCCAGCGATGGCGAGTCCCAGCCGGGGCTCGACAGCTACCCTTTTCTATTTAGTCTACCCATTAGTACTCGGCTTATATACTAATACACATATGTTCAGCTATGCTTTTCCTATATTATGGGCTGCTTTTTTGCTGTTTTTTAGCAGCGTAGAAATACTGAAGGATAACTGCATTCCAGTACACACACTGATTCGGGAAAAACCAATAACCTACAAACATTTTTTCCCATTTTTCCATAAAAACCATATAATTTTTAATTTCTAATCTTCTAATTTAGGATGCTGCTATTTCTATTTTTTTCTATTAACATCATTTATTTTACAATTTTTGGGATGTTAAAGAATTAGAATGATAGTTTTAAATCTATCTCTATTCATCTGTCTATCTGTCTATCTATCACTTATCTTTTTATGACTGTCTCTGTCATGTGATGTGACTCTGGGTGACATATAAACAGACCATTAAACATTTTTAAATATTCAAAAAGTACAAAAAATAATATTGTGAAAAGGCTAAGAGTGAGATCAAATTATGTACAATGAAGCCACTTTTTGTCTTTTTTGCCTTTTCAGCAGGGTCTGGATTTTTTCCGTCTTATGTTGTTTATTATATTATTACAAAATACAACTAGCATATAAATCACAAGGTTTGGATTTCTTAACCATTTCCACTGAAACCTCATAGGCACTAATAGACAATATATAGCTTTCCAGGTGTTACTTAACTTTATCTTCCTGAAACTAGCCAATAATAAAGGAAGTTGGCAGTTACCATTCACTCGTAGCTAGAGAAGCATAGGTTAACTACTTATACTATAACTATACTACACTGTGCTATATTTTAGGCAGTAACTTTTCTTTTATTTGTCTGAACATTCCCGGAAAGAATTCAGAGGGATTAATGTACCACTCTGGCTTTGGAGATTCTCAGGCCTCTAGTTCCGATCCTTTGCTTTTTAAGATAGCTATTAAGCCAGTGGTTATGGGTTACATTTAATCAATGGGCTGATGTTAATCACCTGTCAGTCTTTGTTTTTAAACTAACACCAACAATGCTGATAAATCCTGAAATGTTGTTCAGATGTTACAACTTCCTAATATTGGAAGAATTCAATACTGAAACCAATTACCAAAAAAGGTGGGGGGCTCAATTTAGGCAAAATTTTGATAGTCACCAAAAAGTCTAATCTGGGATTGGGATTCAGGCCAGCCTGAATGCAGTTGATTTTCTTATAAAACTTCAGATCATCAATTTGGAGGTTTTCAATGACTTATTCTAGATGCTCAGGAAGTTTCTCTTATCAGGAATGCCTTTACTCTTTCAATAATGTTCCTGTTATTAACATTCCTGAAGATAGAAGATTTGGAAAAATGATATACGCTTTCAATAATGATCTCATTTGGATGATCATAATGGAGTCTCTTTGGCGCTACCTTTGAGGCATGTCTAGTAAATAGACATAAATATGATGCAAAATATTACAGCTAGGTTGCAAGTGATGATCAGCAATGAGAGCAAGCTTTGGGGAAATTAGAAGATTGTAGTGCATAGGAATCTCAGCTATTGAATCAGTCTATAAGAACCCTGTGAGCAGCATGGAAAAATATAAGCATTTGCTAATTTGTCCATTTAGAATCTTTAAATGTTGTCTCCCTGAATATTGCTCTATCAAATTTCTTTTATTACAATTTCCCATTGGAATTACATTCAAATAAATTGTTTTTATTTTTTCTGTGAAGATAGTTATTATCCCAAAAGCTGTCTTTCATGTCAGTGCATTTTCTTTTTATAGTCTTATAAAATATAATTGCAATGTTTCATGGGACTTCAGAAACTGGCAGTGTCAAGGGCAGTAGCTAATCTATGCTCAGGGCATTGCACTTCTAAGTGAGGTGGAAAAATACAGTAATAGGGTAAACCCTTGCTCTGAAAAGCCTGCTGAATGATGTTTCGGTTGTCATATGACGCTCAAGTACTTGACAGTTGCCTAGCACTTTCCTGACAGCCAGCTAAATCCCCAGATAACCACTGGTAGGTGTTATAGGTTGCTTTTAAGAATTTGTGGAGAGTTACTTAATAATTTCTTTTATAATTCTCCTTGCTATGAAGAACAAATTACTGTAGAAATGGTATCTGTTGTTTTTAAGCGATAGGACAATAAAATTAATCAGCAGCCTGCTATGTTCTAAAGATAGATAGATAGGTTTACCTTTTAATTTTTCTTTTTCTATCTATCTATCTATCTATCTATCTATCTATCTATCTATCTATCTATCTATCTATCTATCTATCTTCTTGGATGATTATATTATAAGCAGATTCCCCAATCAGGACTGCATAAATCTAGGTATAAGAGTGGAATTTCTTCCAAACTGTACTAGTTCGCTCATCAATCAAATCCCTGAAATGTAATCCCTTACTCTTTATCCCTTAAATGCATCGACATTCGTTTTCTACACATGAAATGAGCTAGAGAAAGGCAGATATGACAATCTTTGAAACACTATTGCAAATAAGACTGAAGATGGGAATTTTTAAAGTTGTCTTTCAGTCTGTAAAAGATTTATAATCAGTTACGTATTATAAAAGCAAGCATACTGTGAAAAACATACGTGTTTCCCTGAAAATAAGACCCTGTCTTATATTTTGTTGTACCCCAAAATAAGTGCTTGGCCTTATTTTTTGGGAGGTCTTATTACTTTGGGGCACATGGGGCAAGACGGGGCTCATCTTGCCATCTTACTGATTTCCAGCTCTGTCTCCCTAACCCTAACTAGAGGAAATGGCGGGAACAGTCTGCACACGGGTTTAAATATTTTTGGGGAGGCCTTATTTTCAGGGGGGCTTATTTTAGGGCATGCGCTCAAAAGCCCAATTGGACTTATTATCAGGGGATGTCTTATTTTAGGGGAAACAGGGTAGTTGGACAAAGACTTATCATCTTTGGATTTTTGTACATCCCTGGATAATATATAAGCCATAACTAATTATCCACCTAAATGATTTCATTTGTGGTTTTAGCCACACAGCACGCCTGCAGCCTTCAACAATTTCTCAGCGATCCAGTGATTTGCGCCATTATGACCTTGTATTGTATGGCCATCTTTTTGTTGCACATTATTTCCTACAGAGTGAAAGTAAGCAAATAGACTCCAGATAACTTTACTAAGAGACGTGACAAATGTTCAGACAAAAAGCTGCCTTTGAGCAAAAAAAGATTCTCTGAAACTGCCGCTGGGGAGCATGTGGCAGAGGAAGTGTTTGAACTTGACCCCAGACAAAACACTATATTTGTTTTTTTCCTGCCATTAATCCAGAATATTTTTTAAAATGTTTTCCCTAACCTTAACCCTCTCTACTGAGTTTGCCCATGCTGCTTTCCTTCCCACTGAGACAATCATAAATATATATTACAATTTTAATTCACATGTTTCTCAGTGCTACTGTCTATGAGCATAGCAAAACATCAGTCAATATAAAAAAAAAATCAAACTATTAACAAGGAATAATTTTATTCTCCTCCTCCAAATCATGTGAAATGTAATAATTATGGTATAAAAATAAATTTGAGTCTATTGCTATACATGGATTTTTAGAGTTGTAGCGATAGAATACATCTGCATTTATATTAACACAAGAAGTTTCAACTGTGTCAACCTAAAAAGTATGTTTTGCAAATTAAAAACTAGATTTATTTCACCTTTCTAGATAAATATTTCTTCTCCCATAATAATTTTACAGTAAATATACATTTGCATTATTTCTCCAGCTGTACAAACTATCAAAAGCATGAACATATTTTTTTTGTCTTTACAATTTCAGTAAATCTGCAAATCATAAATATGAAGGCTTGTACTTGTGTTAATCATAGTTTGTTTGCACTAGTTCATACGTACAGTAAAAATAAATATGGTTGATGTCAAAAATGGAAAAAATAGTTCAGTCTAAAAATGAGAATAGACAAAAATAATAACCATAGATTACCAAAGATGGTTCTGATAGTAACATATAGTTTTACCAAATCTGTGACAATCTATGTTGTCTATTGAGGAAAAATATTTTAATGAGAAACTACTCAGGATCTACATATAATCTCATGTGGATCCTTTTTGTTTTCTATTTTATTGGCTATTTTCAGATTTTTGTTTTCATTGATAAAGGAACCCAGTTAGTTGGCAAGTTCTACTTGAAATTCATAATTCATTTTAAATGACAAGATGGGAGAAATGACATTTAATTATATTCTCTTCCTCTTGCATGTTTTTCCATCATTTTGAAATGGCTTTAGAACTTTTTGGAACAGATTTGCAGGATGTGGGGGTGAAAGAATCAGCATTTGAACCCTATATTTAGACTAAACATTTAGTGTTACTAAATAGGTTACTACTAGCCGAATCCATTATAAATAGCTTTAAAGTATTATTATCAGATTCTTGTTAAGAATCTTATTGCAGATGCTGGTTCAGTATCACTGTATATAGTGTTAGAGGAAAGGTAGTTGGCAAAGGTGAAGGAGTTATTAAAAAGCTTTTCTCCCATTAGTAAAAGTAGTGATCTTTTTCTGTGTGTGAAACCTTTGGATGATTAAACAGTACTATCAAATCTCACCTAAAAATAATCCTTAATTTGTTCAATTTTTCTTCATAAAAAATAGATTCTAATTCCTTTATCATTCTTGTGCGCAGAATCAGAAGCACACATAAAGTTCCAGCTAAAATGATTTATTGCTTATACATAAGAATCTAGTTAAACTAACAGTCAGCACTAAATTGGCGCTACATAAAAGTCAATGGAATTCAAAGGGAAGTGGGACAGGGCATTTGTGGGAATGTAAAGATTCTAGGCCAGGGGTGTCAAACTCAAGGCCCGGGGGCTGGATCTGGCCCGTGAGGTGCTTAGATCTGGCCCATGGGGCCACCCTAGAAATAGTGAAGGACTGGCCCACGGTGCCTCTGCCAGTGAGAACGGAGCTTGAGTGGGCTGTGAGTGGCCTTCCTGAGCTCCATTTTTGTTGGCAGAGGGTTGCAGGAGGCCGTTGCAGCTGAAAACGGAGCTCCAGAGCCTGTTTTAGCTAGCAGAGTGCTCGGGCTACCACAGGAACCCCAACATGAGTGCCATTGAGTTGGCCACACCTGCCCTGGCCACGCCCACCCTGGCCCCCTGAGGTCAAACAGAACCCTGATGTGGCCCTCAATGAAATCGAGTTTGACACTCCTGTTCTAGGCCAATTGTTCTCTTGACTCCTTCCCCCTCTCCCCATATTCTGCCTGCCCTTTTCCCACATCTTGTTTCTTTTCTCTGGATCTTTTTTTTTTCCAGTTTGTATGACTCCTCCCTAAAGGAACATAAAGGGTTAACTAAAAGTTACATTTGTGGATCTGACCAATGCAGAATAAAATGAAAGTTTTACTTCCAATAATTTCAAAACCCTATTTTGGTGTAACACAGCATCAAACTTCATGTGTAATTTTGCTCCACATCACACTGCTGATTACATTCAATTTGCAATCAACAATTATTAAAAGATCTTTTTAACAAGTATTATTATGAGAGCAGGCATCTGCTATTTTTTTCTTTTTCTTTTTAACATGCTGTACCTAAAGAAATCTTTCTGTAGTATTTTTCTACAACCTCTGCCTTTCTGAACATTAGCTTTCTAGACACCCTCTCTACCATTCTGAATTGCCATCTTTATTTCATATATGCATTTTTTATTATTTTCAGATATTCACTAAGCTTTCATGTAGTTGCATTGGTTAGTTCTGCTGTTTGCACTGGATGTATTTAAATTATTAAATAATAAAGAAATAAATTAAGACATCATTTCTTTTTTAGAAACTTGATCTGAGCATATTTTCCCATTATATCCTCCTAGGAAGGAATATTGCAGTTACTCCTCTACCGCAGTTGGGACCTGCAACTCCATCACTAAGTTATGCAGTTGTAAAGTCAAATGTCATGTGACCACACCGACTCACAATGTTAGTTCCGGCTGCAGTCATTAAGTGAACCAGTGTGGGTTGTTTAATTTAATTTAATTTAATTTAATTTAATTTAATTTAATTTAATTTAATTTAATTTAATTTAATTTAATTTAATTTAATTTAATTTAATTTAATTTAATTTAATTTAATTTAATTTAATTTAATTTAATTTAATTTAATTTAATTTAATTTAATTTAATTTAATTTAATTTAATTTCCAATTTATATACCGCCCTTCTCCCTGAGGACTCAGGGCGGTGTACAGCCAAAATAAGAACACAGAATACAAATATTAAAAACAGTTAAAAATATATATAAATTTGGCCCAGATTTTAAGAAATCACAAACCGATTAAAAGAATTTAAAAATTTCTTCTTAAGCCAGCCCGGCTTGCTGGAAAAGATGGGTTTTAAGGGCACAACGGAAGGCACTGAGGTCATGGATTCTCCTTATCTCAGGGGGCAACTGATTCCAGAGGGTAGGAGCCCCCACAGAGAAGGCCCTGTCCCTGGGGGTCACCAGCCTACATTGTTTGGCTGATGGCACCCTGAGGAGGCCCTCTCTGTGGGAGCGCACGGGTCGATGGGAGGTCGTTGGTAGCAGCAGGCGGTCTCGTTAAATGACTTGCAACTTCTTGTCAGCTTCCTCTTTAACCAGACCCATTCTGGCCACATTGTTAGAAATTACGAAGGTTGCAAAGGGCAATCATAAGACAGTGGGGCACTATGACCATCATAAATGTGTGTTGGTTGCCAAGTGCCTAAATCATGATTACATGATAGTGGGGAGGCTGCAATGGCCACAACTTTGAGGACCAGTCATATGTCTCCTTTTTTAGCATCATCATCATCATCATAACAGTCACCAAATGAGTGGTTGGTAAGCAAGAACTACCTGTTCGTATCATTACTATAACTTTATTAAAACATATAAAAACTATAACTTCATTTTAAGGTGAGAGCCCTTTGTCTAAAAAATTTTTGTAGTGTAGGGTTTTGTCTCCAGGCACCTATACATATCACATGATCTTTCACTCTTTTCCTGGTTGGATGCAACTAAGTACTAGGCATTGCCAATAATCCCTATAATGTATTTCTGGATATAAACTTCCTTACTGCTATAAAACCTGCTTCACTAATCATTGCTTAAGTCAGATTTTTGTTCTTGGGAATTCTTCCATGGACACATAGCATTCTTCAAGATACTTTTAATTCCTTAACTAAGTCTGTCGCATTGGTCCCATTTCTCTGCTATATTAAACAAAGGGATTCTTGTGAAATTGTCAGCAGATTTTAAAGAATCATCTTGGTGGGGTTTGTCTATCAATGTATAATAAAGTCCACTATTATTCTTTTGAAGGATCTTCAGTTTGCTTTTTAAAAGGATAATTTAAATTTCTTGGTAATTGGGTGAATATTAATAGACATGAACACCAGTAATTTTTAATCATTTTTCCATTTGTTATTAGACAGAGGATCTCAACAGTTTCTCCAAGTTCATTGATTTTTATTCTGTGCAAGTGTCAGTTCTTTTAACACACACAGGGACTAACTACTCTTCCTTTTCTGCTGCTTCTGTGCCTTTTAATCAATTGTACCCTTCAGTGGCTTCATTCCCTTCATGGGAGTTATCCCACGAAATCTCTATTACACTTATTAATTCACATTTGCCTTTCTTTACTAATAGTTCCAGCGAATTTTGTTTATCTCCCATACTGTGAGCAGCAGTGTATAGGAAATGAAGACCTTGAACTTTGTGAGCCAATTTTCTCTCTGATTTTTCCCTGAGTGATTTAATAGCTCCCATTAGAACAACACTCTTATTTACTTCTGCAGAGTACAGATCTTTATCTGGAATTATTTCTTCAGAGTTTTTGTTTTGTTTCCAATTCTCATAGTTGAAAACTCCTTATCAACTTGTTATGTTTGGGGCAACATGAATCAATATTTTTACTAGTCTTTGTGAGATTCAATACATTCTGGGCAGTAATCCACTATCCAGATAAACCATGACCTTAAAAACTAAATTTCTACTATATGTACCATTGAGATAGCCAATAATTCACTTGTAGGATTGTTTTATTTTTTCCCAGACCGCTTTCAAAAATTGATAAGATACATGAGAATGTTTCTTGTACCCCTGTGCTCTTAAATTTCCTTCCTAAATCTTTAAAATTCATATTGATATGTCTGCATCTGTTCTTTGTTGCTTCATTTGTCTCAATATGGATTTGCAGGAAGGAATAATGTAAAGAATTTGATTATATTTGGAAGTTTTTTTGTTACTTTTGCTATCGGTCATGGCTGACAGTCCACTTCAAGAAGTGATGGGTCCCAGTGGCTTATGCTTGGTTCATTTTATCATTGTAGTCAAGTATCAACTTCTAAAATTCTTAACTCTGTTTTCTTTGAAGGCTTTGCTATATCTCATCTTGACCTTCAGTGAACCCACTACATAGTTCCACAGTGCTCTACTAATGAAATAATTGTCATGACCAATGAACTCATCGCATATCCAAATGAAATCTTAAATGCGTTCATTCTTGACTTACAGTAGACTTTTCTCATCTTTCATCTCCAAAATACTCTTCTCTTTTTGAAACATATCTTCAGCACCTGAACTCATAAAAAGAATCTTAAATAATTCCACTGGGAATTCCAAGAATTTTCACTTATTATCAAACTTAACCTAGACTGGTCAATAGAGCATCATTGCAGTCTGGCCACTACTATGCAACTGGCAATCTGGCACTCACATAGACTTATATACTGCTCCACCGTGCTTTTACAGCACTCTCTGGGTGGTTTACAATGTCAGCATATTGACCTCAATAACCTGGCTCATCATTTTACTGACCTCGGAAGGATGGAAGTCTGAGTTAACCTCGAGCCCCATCAGGATCAAATTCAGACTGTAAGCAAAATTAATCTGCAATACTGCATTCTAACCACTGTACCACCAGGGCTCCTCATGCTTGATCTTAATTGAATGGCCAATATTTTTGACTTGCTTTGTAGAGTAGCTACAGCTTCTTTGGTAGCCAGGCTCAAGTCCAAAGGGCACAAAACTGCAGCTAGCTTCCCTATGATTTATTCTTACAGAAAAGATCATATAAAACACGGTGCTAAAAAAGAGTTATAGGCTAAACCTATACAGGCCACCAAAACCAATTATCAGATCTCTTTTTCAGCTAAAAAGATGAAAAGTAAGACCCTAGGTAAACCTGCATTTAATTGGGAACTGTATTCTTAAATCCCTTTTGCTTGTTAAAAAATTCTGCATACCTCAATCTCCCAGTCTGGCCTCCACTAACAACGGCAGACATTAAGAAATTAGAGGCACAGTTTAAAGCAGACAGGTTTTATTATATCCTCACTGAATTTTTCAAAATTAATACTGATTTCTGGGGACCAATTTTTGCAACACTTTTCTGTCATTGATTTTTCCTTGGTGATCCCCCAAAGACTGGGGCCTATCAATTGCAATTAGATAGAATCTGAAGATATTCTCACAGGTGAGTTTCGAGTTTTAGAACTACATTTCACCATTGCCAGGTATTTCAATATTTAGCAAAAAAAAAATGTAGTGTTAACCTCATGGGACCCTTCATGCAGCCTTTATCTATCTTAAATTCACCTTTGATTTTTATCCCATGTGACAGGCTTTGGAAAAACCTGGAGGCTTCAATGATAGATTGGAGATTTTATTTTCTGATACAAAAACTGCACGAGAATACTTTTCTTAAAGTCCTTTTAATGTCCAAGGACGCTTCAGGCAAAGCATCTCTCAAAATAAATAGTTGAAACAGGATTCAATACTGGCACCTTTTATGTTCAATTTTTATTTAAAGGTGTAAGTCAGGTGCTTAGAAACATTAAACATCACTTGTGGCCGGTAGAAGAATTCCTAATTTACTTTGCGCTAATGATATTAGTGTTCATTCTTTCTGTATTGTGAGACAAGAAGAGTGTTGTGGTCCTTCACAACATACTGTGAACAATAAAATCTCTCTAAACATTATTCTAAAACCAAAACATCTACCGGTAGTTAGATTAACTATTAACTGTGTTAATCAGTGGGGGAATACAAATTCTGTCTTTCTATCCCCTTAGAAACCCACTGTTGTGAAGCAATTTTTTTTTTATTGGTTTACTTGCATACTATGTTCAGAAAACCTACTCAATATACAAAACCCAAAGGAATCACAAATATTGTTTACGGTATAGCAATAGCAACCTTAAAAGAATCACTTATTGATGCACAGATATTCATGTAATTTTTTCCTCCACCTTCTTTATACTGAACTTTCCTCATATCGCCACTATGTTGTTTCGCCCATTGAAATGCCTTATTCTCTACAATTATGCAACATAGATGTGCAAATGTCTGGCAGTTGCACCCTTTCGTGAATCAGGAGGCACTGCACATGGTCACCTCTGCTTTGGTCACTTCTTGAATGGATTACGGTGAAGCAGTCTGTACAAGGCTATCCTTGAAGAAGATGCCTCCATTTGTCTAGAATGCATGGACAACTATGTTTCTTTAGGTCCATAGTACATTTGTGCTTCAGGATCTACACTGGCTTTTTGCTTTTGGGTGCAATTTAAGGTGCTGGATTTTTATGTTTAAAACCCATTAATCCCATTGCTTCCATTAGTTTGGGTAGGAGGAGCAGATCTAAGTTCTGACAATCAAGGATGGTCAACTAGTAGTTTGCCTTTTCTATAGCTGTACATGCCCTCTGGGATATCATAGCACCGAAGTTTGGGTGGCACCAACTTCTGCTTCTGCGCATGCCCCAAGATGGCGACGCCCGTCTAGATCGCGTCTAGAGATGGGCGGCTCGTGGACTGGCAGGGGTCTTTTGGGGCTGCCATGAACATCGGCAACCCCGTTTCCAGTTTGAGGACTTTCTCCCCAGCCTGATGAGGGCTTTTTCGCCCTCCGGAACCTCGTGGCTGGGGAGAAGTGAGCGGAAGACGGCGCGGGTGTAAGAACGCCGAGGCTGAACGCTGACAGCCCGGCTGCATTGGCTCCGCCGTTTCTCTCCCTGTTTGACCGAGGCGGCGGCTGCTAGAGCGGTGGCGGCGGCGGCGGCGGTGGTGATGCCCAGCGAGCTCCCCCCTGACCCTGGATGCCCCTGGGGGTTTCTTTTGGATGTTCCGGGGGCGCTGGGGAACGCTGGGAGCTCGGGTGTGGCCAACGCCAAGGACGACGCTGTGGTAATGGCGGCTGCTGCGTGGCAACCAGGTCGAGGGCGGAGGTGGTGCTGGAGAGCTGGAGAGTTGTTGGCGTTGGAGGAGAGGAGAGGAACATCAAGCCTCGACACTGAAATGGGGGAGTTGAACCCCATTGTGCTCAGGGGTTGAAGGATACATGGCTGACATTAAGGGTTTGTGTGGAAAGACCTGGGGTTGGAGAGGCTGGTGGACGGCTCAAGTATTGGGTCGCTATGGATGGCCTCCCCCCCCCCTTTTTAGGCCCTGTTATCGGCCTATCGGCCAATGTGGACTTTCTTCCCCAGAGCTTGGGACCTGGCTCTGTCTTTCGTCCTGTCTCCTGGCTGTATGGAGGACAAGGCAGTTACGGGAGGATGGATGGAGCCAGCTCCAGACTACGTTCGCCGTGGACGGGACTCATCTTTTCAGGGCCAGGAACGCCAAACCACCGTGAGAGGGTGGTTTTGGACTTTTTCTGACTTTTTCCATCTTGCCTGATTAGGATGGCCAACCACCGTGAGAGGGTGGTTGGATTGTTCCCCTCAGCTGGACTGAAAGTGAGGACTCCTACCCATTACCGTGAGAGGGTAATGGTGACTCTTCCGATTATCTTAGTCTTGCTTCCTGGACATTTGAAACCATCATTATAGACCCCTAGGCCATGTCTAGGCCAAACTTGTATTATCACTCTAGTGTTAAAATGTATTCTAGGGCAAAGCTTCTTGTGCTGCGAGATTCCCCCCTCTCGCAGGCCTGGCCCTCTATGTTATCGAGGGCCCACCTTAATGACGGATCTTGGGACCCCGAGAGGTGGCATGTCGCAAAAAGGGGATTGAGGGGTTTTTTAAAGACTTTTTTAATTAGACTTTTAAGGGGTTCTGAGGGTGGGGGAGGTTATGTGGGTTTGGGGGAAAACCCACGGGGGTTGGAGACCAGTCCGGCTGCTATTAATGGTGCCGTAGGGGGTTCGGACTCTGGGGGAAAGGGGACTGTTAGAATGCCCTCTAGTGAGGGCTTCTCTATTAGCACGCTGAGTGGGAGGGGCAGGTATGGCGGGAGCAGGGGGCCATATCATGTGGTGGGGGCACGTGCTCGCTATCTCCGAGCGATTGCGTGCCCCGGTCCCCTTAGCTCTTCCCGTTCCCCAGGCTGCTTAGAGTCTCAGCGCCCGAGTCTCCGACTGATGTTATGTAATGCCAGGTCCGTAGTAAATAAAGCCCCCCTCATCTGTGATCTTATTCAAGAGGGGGGAGCGGACCTGGCAGGTATCACGGAGACCTGGTTGGGCCATGAGGGGGGAGTTCCCCTCGTGGAGATGTGCCCATCAGGCTTCCGTGCATTTCATCAGCCGAGAGCTCAGGGCAGGGGCGGGGGGGTGGCGGTCATTTTAAAAGAAGGTCTTGATCCGAGGGAGACCACTGTACCTCAGATAGCCGGATGTGAGTCCCTTTTTGTGAAGTGGGTTTGTTGGGTGCAGATGGGTCTGTTGATCACGTACCTGGCTCCCTGCCACGTGGCAGCGACCCTGCCCGAACTCCTCAATGTTATAGCCGAGGTGGCGGCTGATACCCCCAGACTTGTGGTCATGGGGGATTTCAACCTGCCATCCATCGGTGAGACATCTGAGGTAGCTCGGGAGTTCATGGCTTCCATGACGGCCATGGACCTGACCCAAGTAATTCACGGCCCTACTCATATGGGGGGACACACTCTGGACTTAGTTTTTATCTCTGGTCAGTGGTTGAGTGGCCTTGATATAGGGGATGTAGCTATTGAACCCTTGTCATGGTCTGACCACTCGCTCCTTCGACTTGACTTTCTGACCGCCGTACCCCGTCGCAGGGAGGCGGAACCGACCAGGTGGTTCCGCCCCAGGCGCCTGATGGACCCTGATAGGTTCCAGATGGAGCTTGGGCCATTTCCTGAGACTCTAGCTCATGACTCGGCTGACGACCTGGTGGCCGCCTGGGATAGGGCGGCTGCCGGGGCTTTGGACCGGGTCGTGCCTTTGCGGCCTCTGACCCGGCTCCGAACTCACTTAGCTCCTTGGTTTTCCGAGGAGCTGAGGGTGATGAAGCGCCGGAAAAGACGCCTAGAGAGCGGTTGGAGGGCCAGTCGTTCCAAGTCTGACTTGACACTGGTAAGGTCTCATATTAAGACCTACCTAGTGGCGATAAAAGCGGCGAAATCTAGCTATTTTGCCGCTCTTATTGCGTCATCAGATAACCGCCCAGCCACCCTGTTTAGGGTGACCCGCTCCCTCCTCCATCTGGGAGCGCGGGAGGACCCCTTGCAGGGCCGAGCTGAGGATTTTGTACAGTATCTGGATGATAAAATAACTCAGATTCGGGAAGACTTGGCCGCTGACTGGGTTAGTTCAGACGAGATGACTGAGGCAGGCCTTGAGAGTGTTATCTGGGAGGAGTTCGATCCTGTGGCTCCCGAGGACGTGGACAGGATCTTGGGACGGCTGAACGCAACCACATGTTTATTGGACCCGTGTCCCTCCTGGTTGGTGCTGGCTTCCCGGGAGGTTACACGAGGCTGGCTCCAGGGGATTATTAACGCTTCTTTGAGCGAGGGTGTCCTGCCGGCCGCCTTGAAAGAGGCGGTGGTGAGGCCTCTCCTCAAGAAGCCATCCCTGGACCCGGCTGTTTTGGCTAACTATCGTCCAGTCTCCAACCTTCGCTTTATTGCGAAGGTTGTTGAGAGTGTGGTGGTGTGACAGCTTCCCCAGTACCTGGATGAAGCTGTCTATCTGGATCCGCTCCAGTCCGGCTTCAGACCTGGGTACAGCACGGAAACGGCATTGGTCGCGTTGGTGGATGATCTCTGGAGAGCCCGGGATAGGGGTTCTTCCTCTATCCTGGTCCTATTAGACCTCTCAGCGGCTTTTGATACCATCGACCATGGTATCATGTTGCGCCGGCTGGAGGGACTGGGAGTGGGGGGCACCGTTTTGCGGTGGTTCTCCTCCTATCTCTCCGACCGGTCGCAATCCGTGTTGACAGGGGGGCAGCGGTCGACCCCAAGGCGCCTTGTTTGTGGGGTGCCGCAAGGGTCGGTCCTCTCGCCCCTCCTGTTCAACATTTATGTGAAGCCGCTGGGTGAGATCATCCGTGGTTTTGGGGTGGAGTTCCATCAGTACGCTGATGATACTCAGCTGTACATTTCCACCCCAGACCATCCCAATGATGCCTTGGAAGTGATGTCCCAGTGCCTGGAGGCCGTGCGGGTCTGGATGGGGAGAAACAGGCTTCGACTCAACCCTTCCAAGACCGAGTGGCTGTGGCTGCCGGCGTCCCGGTATAGCCAGCTGACGCCATCGCTGGTTATTGGGGGCGAATCATTGGCCCCCACGGAGAGGGCCCGCAACTTGGGTGTCCTCCTGGATGCGCGGCTGTCTTTAGAAGGGCATATGACAGCCGTGGCCAGGGGGGCTTTTTGTCAGGTTCGCCTGATACGTCAGTTGCGCCCCTTTCTGGACCGGGACTCCCTACGCACGGTCACTCAAGCACTCGTCACTTCTCGTCTGGACTATTGTAACGCTCTCTACATGGGGCTCCCCTTGGGGTACACCCGGAGGCTCCAACTGGTGCAGAATGCGGCTGCGCGGGGGATTATGGGAGCGACGGGGCGCTCCCATGTGACTCCTCTCCTGCGCGAGCTGCATTGGCTTCCGGTGGACTTCCGGGTGCACTTCAAGGTGTTGGTGATCACCTTTAAAGCGCTCCATGGCTTAGGGCCAGGGTACTTACGGGACCGCCTTCTGCCACCAATAGCCTCCCACCGGCCGGTTCGCTCCCACAGAGAGGGCCTCCTCAGGGTGCCGTCGGCCAGACAATGCCAGCTGACGACCCCCAGGAGGAGAGCCTTCTCTGTGGTGGCACCTACCCTATGGAACAATCTACCCCCAGAGATACGAGTGATCTCCGACCTTCGGATTTTTCGCCGGGCCCTAAAAACTTATTTTTTCCAGTTAGCCGGTCTGTCTTGATTTTAGGGTTAGTTTTAAAATTTTAATATTGATTTTAAATTGACAAGTTTTAAATTATGGGCCAAATTTATAAATTATTTTAACTTTATTTTTTAACTGTGATGTTTTGTATAGATGTTTTTATCTTGGCTGTTCACCGCCCTGAGTCCGAAAGGAGAAGGGCGGTATAGAAATTTGAATAAAGTAAAGTAAAGTAAAGTTTATATTTCAGAAAATCTGGAACATCTGTCTGTTTTCTCAGACAGAAGAGGCATGAGAGTCATTGAGCCCATGTTGCTGATATATGATGTTTTTGGGAGCCACTCGTTGGAGGAAATGTATTTTTTTTAATATGTTGCATGTATATTGTACTTTTATATTGCATTTTTAATTGTTGTGAAATAATTTATTTTAAATAATTATTTTGTTTATTATTATTAACATTATTATTTTAAATAAATATGATACACTGTTTTCTTTTTGGATTGGTTGAGTCAGTGGCACAGATATTATTGTATTGTTCTATTGTTGTATTGTTCTATTGTACTGTCATACTGTTTTAGATGAAGACACATAAAAAATTGTGAACAAGTTTTAGCTAAAATCTCAAGACACCTACAGTCAAACGCTATGATAAAATTACATCTATTTCAGTCCTTGATTAAAGACAGCAAAGATTTTCATGAGATTTAAAGAAAAACCAACCCTACCATATCTGTTCGTTGAAGCAAAAGAAACATATCAAATAAGGGCAGGTGACTTACCTGTACAGCAGGGGTGTCAAACTTGCGGCCCGTGGGCTGGATGTGTCATGTACTGGCTACACCCACCCTTGTTTTAGCGAAGGGGGGGGGAAAAGTCCCAATACATCATGTGACAACAACGTGATGATGCAAGTTTGACACCCCTGCTGTAGAGGAAGTGACAAAACAAATCTTTAAATACTTTCCTGTATTTTCCCAATAACACAGCTAGGCATTTCTAACCTTTTAGTTTTTAAATTCCGTTCCTGTCTGCTTGTTCCATCTTCTTTCCCGTATCAATGCAAGCATATGGTGTATGTGAATTTAATGGAAAGGGTGATACTGTGAAAAAATTGTAATTTCATATTGTTGGACTTCCCCATCTTAAACTACATCAGAAAAAGAGAAATTCCCCACTTTTCAGCAGAAATATGCAGGAGAGAACAGTTGTAAGGAAAAATTGTCATGCTTTAGGTTCTACTAACAGTTCCATGAGTACAAAATTTGATATTGAATTTTCTTCTTAACTTTTCAAATAATTTCCATGTTATTTTGCTGTAACAGATTAAACACTGAAAACTATACAGAGACCAGTTTCTTGGCAACCCTTTAGTTTTCAGATTTATTTTACCATTCCACATATATTCTTAATATTGCAGGTCCAAGAAGATAGGTAGCAATTATCAACCAATCATAGCTCATTGTGATGTGTGACCCTGGACAAGTCTTGGTTAATGGTAACTAATGGTGATTTGGCAAGCACACCAAATTCAGAGCATGGTTGGTGATTCTGTTTGTTATGTTTGATTTGATTTGTCAGGCTAATCACCATTTCGGGTTCACATATAAAAAGAAATTACTTTTTGTTCAAAATGCTAATCCAGAACATACCTTTTAAATCATTGAAACATAAACCCTCTGAATTTCAGTCAACACAAAGGAGTACTTTGTGAACAAGATAGCAAAAAGATGCTTTAATTATTATAATGATAGTTTAGGCCTCATCAGTAATTCCCGCTATTGTGGTTTAATGCTACTGACAGGAGGGCACTTGAGATTATTAAAAAAAGCTTCAGTAGCTCTGAATATAAATGCTTTTAGAAGAATGTTTGCTGAGATTTTCAAACAGAGCTATTCAATGCTGTTCTATTCTTTTAAAACTATGCATAAACAAGAGATCAATTCTAAGTTATTTTCTGCCAAATTCCTTCCTGGATTTTTAGATATAATTTTATCAGAAACTTCTAATACCAGAATCGTGTTGAAAAATGAGCTTTCCTGAAAAATTATATATATTGTATTTCTTACTGGACTTTTACAAACCTACCACAGCCATCATAAAAACATGAAGATTAAGCATCATTCTAGTTGCTTAAAAGCTGTTAGAGATGTTTTTAAAAAATTACCTGAAAAACAAACAGTGGAAACAAAATCTTTTTTATTCTTGGTAAAAATGTGTTTTGCATTTGGTGGTGGAATTCAGTATATATGTTCTAGCAGTTAACATCTTTAAAGTATTAGTTTCACAAGCTCACTTTGAGTTAGAAAGGGAAAAAGAGCTGAAGTTTGAGTTGGAATTATTATGCCTTTCGTATATAGAAAAATGCTTTTCAGAAATACTGTACAATTTCATATAGAGATACGCTTTTAAAACTTAATTGAATTAGTTTTATTTTTATTCTCTTTGGCTTTCTTGACATTTAGCTAATTGTGAAGAGTTTTATTTGCTTACTGATTGCACCATTTAGATCGTGTATGAAATGTGTTTGAGTTTATAGAATATGCTGTAGAATATGTTGAAATGGTAGGAGAAGCGTCTTTGAAAAATATAGTCCTTAATTAAATTACAGGAGTAATCTCTTTTCAGTGTATTGGTTTTTAAAAACAGGTTTAAAAATGGACCAGAAATAAATTGTTGTAATGTATCTTTACCCACCAATGGGAATTGACTTGCTCCCTAATGATTTAACTTGCTCCCTAATGATTAATTTTGGGTGATTTGGCTGTAATTGGGTGTAATGATAAATCTAATTTATGGTTATGCTCATTATAGCTGACTTTTCCCTCCTGCACTGTACACCCTTCTAACAATCACTTGCTTGTTTTACCATCCTGATGTCATTTATCTGCTGCTACTGGTTTGTGTAATGATTATCATGTTTGAGTAGATATCTTTGGGCTTTCATTCTTTTTTCTTTTTAATTGAAATGAACAGAGGAGCAGAATTAAAAAGAAGAGTGTAATACACACACAATCATGGAGCAATAAGAATAAAACACAATTTGTGAGTGTATACATATATACTGTCAATCCTCTGGAGAAATAAAAATGTTTTAATCATTTGTATTTAATATTTTTACTGAGAAAGATGATTATGTAGATGAAGGACATCACTTAAAAATAAATCTATTGTTTCAGATTATTTTGGTTATATGGGAAACCATTGATCAAGAGACTTCTTTTATGGTAACTTTCCATGAGTTTTCCTTAATCAACTGACTTTGTTCTGTTCGCAACTTTTTATAGGTTTTTCATGAAATAGTCTCTGGACCCCTAATCACATTTGTGGTTCTTCTCTGCACTCTTTCTAGAGTCTCAGTATCTTTTGTGTATCATGGGGACCCAAACTAGACTCAGTATTCCAAGTGTGGTCTTACCAAGTCAGTATATAAGCATTATAATACTTCACATGATCTTGATGCTATTTCTCTACTGATGCAGCCTAGGCCTGCATTAGCTTTTTGGCAGCTGCAGCACATTGCTGGCTCGTACTTAAGTGGTTGTCCACTACGACTCCTAGATCCCTCTCACAGATACTGCTGTTGAATCAAGTATAACCCATTCCATACCTCTGCATTTGTTTTTGTTTTTCCTCGTCTAAATGTAAAACCTTTTCTTTTCTCACCGCTGAATTGCATTTTGTTGGATAGGGCTCACTATTCAAGTCTGTCAAGATCTTTCTGGATCTTGAGCCCATCTTCTAAAATGTTGGCTATTCTCCTTAACTTGGTGTCATCTGCAAATTTCATGAGTTCGTCTATTGCCTCATCTGAATCATTTATGAAGTCGTTGAAGAGTACTATACCTAGGACAAAAACCCGGGGTACCCCAATGCATAATTTCCCTCCATGTAGATATAGTTCCATATTAGATATTAGGAATAAGGTCAAAGACCTGGTAAAATACTAGCCACCTGAATTGTACTTACGACATTGTTAACAAAATCTTGCTACTATTATGGACTCTTGGGTTAAATTACATACAATTATGATTCTGACTCAATCCTGTTATTTTTATTCTCAGTTATGTAATTCCCTAACAAATGTAACTAAGGAAGAAATAATGTTTATATAATAGAGGTTTTCCTAAATCAATTTATGATCATACTACTTATTTATTTGTATTAGAGTTCCAAGAAATAATAAATACAATTTTTTGGAAAAGTTTCCAGATTTATAAAATCAGCTTTTTCAACCAGGATTTTAAAAAAATAAAATAGTTATATCTGGTTGCCCTTACTGGATTTTTGTTGAGAAAGATTGGTTGACATAGCATTTGGACTTTGTTTTCCTTATTCAAGAAATTAGTCATGGGGGGAAGACACATTATATTTTATTTAAATAAAATACAATAAGCTTACTAGTGCTATACAATTAAAGTTGATTTTACCTGCCGGGATGAAGGGGGAAGTTACTTCTTTTCTCTTTCTCTTCCCCCCTTTTTTCCTTCCCCTTCCTTCCTTCCTTCCTTCCTTCCTTCCTTCCTTCCTTCCTTCCTTTTCATAATTTGTATTGACTCTTATTTCATTCATTTAAGATTCTTAAGAAAATTATTGGAAAAAATAAAATAAAACCAAGAATGGCATGCAATGCTACATAGCTATAATTTTAAAAAGATTAACTTTTATTTTATGCACAAGTAGCTAGCCTTTTGAGACTGGCAATATGTTGCTGTTTGAATGAACATCTGAATTAAGTATGGAAATATGCATGCAGTCCAAAGCAATTACTTTGGTGGATAACAATTTATGAATAACAATGACACATTGGTGAATTAGTCATATAATAGAGATTTTTAACCTGTGTTCTCTGATTTTGAAATTTGCTTTGCCACTGTTGCTCTCGACTTGTTGCTCTTGGTGCCTTGGAAAAGAGTCATGAGTAACACAGATGGAGTCCCACCTCCAAGGATTTTGTAGTTAGAAGCAATACTGATACAGGAGAAGGAAGAAGAATGAGATGAGGACTGGTAGAAAAAAAATAGTAGAACACCTTGCATATCTTTTAAAACCGTGTTTCCCCAAAAATAAGACCCTGTCTTATATTTTTTTGAACCCTGAAATAAGTGCTTGGCCTTATTGCCATGCGCTCAAAAGCCCGATTGGGTTTATTATCAGGAGATGTCTTATTTTGGGGAAAACAGGGTATGTTACTTGTTTATTGGTTTTATTTCTTAAGTTTCTGCCTTGCATTTGTGAAAGTATCTTCACTACTCTCGCTCTGTGTGTGTGTGTGTAAAAATTCTCTGTAGACAGCTTACAGCAGCTTACTGTAGACAGTAAATGTTGATCATTGAATTTGGCACTCAACATATTTTGATGCAAAAAATTTGTCTTGGTACTCAACGCACAAGTTAGAACTTGTTGGTGTTGACTGCCTTGTGACTAACTACATTATTCCTTATGGGAAAAATTTATTTGTTATTCATTGTGGTTCCCAGAACCAATTAACAATGAATACCGAGTTACCACAGTAGTAATTTATAATCCAGTTTTACTATGCAAAAAAAAAAAAAAAGTACTGCATTGCTAAAATGTTATTTTATCCCACCCTGCTAGTAGGTTTAATAAAAATCCATGGAAACAGATGAGTGCACTCTTGCTTAATGAGAATTTTTTTACTTGCTGATTTAATTTTGTTACTTGTAGAAAATGTTTCCTGTTCCACTTTTTATATACTCTGTTTTCAGAAAGCATCTAAATAATTTTTTTAAATTTATGCTTAAGGCTATTCTTGACTTTTTCTTAGTTTATTAATTCTAGGCATGAGGATAGGTCTAAATTCTTCTAGTGCCACACACACACTCATGAAATCACTTATTTTTCCTCAACAAATAAAATTAGCTAAGTAATATTGCAGTAACGTATTCTGAGTTTTTTGGTTTTAGATTAGCACATTACGTAAAGCAAGGCATTGTCATTTAGAAAACATGTGCTATAACTTAATGTAATGTGCAAACTAAACAATTATAGCTTATTCAAATCATGGATAAACTGTGATTTTTGCAGTATGTTAATCCATTAACCTACTCAGTTAACCCAATTTCTATACAATTCTTATGAAGAAGATCTAGCAAGAATACTGAGCTGAAAGGTAGCATTCTTTAAGAATTGCATCTTTTTCCTCCTCCTCCTCCTCTTCGCCTTTGTTCTTCATTAAGTATCAGTGTGACTCCAAAAATTCACTCACGTTTTGGACTGTAATGGACCTGGTATGGTTTTATGTGGCAATGATCTTGGCATTCAGAAGGCAGCCCACAAGTGGGACAACCGACATGAAAATGCTTCAGCCCACAGAATGGGGGATTATACAAAAGCACTTTCCTTAGTTTTTTGGAGACTAACAGAAAAGAGGGGGAAAATGCTTTAAGTCTTGCAACATTCTGTTAAAATAACTTTACAATAAAGATGGAGCTTCTACTCCTAGCTATGCTTCTTGTGTGAACTACCTTGCAGGGCCAACTGGTGGAGACTTAAATATTTTGATTTCTTTCCTACTCTCCCTTTGGTGGAGAGCAGTTCTGTAAATGATTTCTTATTTAGTATGACCTTAGAGACAAATTACACATAGGTTTAATTAGAAACTGATTTTGCAACTATTACACAAACCCTGATGCCAAATCAGCTGCCTCAGATCTAGAATTTAGGGATTAAATTACACTAAACTACACTGTTATGACCATATCTGTCAATTCCAGTCCCTATTTTTAAAAACATCTTTGATTGGCAAGATACAGAATGCTAATATTCAAACCATTATACTTTCAGAATCTCTCTATATTGCTGTAAAAGGAAAATGTTTTAAATGTTCCTCTAGCTTGAAACATGCATGTGTTTCTCTATTGTACTGTTGGTTGCCTGTTCAGGAATTATCTTGTTTTGCCCTGCAGAAAATTTTGGAATACATAGCAGCTCTTTCCAGGGGAATCGTTTTCTATTACAAATAAACTCACTTGACATGTTATGTTTCCTAGGAAGCTACAAATAAACATTTTTTTAATGGATATACAGTGGAAGACAATGAAACTTGCTCTCATCAGCCAAATGGAATTGATTTTGAATAGCAGGGTGTATGTTTAAAATATGAAAGGACTAGAAAGCAAGTATATATTAAATTATTTCTGACATCCATTTATTTATTTATCAAATTACTAAAATGCTCTTGCTCCATAACAGTTTTGGATAGCATACAGGATTAAAAACAAGGGAAGGTATTATAACTAGTGAAAGAACAATAGACATCCAGGAGGAGCAATAAAACTGTAACTCGCTTCTTTCTCAAAGGGACCTAATATATTCCCTAACCCAGGCCTGGGGGGAAAAGAGATGGATTTTAAGGCTCATTTAAACAAGGTCAGGATAGGGACTAATGTGAATTTCTGCAGGTATAAGTACTTTTTGTCACGGTTGATAAAAAGTACTTGCACACCCTTGAGAGATTCTACTACAGAGGTAGTTTATTGTATGTGTATATAAATAGGCATAGAAATCCCTTTATATTTATTTATGATTTCTCTCTTGACAAGAAGGGGCTGACATACTGTAAACCCATTGAATTCATAATTTTCACACTGACAAGAAAAAGTCTGTTGCTACCCTCCTCCTCATTATTATTTCATTTCTCAAGATAACTTGTTGCTACAGCTATATTTAAATGATACGTACTCATTTCTATCACTGCAAAATAAAGATTTTAGCCAAGAGGATACTGCTTCAGACCTCAAGCAGCAGCTGAGGGCACACCTTAAGAAGTAGAAGGGAACTGTGATTCATCTAGAATTTCTCAGGCTTAGTTTTTGACATCAATTTCTTTTCCTCCCTCTCAGCCAGTTAGCCAGTCAACCATCTTCCATCGCATAATGATTCCCTCACATTAATATGTGCAGGAAAGCAGAAGGAAGCTGAGAACAGGTCAACATGAGTGGTTTAGCTAAATCACAACTACGACAGAGAAGTGAATAGGTTTTCTAGCCTGGAAAATGCTGGTTTCTACCTTGCCAGCTTTAATCCTTACCTCTGCAGCCTCCAGTGAGTTCACATCTTCAGAATGCACTGGAGCAGAAGAAATGAGATTTTGCAATTGTAAACAATCCATAATCCGACACTTTACCTTCCCCAACACAGTTGCTATGGTAGTAACATAGTTTTGATTTCTGGAGTCAGGACAGAATATAAAATATGTTAGAAAAATACTGAAATCATTTAATAATTAAAATCTGGCACAATAAATTTGTATTGATGTTTAGAAAACTAAGATCCAATATGACTGCCAAGAATGTACATTCCTTATTGTAGAAGTAACAAAAGATATAGCTATTGTGCATGCTTGTGCAATGAATCTACAGTAGGGTGATAACTGAATGAGTGAACATAATTTCATGCTGCTGTTCATATCAGTTTACAATACTCACCCATTGAAACATTAAACAGAAACAGAAATAATCACCCAACAACCAAGTTATACTCACTTATGAATAAGCTTTTTGAAAAGATACCGAGTTGGTGTCAACTAGACTTCTGGAGAGGACTACAGCGAAGAATACCACAGAGAAATCCTATATCTTTCCCCCAAAGTTCTCGCCTCTCACATCTATGGTAGTACCAACATCCAGACAATTAAAAAATCAGTAAGGTGGAACATTTGAATAACCACTTTATAACTAACTGTTACAAAGTGAAGCTGATTTCCCTTTGTAATGCTATCACCTGGTCCTGGAAATTATGACAGGGCACTTATCACATCTCCAATCTTCAAACTCTAGAGTTGTTTTGACAAGATACTGTGGTTGCTGATATTTGCAGTTTAAAACTCAATACTTCCATGTTACTATAAAGAGGAGGATACTTTCCAGTAGAAATTTATAGATACCATAATCTATTTTTTAATTTGGCATTCTTTAGATGTTTTGAGATTATATCTTCTAATAATCACCATCAATCTCCTTGCTAACTAGATTTCTGCAAGTTGTCCTAATATCCTGAACAGAAATTTCCCAACAATACATTTTGGAACTAGAATTGAAATGAAATAGTTATGCTCGTTCTGAATAAGTAAGACATTTTATATTTTAATCATGAATATCATGACTCAAGTGTTAATGTATCAGTGTATCCCAGTACTTACCAGAAAATGAAAAAAAAACAAACCCAAATCAGTGGTGAAATGCTCCCTGTTTGGACTGGATCGCCCGATCTGGTAGTGATGGAGGCGGGTGGTTCGGAGAACTGGTAGCAAAAATCCCTGCCCCCCCCCCCATGCCCAGCTGAGCCACACAATCATCAGAGGCTTTTTTTTACTTTTAAAAGCATTTTTTCTACAATCTCTTCAGCCGAAAAAATGCTTTTAAAAGTAAAAAAAAAAAAAAAGCCTCTGATGATCGCACGGCTCAGCTCGGATCTTCAAAGGCTTTTAAAAGAAACACCCCCCTTTTTTTTTTCTTTTAAATGCCTCTGACGATTCAAGCTAAGTTTTTTAAAAAGCCTCTGCTGATCAGGCAACTCAGCTGGGATTGTCAGAGCCTTTTGAAAGCATTTTTTTACAACCTCTTCGCCGACGAGGTTGTAGAAAAAATGGTTAAAAAAAAAAGGCCACGCCTACCCAGTCACATTACCCCACCACCACCAAGCCACGCCCTCAGAACCAGTAGTAACAAATTTTAGATTTCACCACTGCCCCAAACCCTTCATTCTGTATCTTTGAATCAGTAACTTTTTCTACTGATACAACCAGTTTGTACTTTTGTACTTAAAGTACAAAAATCATTTTGTACTTAAAAAGATGAAAACATGTAGCTAACAATGACCTTTAAATGAACCATATGTCAATCCCAGAAGTGTTGATGAGGTTATAGAATACAGGTAGTCCTCTACTTATAACTGGTTGCTTAGTGACTATACAAAGTTATGATAGACTCCCCCAAAAACTACTTACAAAGTTCCCAAAGTTACAACAGATGCACTCACCCTCCACACAGTCACGTGATCACATTTTGGGTGCTTGGCAATCAACTCACCTTTACTGCCATTTGCAATATCTCCCAGTCACAGTTCTGCAATTTGCGATGTTTTTTTACTGATTTCTGGCAAAAAAAAGAAAAACACCTATTGAGGAAAATTGATTTGCTTAATGACTGTGGCATTCACTTAACAACCACCAGAAAAAGATGTTTAAAAATTGTGACCAGTCAAATGATCCCTCAATTTAGCATATTTCTGGGCTCAATTATTGTTGAGGACTACCTCGATGGTGGGTTCATATCCCGCCACAAGATATGTTCTTCCCTGGTGATAACTCTTAGCATATCTTCACTGATTATGATATAATAGGATATAATAAATGAAAAGTAAATAGCAGACTGATGACATGAATAAGTGTCCATGTGCAGCTTATGAACAAACATTTTAATTTTCCATTTCTTTTATGGAATGGAAAACAGCTCAACTTTCTTGATTTCATTGGATCATATTGCAGTGCCCATGTTCACTCACTTTTGCTTTTTAAGGTTCACTTACCTTTCCTAATGATTTTAATGTCTCTTATCTTCTGCTACCTGCACTTAATTGTAATTGGCAACGAGGTCTTTTTCCTCTGAATCATGTAGCCAAGAATATATGGTCTTTAGATGAAAACAATTATCACCAGTAGACACTTGAAAAACCATAATTTCTTATCCTTGTGCAGAATTCGTTTTGAGGATAAACAGTGGAAATTGAAAAGTCAGTGCATTGTGTATTAAAAAAAATGTGTAGCAAAATAAATTAAGGCTATAATCTTATGTTCCCATTAAAACTAGTGGGTGTTATTTCTAAACAGACACACTTAGAAGTGCATTGTAAATAATAATCTTGTTCATATTGTACTTATCGAATCTAGTACTGATTTGTTTTTTTTAAAAAGAGGACAATATTCTTAATAATGGAATAAAAAATAATTTTCTTTATACTCTCATCTATAGCTGGTCCATTGGAGTTGCCTCTTTTTGAACTGATACCATCACAGAAACAGGTGGTTTTTCATGGCGACCGCTTGCCATTTCAGTGTACAGCAACGTATCTTGACATTACGACACAAGTGCATTGGTATCATGACGGTCACTTGGTTGAAACTGATGAGGAAAGAGGCATGTTTGTGGAGGAGGCCATAATACATGACTGCTGTTTAGTTACACGGTAATGTATTTTTATTTATGTATTTATATATGTGTGTTATATGAGTGCAATTGTTTATGATAATGGTTTTAACAACGTGAATATTGGAACTTGAAAAGGTAAGTTCCCTATCAATATGTTGATAAAAAAAAATTCTCATTTACTTACTTCCCTTCATATTCAAACAAAATACGAAGAAGCCAGTTTCTAGCGGACACAATGCATTTAATACAGGCAAAATTTTTGTTTAATTATTGAAATATGTTACAGTATATGTCAATAATCTCAAATAAAATCAGTGATCCGTAATCCCATTTAGAGCATCTATTGAAATGAATTTTCTTTGCTGTCTTCATGCAAAATCAGAAATATGAAAGAGGGCAATCCTCCACTAGAGAAACCATATATATTTCTTGCTCATCTCTCCAAATCCAGTTTAATCACAAAAGGGAAAATACTGATTTGTTTTTCCTCTCTGGGTGCTTATCTCAGTGTCTATGCTTTCTGTATGTAGAGTAGTGTGTTTAATTAAGTAGTCAATAAAATATGGCCCAGGTTTTGTATACTGAATATTAAAATGCCCCACTATCAGACTTTATAAATAAGTAATGGAATAATTCTGTTCTATTATAGAGTAATTCTATAATCCAACTTTGGACAGGCTGTGCAGTAATTTTGCATTAATAACTGCAGGGGAAAGCCAGATTTTTTTTCTCACTGAATTATCTATTATGTCAGTTATGATTTGGTTTTTGATTTATATTAATCTAAAGATTTAGATTTATTTATTTATTGGTTCGATTAATCTATATTAATCTGGTTTTTAAAGCAGCAATTATGACTGAGATTATCTTGTTAAAATTAGCCACGGTATTAAATACTACACGAACACTTTGCTCAGTATCTCCATAGATGCAGTAATCCACTGGTGGCTAGATAAAAATAAAAATTAAATTAACTAAAAAAATAGATTAAAATAAAAAGGTAACTTAAAATGTGCTTATTTTTTCTTATTGTATATTTATTTACACCGCTGTACCATTTCTCCAGTAATGGTATTTTGCCTGGAATATTAGTGGATAAATCACCGTGTTTCCCCAAAAATAAGATCCTGTCTTATATTTTTATGAATCGTGAAATAAGTGCTTGGCCTTATTGCCTTGCGCTCAAAAGGCCGGTTGGGCTTATTATCAGGGGATGTCTTATTTTGAGGGAAATGGTGAGTTATTTTGTTCTTCAGAAATAAATTCATCTCCACATTACTGACAACTTTTGAAACTGTCTTTTAGCATTTACTTTCTAGATGAGATATCTGGAAGATATCTAGGTTCAGCAGCAGTCCCTGCTAATAATTCTCAAAGCTATGTGCATTGGCAGCAGCTAACATAAATATGTTAATCATCATGGTTTATAAAGTTTCTGTTGAATAATTATGGTCTCAGAGCTATGAGGACCTGCCAAGTTGTTTTAATTGGTGTGTATGTTCTTCATATCAAAGGCAGACTATTATATTCAGAACATTTTTCGACTGTAGGACACTATAGTAATGAAATAGAGATGCTGAATTATATTCTTTATTCTTTATTATATGGTAATTATATTTTGTAGTCTACAGAATTGATTTGATGCACGTTTAAAAATGTCAAACATGGAACATACTTAATATTGCAGGATGTTAACAAGAGAAATCAATTTGTGTAAAAAGATATGCTACGTTCCAGCCTAATCACATTTACAGTAGTCTAATTGAAACCAGTTCTTTTAGGCTTGACTAAGTTAAGCCTTCTGAGGTCTGGATCTATTCCGAGATCTTCTGCTAAAATCAGATCAAGATTGAGTTAATGCTGATCATTTAATTGGCTCTGTCATCAACTAGTGCTTAAATTACAGGATTGTTACACTGACCTTAATTCCATTTTTGGAGCTGAACATTTGTAACATAAACCTAAACTACTGAACTGCTGGGTGCCTGTGTAGATCATGAACAATGTAGGAGAGAATCTTTTTTGACTAACTATTTTTATTCAGTGGCACAAGTTTTATTTTGTGTTATCTCTCCAATATTCCACAATACTGACTAAATTTAGATATTTATTTATTACTCAATTAATAATAAAATGATGTTTTATAGTAACTATAATTATTACAGCATAATATGACATAATATACATACTATATAAATATATTTTATATTTGTAAATGTATACTATACTATATTATTTATAAATATATAAATATATTTTATGTTACTTTATTGTACATATTCTTATTAATCTTTATAATATAATATAAATAATCGTATTATACTGATCCATTGTGTGTGTGTGTGTGTGTGTGTGTGTGTGTGTACAGGTAGTCCTCAACGTCCGTTCACAATTGAGCCCAAAATTTATGTTGTTAAGTGAAAAATTTGTTAAGTGAATTTTGCCACATTTTATGACTTTTCTTGCCACATTTGTTAAGTGAATCACTGACGATGTTAAATTAGTAACACCGTCATTAAGTGAATCCAGTTTCCCCATTGACTTTGCTTGTGAGAAGGTCGGAAAAGGGGATCACATGACCCCGGGACACTGCAACAGTCATAAATGTGAGTCAGTTGTCAAGCATCCGACCATCGCATGATGGGGATGCTTCAAATGTCGTATGTGTGAAAAATGATCATAAGCCTTTTTTTTCAGTGCCTTTGTAACTTCGAATGACATGTGGAAGAGGCTTTCATCCTGCAGTGGACAGACAATGGCTACAATTATACACACACACACACGTGTGTGTATGTATGTGTGTGAGTGTGTGTGTGTGTGAGGAGAGAGAGTGAGAGAGCGAGAGAGAGAAGTGTTCTGTAATTGTACTGCATTTGGCTTTATGGCTGTAATAAGCAATTGTTGATTTCTTTATTATGGCGATTACATAAATAAATGTGCTTAAATTACAATGACTTGGGAACATGTAGGACAACCAGTTTACTCCTCTCTTGGTATTCCTGTAACTAGTTACCCTTATTTGAACTATATATGCAGGCATTTCAGGGATGGTAACTAGCATTACACTTCAGAATTCTGCTGATTATTTTTAAAGCAATGGGTTATAATTCATAGTTCAAACTGATACATTATTATAGTGCTTTTGATATCTGAAAAAACAATTTATCTCTGTAAAGCTCCAATTAGGGAGGTCTTTTCAGGTTACCCTTAACTATAGCTCCATATATAATCTAATTTAACTGTTTCTTTAGTGTTGTCATAGAAACTAGGGAAGTATTTACCATAGACTTGATTGTTTAATACATATAGGCACTTTTTAAATATTTTCCAATCCAATGGACTATTGGAAAGAAATAATGTAAAGACTCTCAGGATTTAATTTGCCATCTTTGTCTGTCTGCATCAGTAAGATAAATCAGCAAGAAACAAAATAGAATGGGACCAAATTGAGGGTGGTAAAAATCTAGTCCCTTCTCCTAAAAAGTTTAAGTTTAAAAATGGACAGGATCCATCCAGATGTTTCAGAGAAAAACAAAATTACAATTTTCCCCCACTTTGGGAAATTCAAATGAGCAGGAAGCATGGAATGTTGCTGATGGCTTCATTCTAAGCGAGTGATGGTGAAACTATAACACACATGTCAAAGGTGACATGGCATGATGATTTGGGTGATATGGCAGCATTCACCAATACCCGACACCAACTATTCCCCAAAGTTTGCTCCGTTCTTGTGCAATTTTTGGAAGCTGGAAAGGCCACGCAAGAAAGGGTGGTGTGTTTCTGAAGTGCCACTTTTTGAATGGCTAAAGTCAAAGCCTTTACTTCCTCATTGCTGCCTCATTGTAAACTGCTGAGTGCATTGTTTAAGGTGGTTTAGATGGGGGGGGGGATAAAAAATTGTTCATCTTTTATTTGATGTGTGTGTGTGTGTGTGTGTGTGCGTGGGTGCATGAATAAGAGAGAGAGGAACAGAGTCAAGTTAGGCATTTTTCAAATTTTTGACATGTTGGGACCAAAAATTCACCATCACTTTTCTAAACCACCCTCCTGTCACATGACCTGGTCCAAAATATATGAACTCAGTCTGTTCTCCCTAGTACACTCAAACGTAGAAGAAAGGTGAAACTGGGATTAATTCATTCTAATTAGAAACACACACACACACACACACACACACACACACACACACACACACAGAGAGAGAGAGAGAGAGAGAGAGAGAGAGAGAGAGATGCCATGAAGGCATCCATCCTAGGTATCCTAAGGTTAATTGACATAGCAACTTTGGTAATACTTTCCTTGTGTCCCAGAGCTGGAAAAGTCTCGTGTTGCCTTAAATCTTGCTGCATCACAGCACACCTTGCCAAGAACTTAACAACTCTGTTGCTGTCCATGCATTTGTAATGCATGATGCTATAAGGGGAGTGATTAATGGTTGCTTTGGGTTTGAATATAATCAATCATAGGAAAAGCCACCAACAATCGCCATACAGGATGAGTCCTGGGGCAGGCACTGTATGGTCTAGATGTGCCACCTAATCCTATTTTTATTCATTTTTATCTAAAAGAATTTCTCCTTCCATCTTAATGATCATAGGGTCGGAGCAAAGAGTTTGTTGTTCTTTCATACAGCCTAGCCTCAATCGGGTTACAGTACTCTGGTTTACATTGGCCTGCTTTCGAAGAGCCTGGATAAGTCAGTGTGACAGCTTGAATAATTACAAGCACTCCTGATTTGCCTATAGAACACCAGTAGTTAACAGTTGCATTGCTTGTCAGCTGGCCAATTTTGAGTGCTGGTTGTCACCTTTAAAGTGCTTCATATTTGGACATCTATGGGACTCTGAATTCCAGATGATATCTGCCTATTCAACAATGTAGAGTGGCCCTTTCTACAGTGCCATTTCTACAGATCACAGAAGCGAGCCTTTCCCAATCGCTGCCCCATTTCTATGGTACAATATTTCCCCAGATGGTTTTTTCCTTCCTGTTTTGTTTTTCCCGCAGGAAGTCTATTCCATCATAATTATTCCATGGGATGCTCTAAACTTGTTCTGTATAGCAGGAGAAGATCTTTTGATTTCTGGTTATATTAGCAATTGTTCCAATGCTTTATGTAATTTAAATAACATCCCCAACTTTTTTCCCTTTTATTATATTGGATTTAATCTAACATATGGTAGTTACAGAGTACAGTAGTCCTTGGGTTATGACTACTCATTCAGTGATTGCTCAAAGTTGTAACAACACTGTACAAACAGTGTTGTAACGAGGGGGAATTATGACTGATCTGTGAAGTTGTGACTATTGAAGAAGACTCTCTGCAATCACATGATTGTGATTCCAGCACTTGGCAATGGGCTCGCAATTACAATGGTTTCAATATCCTGTGGTCATGTGATTGCTATTTGTTACTTTCTCTTACCGGCTTTCCACGAGCTAAGTCAAGGGGGAAGTTGACTTAGGTAGGTTGCAAGTAGGAGGTTACAAGTCACTTCCATTCCTCATTGCCTTTTTGTCCACCCATGGCATCTACCTGCCCCTGTGTTCTATAGTGCCCATGCTGTGTAGTGCCCACCTGCAGAATTGACCACCTGTGCTTCATAGTGCTCATTTTTGGCACCTCTACCCTCCACCTGTAGTTCTTGCTTGCCAGGGCTTCCTCGTCTTCCCCTGTCACAGCCACATGAAGTCTTCCCATAAAGACCTGCACAGTCCTGGGGTTAAGAAAGCAACCAGGACTTTTGGCATTGCCATCATTAAGCAATGTGGTCATCTGACATCACATTTTATAACTGTATTCTTAGGGACACAAATTACGATCCATCGTAACCCAAGTTCTACCTGTACATCATTATAATTCAGATTTGTCATGATTGGAGCATATTATAAGCCCAGTAAAATAAATATATAAGCAATAGCTGTGTCCCAAATTTGTGTTCTTTAGGTAGAGTCAATGAAGTAATGTTCTTGTGGTTCTGAAGTTTGTGAGGAACATATTAAGTTGTGAGATACTCTTGCACATTTTTTTTAAAAAAAATAATGAATTGGCCACTAGAGGGCAGCAAAGAGTAGGTAGGTTCAGTGTACTTTGGATGCAATTTCCTTTCGATTCTTAACCCACTCTTTTTTCCCCCCATCTAAACCTCAAGATAACAAAAATATTCCTTTCTCCTCTTATTTTCCATACAACAACAACCACCCAAGGAGGTGAATTGGGCTGAGACAGAGTAACTGATTCAAAGTCACCCAGCTGGTTTTTCATGCTAAGGTGGGACTAAAAGTCACAGTTTCCTGGCTTCTAGCCTGGAGTCTTAACCAATGCACCAAACCGACTCTCACCAAAATTTTCTTGTTATGCATCCAAAATGTAATCCCTGGATAATGTTATTGAAGAGATTGAGTTTAAGAAAATATTTTATTGCAAAGATGGTCCTAACCTTCAAAATACTTTGAATGAAGTAGCTGCATAAGCTGGGATTCTGACCTCTTTTGTAACCAGAGCATGCTGAATGCAGAAGAGGCCCACCTTCAACATGTGTAGGAAGCCCTGTGACCACCCATCCTGTAGCTTAGCGCAAACAGAACTGATTTTCAAGATAAGGAATGATAGGTGTGTGCTGATCATTTATCAGGTGTTTTGGTTTGCACTATATATCAATTAAGGCAGCAACTTCTTTTAAGTCAGACAAGGAATTGACTCAATGGATGGAAAAAAAACTACGAAAAAAGTGTCCGTGAAAGCTAAATTTCTGGTGTCCATCACAGCCAAAACAGAACTGTAGAAAAGGCTCCTAGTAACTGGACAGAAAATGGTGTTCCCAGAAGAGATCTGATAGACCAACCAAAAGCAATTGGCAAAACAAATCATTGACATCAACTAGGTCCTCAAGTCACCTCTTCCATGCATGATAGGATGACCACATGAAATGACTTGTGATAATAACATTCAAAACATTTCTTCTATACCAGTATACCCAAACCCATCTTTGGGCTGTCTTAGCAGCAAGTTGTTAGGGGATATTGGTGACATTGTGAAGACATGTCTTCAGGAAATGGAAGTGGGCCATTACACTCATACACACCGAGAGGCAACACACATATATCTCCCTAGATTAGATCCTTCGATATTCACAGTCCAAAAAATAGAGCCAATACAGAGCCAGTTTGTGGTTAAGGTGCTGGATTAGAAACCAGAAAAGCACAGGTAGTCCTCGTGTTACAACCACAATTGAGCCCAACATCTATGTTGCTAAGCAAAACATTTGTTGTGAGTTTACCCCATTTTATGACTTTTCATGCTACGGTTGTTAAATGAATCTGGCTTCCCCATTTGACTTTGCTTATCAGAAGGTCGCAAAAGCTGATTGCATAACCCCAGGACACTGCAATCATCATAAATGCGAACCAGTTGCCAAGCAACTGAATTTTAATTACATGACCATGGGATGCTGCAATGTTCGTAAGTGTGAAAAATGGTCCAAAGTCACTTTTTTCAGTGTTGTAACTTTGAATGGTCACTAAATGAATTATTGTAAGACGAGGACTATCTGTATGAAGTTTAGTTCTTCCTTAGGAAGGATGGGGCAGGATGGTTGTTGTGGGGAACTTGTATATCATTTTGAGTTGTGCAAAACAAAGGACGGCTACAAATACAATAGCATCAGCAATAACAACAACAACATCTATACCACAACCGAATTACTCCATGCAGAAAAGAAAGATGCGACTTTGTGAAACAGATGAAACTGGAGAAATGTCCTCTGGACACTGCAGATAAAGGGGTTAAAAAGAATTTCTGAAGCTTGTTTAAACCAGTTTTGGAGCAAATGTACAATACTTACTTTTTCCAGAGCTATCATTTAAGGAGAATTACTATATTTATGCTCTCTATACTGCACATACACAAATGCACACTGCCATCCATTCAAACGGTTTTTACATATGCATTTTCAACTCAGCACAATTATGCTTGCAAATGCTTCAAATTTATTATATTTATTTATATTGATAAACATAAATATTTAAGCAAAACTCAACAGACAAAACTCACTTTTATTGTAATAATGAAACAGATTTATAAACGCATGTTCCATCCCGGGATATTTTTATTTGGTTATGCATCTTTATCTAATCATTGATTCAAGAAGAAGCTTTCAATTTATACGTAGTTCACATTTTAAAATTTTGGCACATAATAGTATTTGCATTGTGTTGAATTGCCAGAGTTGTTTAGAAGTTACATAACACTGGCATTGAAATTATGGGTTTCCATTATGAGTTATCCACATATTTTTAAAGCATTTGAAAATAATTTATATTTGATATGTGTGATAAACATATTACAATTAGCTGAAGTCTATGCATACTTGTTTACTATATCATTTCAAAATGCATTATTGCTTGTAAAAAGTATGTGGTTAGCACTCAGTGGAAATATAAATCTGTTTCAAATTGCTTGAAGCAGATTTTTGAGAAGGGCAAACAGTTATATAGGTAAGTATGCTAGATTTGTATAGTTTGTTTGTTTATTTTGTTTAAGTATTTTTTTTTTAAAAGTAGTAGTTAGGCAATATTTAAATAAAGTTGCAATCAGTACAGTTCAAAATATGTAAATATTCTTGTGTTTACTAGATTGTTTTCTTTGTTGATGAAAAATGTGAATAATGGCAAGCATCCAACTGCAATATTTTTATAATATGTACAATAAAGAATACATTTCTTTATTGCATAGTTATTTTTCGACATATCCATTTCTTTCAGGGCTAAATTCACAGTATACACTAAAATCACAATCCTGCGGATGTTTGGACTTGGATTGAGATTTCAACAATTTCACTAAAATAATTTGGATTTGTTCTATGGTATGGTCTATCTTTTAAAAATAAATTGCAAAAGTTATATTTCAATGCAAAAATTACCTTACATCTATTTTAAAGTGCACATCGGCTGTAAGGATTGGATAATAGCAGAAAAAACCCCATTATTTTTAAAGAATGTCAGCTTATGTTCATAACTGGATACTCTTAGACTGACTTCAAGTCTAACACAACTATATGAATTAATCATGTAGTTGTTCTGTCCCCGTCCCACACACACACACCTTCGGTGTCCTCTGGAGGCATTGCCAGAGAGGAGGGTCCTGGAGAGGGAGGCCTTGCCAACTCCTCTCCCTCACTCTCAGAGTCTGCATCTGTTGATAGCCCAGGCTCAGGCAACGGAGCCACAACAGTAGTCTTTCCACTGATATGATGCTGTAATGATAATTGTAGTCAGACTTCTTCATCAAAGATAACAAAATCTTGCCAAAACCATGTTACTCTACATGGCTGGATGGTATTATTGTTCTATGCTGACATATGGTTAGAATTCTCAGGTACATTCTAACCATTACCTAAGAAGACTAAAATATACTTTCAGTCACTCACTGGCTATGATTGTTTTCCTAACCATAGATGCCTTATATTCTGCAACATATGTGATGATTTTCTGATTAAAAAAATATAGTATATAACAGTGGTGGGTTGCCCCCAGTTCGCACTGGTTCTATAGAACCAGTAGTAAAACCGGTGGGAGGCTCCGCCCACCAATCCTGACGTCACCAAAATGCTTCTGCGCATGTGCAGAAGAGCGCGCACACGCGCGAGTGAAGCAAGCACATGCGCACACACCCCGTTGCAAACCGGTAGTAAAGGTAAGTAGAACCTGGTATATAACAGTATAGGCAAGCTAGTTTGGTGGAGAGGTTAATGTCTTCACTAGCACACTGTCAACAAAACTCATTAAGAGAGAAATGACAGTCCTTCTTAAGATTTTGAAGCCAAAATAACTTTAGATGTTGAACTTCTAAAGCAGCTTTACAAAATGTGTAAATCCTATACACTATTTTATTACTATCTCTATTCTGTGCTGAAAATTTGTGGGAAAAACAGCAACAAAAATAAGTTTTATTTATTATAAGTATTATTATTATAATCCAATAAGCCACCAGTGTCTCTGGGGTAAGTGATCAGCTAAGAGTAGTCATGTGGCAAAATGCTGAAACTTGATAAAGACATGGGGATTGCCTGTGTAAATAATACAACATTTTTCAAATACCAATGCTGTCCTTTCTCAGACCAAAATAGTTAAGATGTGTGATAATCACATGAAGCCAAGATTCAATGATTTAAGCTCAGCTAGGTGGCAGCATCTATCCAGACTAGGGACAGTTGAACCCAGTGAGTCCTTGGATGAGAGAACTGTGTAAAATCCCAGAGCTTTAATCAAGAGTGAGAAGTCAAAAATGCATTCTAGGAGAAGGTAAAGCAAACAGAATTTCCAATCAAAGAGAATATTTGTAGCTCGGGGTTGAAATGAGAGGTCCTTGGTGCTCTCTGGGCTTGGTTGTTTCTTGCAGATGTTACAAACTATGTAACATGATCAGTAGTAGTCAGTCTACTTTGGGTAATGAAACATCTGCAAGAAAACAACCAAGCTCAATGAGCAGCAAGGACACTTCAGAAAAACGTCCATATTATTGGCAAAAAAGTACACGGGTGTATCTATGATATCAACATGAGTTGAGTCTGACTTGAAGAAGTCTTGACTTCACAGCCCTTGTATCTAATAAGATTTGTTCCCCAGTTTGGAATCCTGGGCATGGACAGTAAAGTTTGGGAAAGCAGATAAGGGAGGAAAGAATCACAACCTGTTCTGTGAACTTCTGAATTCAAATGTTTTGCCTCGTGGATTTATCTGAAACATATTTCAGGTAATATCTGAAGTAGGTAAGCTAACATATTTTTAGAAAATGCATGCGATAAGACCTAATCCAATAAGATGAGATCAACAATGTCAATAACATATTAGATTACTAATCATATGTTGGACTGGATAAGAATGTTTTGATTTGTCATCTAATGAAAGAAAATCATGAATCAAATCTGCATTTTTGGTAGCGCTGATAACATATATGAGTATTCAAAAATTTGAGCTGCCTATTTCCTTCATTCTATTGTATATCATCATCTTCAGTGGTGGAATTCAATTTTTTTACTACCGGTTCTGTGGGCATGGCTTGGTAGGCATGGTGTGGCTTGGTGGGCGTGGCAGGGGAAGGATATTGCACAATCCCCATTCCCTCCCCACTCCTGGGGGAAGAATATTGCAAAATC
Organism: Pantherophis guttatus; assembly: GCF_059756535.1. Taxonomy (NCBI): domain Eukaryota; kingdom Metazoa; phylum Chordata; class Lepidosauria; order Squamata; family Colubridae; genus Pantherophis; species Pantherophis guttatus. The sequence goes on from NC_142068.1 coordinate 66,779,641, forward strand.
TCCATTCCCACCCCACTCTGGGGCCAGCCAGAGGTGGTATTTTCATGAGCAGAGGTGGTATTTTAAATGAGCCGAGGTGGCGCAGTGGTTAGAGTGCAGTACTGTAGCTACTTCAGCTGACTGCTAGTTCAGCAGATCAGCAGATCAAATCTCACCGGCTCAAGGTTGACTCAGCCCTCCATCCTTCTGAGGTGGGTAAAATGAGGACCCAGATTGTTGGGGGCAATATGCTATTTAGTATACTGTCTTTGGCGTAAGCTGCCCAGAGTCCTCGGAGAGTGGGTGGCATAGAAATATGACAAACAAACAAACAAACAAACAAACAAACAAACAAATAAATAAATAAATAAATAAATAAATAAATAAATATTTGCTGGTTCTCTGAACTACTCAAAATTTCCACTACTGGTTCTCCAGAACCTGTCAGAACCTGCTGAATAGCACCCCTGATCATCTTCCTATTTGGCTTTTGAAGAAAATCATGCCATGGATGGATATGGTAGATAGATAGCAATAGCACTTAGACTTATATACTGCTTCACAGTGCTTTTACAGCCCTCTCTAAGCAGTTTACAGAGTCAGAATATTTCCCCAACAACCTGGGTCCTCATTTTACTGACCTCTGAAGGATGGAAGTCTGAGTCAACCTTGAGCCTGGTGAGCTTCGAATTGCCAAATTGCAGGGAGACAGCAGTCAGTAGAAGTAGCCTGCAGTACTGCATTCTAACCACTGTGCCACCACAGCTGATAGATAGATACAGTAGATAGATAGATAGATAGATGATAGATAGATAGATAGATGATAGATAGATAGATAGATAGATAGATAGATAGATAGATAGATTAGATAGATAGATAGATAGATAGATAGATAGATAGATAGATAGATAGATAGATAGATAGATAGATAGATAGATAATTTAAATATACTGCTACCCATCTGGGAGCTTCTTAATTTTTGCTCGAAGGTACTGCATCTGATGATTCAGCAGAATCACCCAAGAGTTTGTGTGATTTTTTGCTTCCATAGAAATAGTAGAGAATGGAGCAGAGATGGAGTAGAATGCAGCTGTAGGATATTTTTTGGGTAAGAGCTAATTGACAATTTCTCTGCCAAGTGATAACAACATATCTTACAGGCCATGCTGTGTTTCTGGCTGACTGAAATAGTGATTGTCTGAAAATTAAGACAATCAAGTGAAGGCTACATTCTGCCTTTCTTTGATAATGATGGGTAGCACTTAACTTAGAAGATTACATTTCTAATTAAAAGCTGCATTTTAGCTGACCAAAGGCTTTATGTTGAAGCTCAGCACATATGACAATTTGAATCTACACACACACAAAAGTAAGCATTCTTGAGTTGATGTGGCTCGTGCATAGGATTGTACTGATACCCAATCAATTTAATTATAATAACTCACTATTGCATGTGCTTGCTTTTGAATATTGTATTACAGGTAGTCCTCGACTTACGACCACAATTGACCCCAACACTTCTGTTGTTAAATGAGATATTTGTTAAGTGAGTTTTGCCCCATTTTATGACTTTTCTTGCCACAGTTGTTAAGTGATAAGTTAGTTGTTAAATGAATCTGGCTTCCCCACTGATTTTGCTTGTGAGAAGGTCGCAAAAGGTGATCAGATGATCTTGGGACAGAGCAACAGTCATAAATATGAGCCAGTTGCCAAGCATCTGAATTTTGATCACATGATCATGGGGATGCTACAAAGGTCGTAAGTGTGAAAAACAGTCATAGATCACTTTTTTCAATTTTTGAATGGTCATTAAATGAACTGTTGTTCATACAAGGACTACCTGTATAAAGGAAGTGATGGCGGGAGATAATGTAGTTTATTTTCCTGTTCTGCCAGAATCCTCTGGTTTTGCAACAGGCAGTTACATCAATTTTTTTCCTTGGGGAATGGGGAATGAAAAAGTCAGTGAAGTTCATGAGTTTCAACTAGCTTATGTACTATTCTTTATTATATTGCTTCCTTTTATTAGTGATATTTAAATGACCATCAGAATGCAACTAATCACTGTAAGTCTCTTATTGCAAAACATAAAAGAAACAGCTTTGCAGAGCAAAGGCTGAAATAGTCTGCTTAATTAGTTATATATAGTTGCACTGATTAAAATGTATTATTCTAAAGGAAAATACTTTACCCCAGATTAGTCATTTAAAAGAGATTGAATTGAATGCCTGCATTTGGCAATGAGCAATGCTGTAGGCTACAGTTCAACATCATAATGGTTTTCCTGAATTAATTTCCACTGTACATTATTGAACAATTTCTGTCCTTCCAGATACTGAGTTTAAGCAAGACTACAATTATGCAGGGATTTTTTATTAGCGCATGAAAAAGGAAGCATCACCTCTTACAACTACAAATGTTAAAGAAAGATTTAGTCTTACTGTAATTGCTCATGAAACCTCTTGTAGAGAGATGTGCTGGAACATCTTTTGATGTTCAAGTTTGGCCCTGCATAGCTTTTTCTCAAGTTAATACCTACCTACCTACCATCTATATATCCTTTAAATTTTACTTTTTAAAGATGGAAAGTTGGATACCAAATCTGGAGGTAACAGAGGAAATCACTTCCTTTGGAGACAATTTTCATGCTTTCTAGGAAGAAGCCAACTCTGTGTCAGCCTTTTGAAGCAGGCAAGATTGAGATAGCAGTGTTTTCAAGATTGTTGTTTCTTCTTATAAGGTAAAATAATAGAACCTTACAAGCCTGTTAGACAGTATTGCTCTGAATTTATTTCTCAAACATTCTACTTTCTCAGGACTGAGTTGCCTTTTCTCTACTCTTAATAGTTTTTGTACTCTTCCCACTTTCTAAGGTCAAATCTACTTTCTTTCATACTCTGTATTTCAGAGGAACAAAAACAGAATGCTGTAAAAGAGAAACAAGGCCATTTATAGCAAAAAGGCAGAGAACATATAGAGTGCCTATGTCCTGCAAAATCCCTATTGTTCAGCTATAAGGAACTGAAACAGATGTATGCTAAGGGAATTTATTGCTTGTGAAATGGCGGGTTGTCTTCAGCTCAACAGGCATATATGAGAGATCAATTTCCAAAACTTACAAAGTCCATTAACAAATATCATTTTCTAGTAATCCACACAGGGATATATGATATTGCAAAGAACAGCTACATTATCACAACGTACATTGAAAATCTAGGAAAGAAGCTTAAGCACAATTGTAAATAATTCCAAAAGCAATGGAAGACCATGGAAAAAGCCAGTATGGGTTATAGTACACAAAAAGTATTAGCAAAAATCAGAAAATGAAAAAAATACACAGAGGGGATAATGTGCATATTCATTTATAACTGCTGCAAAGAAGTTTGGAAGCCGTTTCTTTGTTTCTTTGGTCTTGTTCCTTTCTCTTTTATTTCTTATTTTCTTAACACTTTACTTCACTTTTCTTTTCCTTCTTTAGAAGTATTTTTACTCAGTAAAGACATTTAATAAGATTAATAAAAGGGATACAGATGGAAAAATAATCCGTGGATAAGATAATGGCTATGGAAAAGAGCACAGAGCCTTTTACTGCCCCTGGAACTGTCAACATTTATTTAAAATTTTGGTAGTGATAGAGGCTCTGCAGTTGGTGAATGAGTGGCTCTGTGGGAACCCAGCTCAAAGATGCAACTGATACACTGAAAACAATCCAAGAACCAGAGAAGATGTCAGAGACTGATCTGGACCTGGAGAGCAGCTGTGCAACTGCAGCGACAGCAATGAGCAATGATGTGTGTTTGCCTGGAGATGCTGCCAATCCGCTGCTAGGCCCTAAACTACTGGCTGGTGGGACCGAGTGCTTGTTCAGTTGTGGAAAAGGCATCTGCTATTGACTGCTGAGTGTTGGTAATGGCAGTGAGCCATCACTGGCCTCAGATGCTGGATTGCTAAGGGGGGGCAGGTACTAGGAAACAGAAGCCACAGGAACAGGGTCAGATTGGCAGCTGAGTTGAAGGTTAGCCTGAGTCCAGCAGCTTCTATGGAATCCATAAGAAGTGGTCATCTTAATCTCCCACATGTGTCACTGGGATTGCAAGAAAGTGATCGATGGGTTGTCTGTTCCAATGGCTGGTGGGGCTTTTTACATGGTGGGGTCTGTCTGCAGCATCAGAGGAGTATAGGACTGAGAAGACTAGAACTTTTGATCTGTAGTTTAGAAAAATTGTAGTGGAAATTCTTTCCAGACCGGGGGGGGGGGCAACTGAGGCTAACTCCCTTGCTGTGACAGTATGATGGCAATGGTGTTCTCCTTAGATCACCTGAGCCCATAATTGGTATGGAGAGGGCTATATGAATGTCCTGATAAGTCAGGGTGTATGTTGTGATATGTATGGTGATGAAAAATTGGCACTGATTAGATTATCACTGGATAAAGCAGAGGTTCCCAACTTGCGGGAAGGGGGTCGTGGGGTGGATGTGAGACAATATTCCAGGGGATGCAAAAACTTCGGTTTAGAAGTTTCAAAATTATAGTGTATATGTATAATTATATGCATATAAATTATTTTTTTAAAGGGTGCAAGAATATATCAGAAGCGTTCTAGTGGTGTGGGGTATAGAAAAGGTTGGGAACCCCTGGGATAAAGGATTCTGACAAACTAGCTGGTCAGGGAGTGGCAGTTTAATATTTGAGAGTTGAATAAGATATTTGGACCTGGGGAGAGATTACAGGGTTTTGACAAGTTGGTTTGATGCAGGGAAGGGGCATCTTCCGGCTTCTGGGCTCAGTTCTGGTGTTTTAAGATTATCGGTGACCCTGGGTTTAGGCTGCTGCTGATTAGCGCCAGGTTAGCTTGTAATAGGTTCTTATCATGGATGAAAGAGCTAGCTTCCTGCGCATTACTGAGACCTGGATGAGCCCTGAGGGAGGGACCTTTTCTCAGCAACGTGCCCACCTGTGGGAGAATCTGGCACTGAGTTACAGGAAGGAGAAATAAAGAGAAATAGCAGCTTTGAATTGTTGCTATGCAAGAAGCGGCACAGAAAGGATCCCCTCTTGTGCCTTTTGTGTTGTTGTCACCATGGAATAACATCCCCCCCCCCAATCCAGATGACTTGATCTTGCTTGCTTTCCGAAAAGCTCTAAAGATCTGGCTGTCCCCCAGGTACTGAGTCAGGAGACTTTGTAAATCCACCTTGAATCTACCACTGCGCCTCTGGTGCAGTGTCTTTTATTATATTTTCGTTTTTGTTCCTTTAAATTGTCTATACAACTCTGACTCACATGTCAAGCAGGCAGCTATCTAAACAAAATGCACAAATAAGTAAACCAAACAACTGCTGATATACTGTATGCAGATGACAACACTGTGATAGAAAACACCAGAACAGCCTTAACTCAGTATTGTAGAAGAGCTTCCATGTTTTACCAGGGCAACTGTGAAGAGGATGGGCAGGGCTGAAGTCTAGAGTTTATACAAACTAACAAACAAATAGAACAAGCAAACCTTATATCTACATCTGCTATTAGCACGGCAGCTTTCATTATTTGAAAAAGAAAGGAGCATGTACAAAGAAAAGAGAAAAAAAACACTAAGCAATGTAATCTACTAAGTATTAATACTATATATTAAGTAATTCAGTTATTTACTGGTACCTTTTTTCAATAAAATATGTATTCTCATATTTCATACTTCACAAATTCCTTGTGTGTCCAATCAGATGGCCAATAAAGAATATTCTACCATGTTTCCCCAAAAATAAGACCCTGTCTTATATTTTTTTGAACCCTGAAATAAGCGCTTGGCCTTATTGCCATGCACTCAAAAGCCCAATTGGGCTTAATATCAGGGGATGTCTTATTTTGGGGGAAACAGGGTAGTCTATATCCTTTGTCCTTATCCACAAATGATAGCATTAATAAAGCACAGCTGTGGATCATTTTATCCTTACCTTTCATTTTAGAGCAAACCAAGATATAAATCAGTTCATTGGTCAGCAAAGAAAACCTGTTTATTTTAACTAATTTTAAGTTTATAGGACCAGATGAGCTCTACTCTAGAGTAGATAACAATACCAATACAATAATGAAGAAAAAGAAGAAGATGATGATGGATTGACTGATTGTTTACCCATTGTGCCTGACTAATCTTGGAGACTTGAATGAAGCATCAGACAATTAGAGGAGGACATATATAGTATCTATTTTCAAAAAAGGGAAGTAAATAGTTCAGGGAATTACAACCAATCAATCTAACTGTGATTGCTGGGAAAATTCTACAGAAGGCCATAAAGAGATTAATTTGTAAGAATGAAGTATGTGATAATTACTTGAAGTCATAATGGATTTGTTAAAAATATTTTTTCCCAGGCTATTTTATCTCATTTTTGGATTGGTAATATTCTTTGCCAATTACTGGCATGCTGTAGGCCGGATATATTTTGATTTTAGCAAAATGTTTGATAAAATGCCCCAAGTTATGCTGATTAGCTGGCTAGCATGAACATTAACATAGCTGACTCAAAACTCATTCTCAAGTACTCATCCATGATTACTCATCAAACTGGAATGAGGTATTGTGTGGGGTGCCACAAAGTTCAGCCCTAAATCCCATACAAACCTACAGCTTCTTACAGAATGAAGCTGTGATGTGTTTAGCCAGTAAATTGAGCTCTAGAGACTGTAAGGATTAAATATTCTAGTGTATTACTCAGAAGAAAGGAGAGGTCAAAATGAAATTTTAAAAAATGCTCTTGGGATTGTTCATCCTTATAAGATCATGGCTGGAACAGAAAAAGAATAAAATGTACACCTTATTTAAAGTCACAACTGAAAATATCATTGAATGCTCATAAAGATACTATGTATCTATCAGAGTTGTTTTAACGAAAGAATATTTTATCACAAATTCTTAGGAGGTTTGTTCTAAGAATCCAAAGTAATAGGCACTGGTTCACAGAGACATTATTTAATCTAAAAGAAAATGTGGCATAAAATAGGATGTTTGATTTTTCACCTTCATATTAGTAAAATATTTGTATTATTTTAGTTTGGATTCTCATGCAAAATGACCAGAGGATATGTAGTTATCACTCAGATAAGTGATGGGTTTCTCCCGGTTCGGCCCGGTTCCACTGAGTCGGTAGCGGTGACGATATGACATCACCGAACCGGTTCCGCCCCCTCCGCCCCCCGCTCCCCCTGCATTATTCTTATCTTTTATTTGGCCCCACTCCCAATCTATTGCTGCCTCCTGAGTCCCAGCTGATTGGCTAGAAGGAAAAAAAACTGTTTAAACTCTTGCCGCGGGGCTTCAAAGGGCCGCCCTATAGCTGATCAGTGTTAAAAGGCAGTGTGGTGGTAGACCGATGCCTCCAAAAACAAATAAGTAGACCGGTGCCTGAAAAAATAAATCAGTAGACCAGTGCGTCCAAAAACAAATGGATAGACCAGGACGCTCCAAGAACAAATGGGTAGACCGGTACAGTTCTGCAAGCAGTTAAAAGCCTGGTAGACCAGTACCTCTGCTAAATCCTAAAGAATTGTCACATGACATCAAGCCATGCACACAAAATAAGCCACACCCACAGAACTGGTAGTAAACATTTTTAGAACCCACCCCTGACTCAGATACTCATAAGTTGCAATGCAGTACCCTGCAAGATCTTGATCTTCAATAAGCAAGGAACTTTCAGGACCTTGGATAGCTGAGAACAAAGCTTAACTGTAATACAGGTAGTCCTCGACTTATGACCACAAGTGAGCCCAAAACATTTGTTCTAAGTGAGACATTTATTAAATGAGTTTTGCTCCATTTCTTCCCATAGTTGTTAAGTGAATCACTGCAGTTGTTAAATTAGTAACACAGTTATTAAGTGAATCTTGTTTTCCCATTGACTTTGCTTGGCAGAAGGTTGCCAGAAGGGGATCACATGACCCTGGGACACTGCAACGTTCATAAATGTGAGTCAGTTCCCAAGTATCTGAATTTTGATCATGTGACCATGCGGATGCTGCAACAGTCTTAAGTGTGAAAAACTGTCATAAGTCACTTTTTTCAGTGCTGTTGTAATTTCACTAAATGAACTGTTGTAAATCGATGACTGCCTGTACATCCTTTTTTCATAGTAGTAGTGTCTGCAGAGACTGGCTGAAGCTGTCATAGGAGTCCTTCTCCTTCTGAATGTTGACACTGATTCTTAAAAGAGCCATGTCTATTTCTTCAATGTTAGAGGACAAAATGTTGGGACAGATTTGGGAGATGGGCTGGGAGAGGAAACTCTCATAATTATGACTCTCGGTCCAGAGTTAAGAATCCTGTTAGGGATAATGTGCTGGGAGTGGTACTGAGTGCTCATTTCAAAGTTGAATGGATTTTGCATCTTTGGAGACTGAGTCTCAAGAGAAATGACAACAAGATCCCAAAGAAAGAAATGTTTTATTTTCATGGAACGACCTATAAAGTAAGTAGATGGGGGAGGGGGGATAACTACCCAGAGTAGCTGGATAGTGAGATGATTGGCGTATTAATTAAATATTTTTTAAAGTGAAATGTCTAGAAAGCTTTTAAGTAAACTTTTATTGTATATCCCAAAAGCATTAATATTTGTTAAACTATACAGATTATTTTTATGTATTACTGTAGTCCAATAGAAATGAAGATCACTGATTACAGTTTTTATAAACCTACTTTAGTGGTTTGTCAAGTCCAATCTGGTTAGCAGATTGGATATAGATTTAGTTACTTAGATTATATTACAAAAGAATGGGCAAAGTTAATTGAAATCATGGACTAAACAGAAAAAAAAATGCAGATATATCTTGAACTTGATGTCTTAGTTTGAGAATTGTGATCATTTGAGGTTTTATAAGAATGGTCCTAATTTGTTTAATTGTAAGAGGTGGCAGGTTTCACAATAGATCTACTTTGGATGTTGAATTTACTAGACTAGGGGGAAAATAAGTATATTGCTATTTGTCTTTTGTACGCCTGAAGTTTCCAGCACAGTAATAAGGAATAAGTAGCCTTGATGTAATGACATTATTACCCAATATCAAGCATTTGCCTGTCTCTAGGACACACTGCAAATGAATCTGTATACAACTTTTCATCCTTATGTGAGTTTAAACTAGTTTTTTTTTAAAAAAAACATTTTATTTCTTTTCAGGGAGCTTATCTTATCCAGTATTGATATTGATGCAACTGGAATGTGGGAGTGCGTGGTTAGCAACTCCTATGGAAGCATTTCTAAGCAGGTGGAAATTGTTGTACTAGAAACAGCTGCACCTTATTGTCCTGCTGAGAGAATAATTAACAATAAAGGAGATTTCAGGTAAGATTTTCTTTAAAAATAAAATTATTTCAGTCATCAGATTACGATATTTTTCTTTTTTCTTTTTCTTAATGGAAACTCTACAGATTGCTTTTCCTGAACAGAAAGTTCTTCAGGTCGAGCAGTTGGATTAATAACTAGTCAAGTAAAACCAGATGAGGCCATATTGGTTTCTCAGGTCATATTAGTTTTGAAAGCTTTATTTAAAGTTACAAATAGCAGGGATACAGTGGAGCAAACAAAAAATAATAATTTCTCTGCAACTGCACATCAAAATAAACTATGGTTGATTGGTTGGTTGCTAGTTTAATCTGTGTAAACCCAGTGTTGGACTTTTAAAACCATGGCTTATTGTGTGTTATTCAACTGCAGTTTATTTAAAAGTGAAATCAACTTTGGGTCATTGCAGGGTACCAGTCCATCTGATATATTATTGCAAAATAATAATATATCATCACAAAATAACTAGTTAGTAAGCGTTTTTCTATATAAATTAAGCATGAAACCAGTGTGAATTCTGAAGGAGACTTCAAGAGACCTCTTTACACTATGTCCTTCCTCCCTTGGTAAAGAAAATATTTCTCCTAAAATAACATTATCGTGAATCTGTCAAAATTTATTTTTAGACACACTTTATTAGACCCATGCCTTCAATTTTATTTCAGAACTATTTTAAGAAGGTTACAGTAGATCCTTACCTGCTTCAGTGCTTTAGGAACAGATTTGGTTTGCTAATATGTAGTTTTTTCCCCAAATATGAAGCACATACATCAGACTACTTTCTGCAACTGAAAGGATTAGTTATATGCAAGAAATGTTGGTTTGAGTATTTCAAGTAACAGCTTCACAACCATGTAGATAATCACTTATGAATCTGAAAAAAACAAAAAAAAACAATATGACATAATTTATAGTGCTTTGCTGTATGTTAAACCCATCAATTATAATCAAGACTTTGAGTGGGCTTGAATTAGTTTTTTCTTGAAGCCAGGCCATTTTAAAGAGCTATTGAGATATACATTATGTTAAATCATGGAGCAAAATTTTGAGCGTCATGAAGCAGAGATTTTGGAATATCTACTTATCAAATTTAATAGCTGCTGATACCAATATTAGACATATAAATTTGTTATTCAGCATCACTTATAGGCTTATAGATGGAAGAAGGATATATCAGGAACAGAGTTGAAAGCACACTGACAAGGAAAACAACATGGACGTAATCACAGCCAATGAAAATTTCTAGTTTGAGGAGAAGCCAGAGGAATATTCTTAGAACTTGAGGAAGGAGCCAAACACTCCAGAATATATACAGAGCAAAATCAACTTTATTAAGAGTAGAAAATGTTGCTTTCCTAGTAGAGAAAAAAAACACCTCATTTTAAAAAGCCTGAATAGTGGTTATAACTCAAGGGGTTGGGAATTGCTTTATTTGTGACTGGTAACAATAAAAAAGACAGGAGACTAGAGAGAAACGAATGTGGCCTGGAATCAAAACTAAAAGCTTTTTGTTACTCTGTTTGCTGAATACAAACTATCTCTTAAATTCTGAATACTCCTCAAAGCTCATCATGCCCACACCAGTCTCCAACATAGACCTACATCATTTCAATCCCGAAATTAAATTTGAAAAATGACTGATACCTTGTTAGATATTGTTTAGATTGCATGATTTTGTGATATTTAAGGACAGTATTTTAATGTACTCATATGACATTGAGAGTGTGATTGCAAACATTTAATGCGATTTAATGACAGTTTCATGAGTTTTCCATTATTTAAAATTTATTTCTATTTTTTGACATCAGATGTTCTAAGATAATAGGATGATACATGAAAAGACTATTAAACCCTAGAATGTCTGGCCCTTAAGTTGTGCAAATATAGAATTCAACTTTCAACAGTTCATTTAATGAACTATTTAATACAATGGCACTGAAAAAGTGACTTATGATCATTTTTCACACTTACGACCATTGCAGCATCCCCATGACCACCTGATCAAAATTCAGTTGCTTGGCAACTGATCGATATTTATGACAATTGCAATGCCTTCGGGTCATGTGATCAGCTTCTGTAACCTTCTGACAAGCAAAGTCAATGGGAAAATCAGATTTACTTAACAACCGTGTTAGTAACTTAACAACTGCAGTGATTCACTTAACAACTGTGACAAAGAAGGTCGTAAAATAGGGCAAAATTTACTTAACAAATGTGTCAGTTAGCAGTGGAAATTTTGGACTCAATTGAGGTCATACGTCAAGGACTACCTGTATACTATACATGCGTCGGCAGCAGAGACATGCTCTGGGCCCCCTTGACCCCCTTGGCCAAGGAATTCTGGCTGGTGGGATCCAGGAGAAGAGCCTTTTCTGCTATGGCTCTTGCCCTTTGGAACATCTTACCCCTTCCCCTCCCCGAGTGAGATTTGCTCCCATCCTTCTGGCCTTTCATAACAGCCCGAAGACTGGTTTCTGCTGGTTGGCTATGGGCTCCAACTTGGGAGCATCACACTGGAGGAGTTTGATGGATTAAGAGGAGATCCCACCTACCCCTGCACATCCCACTCTCTCCCCCATATTTTAATCGTAGTTTTACTCTTTCTCTGATTGCAATGCTATTTTATTGTTTGTAGAAATATTCATGTTATGGTTTTATAGCTTTTAATGTTGTAAGATGCCCAGATTCACCCAGAGATGAGATGGCTGCCATCAAATTTAATAAAATAATAAAATAAACTTTGGGCAAGGCCCATAAAAATCTGAGAGGGCCACAACTTGCTGATCCCTGCCCTGCATTCTTCAAGATGATTTTTTTTAAAAAAAATAAATGATACTGGGATACTTACTAGCACATAAGAAAGCAGTAAAGCTTCTTTCTACTAAGAGTAACATTGTTCCTGAAGGCACTTATTCTTGTTTATTTGCTTTAGAAAACATGGCATCTTTTTTTCCATTTGTTTTATAAAACTAAGGACCTATGACTAAAACTATGACTAAGGGCTAAGGAGAGTTAGACTAAAACTTTCAGGGTGGTCAAGTAGAATATAGTTGGTTGCAAAAGAAATCATATGGCCATTATGTTGTCCTTAGGTGGGACATTCAGTTCTTAGCAGTATTTTGCTTAGTGTTTTCATTTTCCACTTAAAAAATGAAACAAAGTAAAAATAGCCTTATTTCACCACAATACGTATTATGATAAATATATGTGAAAGAACCAGATGAGGTTTTGAAGAGGAAAATCTTTGCTTTTCTTTGCAAAGTTCAAGACACGATTATCCCCAGGAACAAGCTACCTTTCTACTCAGCCCAGAAAGCTGAGCAACTCAACTTGAGGTGCTCTTTAATGAGTCAGTTTTAAAATACACCAAAATAAGCTTATACTGACTGCAACCTTCATTAGCAACCCTTCCGCTCCATTGCTGGTAAATGTCATCTTAAATAAAATAAATAAATAAAAGTGAAATAAATGTTCAGCTAAGATGAGAGGCCTTTTGCTGTTTCATTTTTCTCTAAATCAAAAAAACCGAAGGATTCACATTTGTTTCATTATTGATCATCATTCAAACATTCTGCACAAATTTATTTTAGAAATACACATCAAAAGCATGCTGAGTCCGTATATTCCTTTGGCATTTCAAAGTAATGAATTCAGAATTCTAGAGAATATCTTTGGAGCTGAAAGTTAACATTAACACCTGAAGCGTTTTTGAAAAAATTCTCTTTTTGGATGAACTTCCCTGCCAATAACGTATCGTGAAAATGTCTTTGAGGTTTTGATATTATGGCAAATATGTTGGAAGCAATCTATTACAAGCACAAAAGAAAACGGAGGGAAAAAATCACCTTGTTTTAAAAAGAAAGACACATTAAATATAAAATGGAAAGATTGACTCTTTTGAGCTGACAGGTCCAGGTGGTATGTGTAATTGAAATCTCGCTGCAAGGATTGTAATGCAAGCTTCAGTGAACAAAAGCTATTATTATAAGATGATGGTTATGTTTGTTTTCTTTCTCCTTTCATTGTAAGATACTTTTAAGTGAGCAAAAAAAGGCTGTGTCCTGGTGTTTCCAAATCTTAAGCATCGGTACCCTAATACTGTGCATCTTGTGTAGCATTCTTGGGTTACAAGTGCAAGCTCGTTAAAGAGAGATCCTATCTGAAACTAAGGACAAATTTCCTGACAGTAAGAACAATTAACCAATGGAAGAGCTTCCCTCCTGGAGTTGTGGGTGCTCCATTGCTGGAGGCTTTCAAGGAAAGATTGGAGATCCATTTGTCTGGGCGGTATAAGGACTGTTGCCTTAGGCAAGGGGTTGGACTAGAACAGGCTGTCAAACTGGCGGCCCATGGGCTGGATGTATCACACACAGGCCACACCTACCCCAGCTCTCCAAAGACAAAAAATGTTGCGATACGTCATGTGACGTGATCGAGTTTGATGCCTGTGGACTAAAAGATCTCCGAAGTCCCTTCCGGCTTTATGATTCTAAGATAATTTCTAAGCTTTCCCCAATTTGGTTGTCTTCAGCTGAGTGGAAATGCTTATACTCAATATGCTGGCAGTCCAGGCTACAATTATAGGGAGCTATAGTCTCAGCATAACTAAAACTAGAACCAGAATCTTAACACAATCCCTTAAATGCAGCTTGATTGGCTATTCCCTAGTTTGGAGTCACACAAGAAAAGTTCTTGTGCTGTATGGCTCAAAAATAGATTATGAAAGCAGGGGACCTCTTTCCATCTTAATGCCTAGATAGGATCAGAATGAAAAAGGGAGTCTAGGAAAAGCCTTAAGTACTGCAATGCCAAAAGTTATTCCAAGAAAATAAATGTTGTATGGTTCAGGTATCAGCATAGATAAATGATTTTTCAACAATTTGCAAGGATAGCCCAGTGGTGCACTAACTCTTGTGGATTTCAGCTCCCAGAATTCTCTATGACCATTGTTGTGAATTCTAGGAATTGAAGTTTGCATAATTGACCATTGATTTAAAGCACGGATGTCAAACTTGATCACGTCACATGACATCACATGACATATCGCGGCAGTTTTGCCGTTGCAGAGCCAGGGTGGGCGTGGCCTGCATGTGATGCATCCGGCCCACGGGCTGCCAGTTTGACACCCCTGATTCAAGGGATCTCAGTTAATAGACCCTGGGTCTGAAGCAAATGGGTGAAGAGCAACATCTCATCACTGGAGTTTTAGTTCAATTAAAGTAACATAAATCTAGGAGTAAATCAGAAATGTTCTATGATTCATAATGCATTTTAATTATTTACAACATTTTTACCATGATTAATTTTGCACACACTGACTTTTTCTCTTCAGAATGTGTTATTTTAGTGGTTATCAACTATGGAAAATAATACCATTAGTTTCTTTTGTGTAGTATTGCTTAGAAATGAAAATTCAATTTTTCCAATATATTATATAAAATTATTTATCAAATATTTTCCTATACATACTGATAGAAAAATCCTGCAAATTCCTAAAGACTGCCAGTGCCACTTATGAATCTGACTTGCTCCTCACTGAGATTTTAAATTATATCTTGACACTAGTACAGACCGGAGTGGAGAAGATTTCTTGGTTGACGGAATGCTACTGCATATTTATATGTCATACATTAGGAAGAAGGCTATATTCTGTCCTTCTTCTTGACATAATAGTTTTCTATACTGTATATGGAATTTTACAGAGAGAGTAATGAGACAAAAATTCATCATGGTGGCATTGTAAAATAATATCCACAATACATGTATGAATGAAGGGAAATTTGAGAACTTGATCTTACATTCATCGAAGAAAAGTCTTCATATTTTAAAAGAAAGCAACTAAAAAAATTGATATTCCTCTACACATTGAATATAATAGTATTGTTTTCATACTGCAATTATCTATATTATTGAAGTATCCGTGTTTACCAAAGTATTTTTTGAAAGATACTAACATTTAAAAAATAAAAAAAATTAACTTGAAAAGGTATATCTAATAAACACAATGTAAAAGGGATGAGGATGAAAATATTCTGTTTTTCTGTAATGTTTGAACCTTGCTTTCCAAATCTGACTTTGTCCAGTACTGTTGGGACTATTAATCTGACTTTGTTCAGTATTGTTGGAACTAATAATGGGAATTTGGGATTTTTCAGTCTAAAAACATGAAGGATAACATGGGCAAGGCTGGCCTATTAATGTTGAATCACTGTCTTGGGAGAAAAGAGCCAAGTTATAACCTCTCCCAGCAAAGACAAAGGAAATGATCTTTGCCAGTTTTAAGGCAAAAAAATCTAGCCCTTTAAATCTATAAATATACCAATTAAAATTATTTCAAATTGAATAACTTATTCAATTATATTCATTATTGAATATAAAACAGGCAAGGAAATTGCTCTATGGGTTCCAGTTCAAGACAGATGATGTATTGCATTATTTATTGTAAGCATTGGCAACCTGCAGCCTTAGGGCCTAATTTTAAAAAAATCCATTGCTAAGTACAGAAGCCTTTTGCAAGCAAACAATTCAATCCTCTAGCAAAAACAACCTTCCTCTTTCCCAGAAGCTTTTCATGTGAAGAGAAAGGAAGAGGGAAATGAGAACATCAAAAACTTGCTCACACAGAGGGTTGCAACTGACGAAGGAAGAAGAAATGCTAGAAAGAAAATGGATACCTTTCCCTCTCCCTATATTTTTTACTCTGACCTTAACCACCATTTGTTTCAGCTGTTCCCATCATTGGAAGTTTCCCTAAACAAATCTGTTTCCCTAAACAGAATACCGCTGTAGTAGTACTGTAGCTTTTGATGAGGAAAAACTTGGCTGCTCCTAGTTTACCTCAACAATCTCATAAATTCAGGGAAATATACATTATTCCAAAGGAAGTGTACTTCAGGTTGGAACTTGATCTAATGTTAATGTATTAGTGTAGCATTGCAGTAGCTTATTTGTATTTTTTTCACAGGTGGCCTAAAACTGTGGCAGGTGTAACCGCTTACCATTCATGTTTTCAGCATTCCTTAAGATCAGCCTCCTTTCTGAATGGGGAAGAAGAGTTAAAAGCATGGCGTAATTGTAACCGCACAGGTTGGTGGGATGAAGAAAACTATTCCAAATGTCCTTATTCACAGGAAGTAACTCAAATCCTTCATGCCTTCAGTCAGGTAAACCATACTGTCATGCATAGAATTTAGTGTATGTGTAAACATTACACAGTTCTTACCAAGTTTCTGCAGAGAAAGTCTTTGTTATCTAGGCTATCTAACAAGGCTATATATCAAGAATAGATTCTAAGATATCCAAACATATACTATAACTCTAGTTGTATTCAACTATTCTATTTTGGAATAAGAAAGCATAAATAGATTGTGACATTGATTCAAACATAGTTCTCGTGGTATTATTCCTTATCTTTAATATTCATTTAAATTAAATTATTGATGCTGGATTAGTAGTCATGGTGCTGATAAATGGTTCTGTCAGGGGAAAGTTGCTTAACAAAAAATTATTTAAGTTACGACATTTTAAGTATTTTAAAACACAGTGTTCTTATTAGACAATTTAAATATTTTACAATATAATGTTGTTTACAAGTTTGAATTATACATCAATAATGTTCTTCATCTCTAGAAAATAAAAAACGTTAATGTTTTAAATATAGAAAATGGAATTAAACTTTTAACCAAATTTTATCTTTTGGGATTTTTTTTTTCCAGAGGCATCTAAATGCTACCAATGCACTTGAATTTTCCCATCAGCTAACAGCTTTCACAAGAGATGCTGCCAAATTTGCAGATAAAGAGGATGTTACCTATTTAGCTTACATGTTGGAAAAACTAATTCTATATTTGGAAGAAATCAAAGACGTAAGATTCTGTTTGGCTAACATGATGATGATTTAACGATGGATTTAATTTAATGTCCAGTAATTATTTATTTTTTGGGGGGTGGGGGGATCTTTTTAAAGTAGTAATTCCAACTTTTTATTCAAGAGCTTTTCATAAAGTATTTTTAAATTTGAATTATATAATATACAGGTAGTCTTTGGGTTATGGCAATGTGGGTGCTCAGTGCCCAGTTCATGATTAAAACATTGCAGAGAGCTGCAGTTTTATGGTTCTAATTTCCAACATTCCCTACCAGCTTCTCACAAGCGAAGTAAGTGGAGAATCCTGCCAGCAGGAAATCAGATGTTGTGCTCATGTGAGCTCCTCCCTTAACAACCTATGCAGACTTCTGCCAGATTTCTAAGTAACATCCGGTAATGTTGCACTTTACAGCTGGGAACAGAGTTTCCAGTTCTAATTGCCTTTGGAGCCTAAGGATTATCTGTACTTAAAGAAATTATTGCTCATTATAGAGTTTTCTATGACCATGTGAGTTTAGGATTAAATTTGTTTGCTGAGTATGTTCATTTTAAGGTTAGTCTGACATATATTCATTGTATTTCTAAAAAGCCTGAATGTGTACCTATTCTTTCCTTCTGTCTTTTCCAACATTAGAGCTTTCGCCGGAGAAAATTAAATGCTTAGTAAACCAAAATATTTTATGAATTATTCTCATTCAAAGAGGGCACTAATCTGGAGACCGCAAATAACTTCTTTGCCTTATTGGCAATGAGGTACCTAATAATATTTTCATCTAATTCTGATGAAATAGTTGAGTAAAACTTTCATTGAAGTATTTTGGGCTGATGATTGTTACACGTTGAAATACTTTTTAAAATTTGTTTTGGCTTTATTACTTTCCTTCTACCTTTTTTTAATTTTTATTTATTTATTTATATTTAAATTTATATACCACCCTTCTCCCGAAGGACTCAGGGCAGTGAACAGCCAAAGGTAAAAAACATAGAATACAGAAATTTAAAAACAGTTTAAAATATATTAAACAATTTGGCCCAACAGTTAAAATACCCCATTTAAAATTAAAATTAAAATTAAACAATTGGAGAAGTTAGGCCAGCCCGGCTTGTTGAAATAAAAAAGTCTTGAGGGCCCGGCGGAAGGTACGTAAATCCGGAATCGTCCGTATCTCAGGGGGGAGCTTGTTCCAGAGGACAGGTGCTCCTACAGAGAAAGCTTTCCCCTGGGGGCCGCCAGTCAACATTATTTGACCAACGGCACCCCCAGGAGCCCCTCTCTGTGGGAGCGTACTGGCCGGTGGGAGGCTCTCGGTGGCAGAAGGCGGTCTCGTAGATATCCAGGTCCTAAGCCATGGAGCACTCTAAAGGTGATCACCAACACCTTGAATCCTGGAGGACCACCGGGAGCCAGTGTAGCTCGTGCAGGAGAGGTGTTACATGGGAGCGCCATGATGCTCCCATAATCACCCGCGCGGCCGCATTCTGGACCAATTGGAGCCTCCGGGTGCTCTTCAAGGGGAGCCCCATGTAGAGAGCATTACAGTAGTCCAGGCGGGAAGTGATGAGGGCATGAGTGACTGTGCGCAAGGAGTCCCGATCCAGAAAGGGACGCAACTGGCGAATCAGGTGAACCTGATAGAAAGCCTCCCAGCCATTGCGGTCACATGTTCTTCTAAGGGCAGCCGTGCATCCAGGAGGACACCCAAGTTGCGAGCCCTCTCCGTGGGGGTCAACGCCTCACCCCCAATAGTCAGAGATGGCACCAACTGACTATATTGGGACGCCGGGAGCCACAGCCACTCGGTCTTGGATGGGTTGAGCTTGAGCCTGTTTCTCCCCATCCAGATCCGCATAGCCTCCAGACACCGGGACATCACATCAAGGGCATCATTGGGGTGGTCCGGGGTGGAGATGTACAGCTGAGTGTCATCAGTGTACTGATGAAACTTCACCCCAAAACCACGGATGATCTCACCCAGCGGCTTCATATAAATGTTGAACAAAAGGGGCGAGAGGACCGATCCCTGCAGCACCCCGCATACAAGGCGCCTCGAGGTCAACCTCTGCCCCCCCCCGTCAACACAAACTGCGACTGGTCAAAGAGGAAGGAAGAGAAGCACCGCAACACGGTGCCCCCCACTCCTAACCCTTCCAACTGGCTCAGCATGATACCATGGTCAATGGTATCAAAAGCTGCTGAGAGATCTAATAGGACCAGGCAGAGGAACAACCCCTGTCCCAAGCCCTCCAGAGATCATCAACCAATGTGACCAATGCCGTTTCTGTGCTGTACCTAGGTCTGAAGCCCAACAAATTTTAGTTTGCAAAATTGATCTTGGAAGGAATAACTCAGCAAATATACCACTGAATGTGAAACCCTGTGATTCAGAATTAAAACTTAAAACTTTTTGATATCAATATGTTTATATTGATTATACTAACATTTTTGCTTCAAACAGGTGAAGTTTTTCTGAGCGGTCGTTCAATTTAACATTTTCCTAGACTCATGCCGTTCATTGCTCTTTTCTGAAGAGCTGAATAAAGCTTCCTGTGGTTCTAACCTTGTCAAACTCATGTGAAACTAGAATTCACGCCAGTAAAATGTCTTATGCTTTTTAATTCTCTTGGTGGCTTGATGTTAAATGGCTTGGATTTTAAACATTTTCACAATGGTGTTTTAGATGTCAGCTAAACATAAGTAGCTAAATTAATGATCTATCTAAAATGTTTTACTGAGAGGAAAGAGACTGTGATCAGTGGTGTTTTTTTCCCCCTTAAGATATATTTCCTGACTAACAATATGACCAGTCTCAAAAGCCCAGTGCTCCCCAAATCATCTTTAAGCCACACTAGCAATAGTAACCCCACATTCACATTTATATATTCTGTATATTTTATGTGGCTCTTTTTGGTTGATACAAGTAGTCCTTGACTTACAACATTTCATTTAGTGAATGTTCAAAGTTACAATGGGACTGAAAAAAGTGACTTATGACAATTTCTCACACTTATGACTATTGCAGCATCCCCATGGTCACGTGATTTACATTTAATTGCTTGACAACTGGTTCATATTTATGATGATTGCAATGTCCTGGGGTCATGTGATTCTCTTTTGTGACCTTCTGACAAGCAAAGTCATTGGGGAAGCCAGATTCACTTAACAACCATGTTACTAACTTAATAACCGCAGTGATTCACTTAACAAATGTGGCAAGAATGGTCGTAAAATGGGGCAAAACTCACTTAACAAATTTCTCACTTAACAACATAAAAGTTGGGCTCCATTTTGGTCATAAATTGAGGATTACCTGTGGTTTGCTTTTTGTTGTGTCACATTGTTATGTTGGGTGGCCTGATAAACCCAGTAGTGGGGGAAATGAAATGAAGTGAAATGAAAAGTATGGTTTGAACTGATTTCTGAATTGGGCCACCGAGATGCTTTTAAAAATTTCTGTAAATCAGGTATTATCTATAGTCAAACCAATGCTGTTCTCAATGGCATAGCCCAGGGGTCAGCAACCTGCGGCTCTGGAGCCACATGTGGCTCTTTCACCCCTCTGCTGCGGCTCTCCTGTCACTCAAAATATGCATCACAACTGCCAATGTGCGACAGCCATCAGCACGTGATTTATTGAGCTTTTCAAGTCCGGTAGGCCAGCCATGGATAAATCCAAGAAAAGAAAAGTTTCAGAAGAAAACAAAATGTTTAATTCAACTACATATGCTAGTTTTGTGGCTGTTTAAGAAATAGGCACAGGAACGGTTTTATGGCTCCCTGTGTTTTCTTTTCTGTGGGAAATGGGTCCAAATGGCTCTTTGAATGTTTAAGGTTACAGACCCCTGGCATAGCTTAATCAGTTATTACTATTACCTCTCAGTTGTAAGTGTGTATTGATTTCTATGATAGCTTTATATGAAGATGAAGATACACAAGCCTTCTTATGAGAGTAGTGTTCCAACAAAACCTAATCTGTTTAAGTTGAACACTTAACAATTAGCATTGCTATTTTATATATCATTTATATATAATTTAGCCTTTTCATTACTATGAGCCACAATTAATGCTTTAAAAAAACTATTTATGATCAAATTCTTATAATTGAATTTCTAGTGTTTGCTTCAGGGATTTTTTTTTTTTTTTGCATCTATATTGCTAAAACTCTTGCTGAAAAGTCTCTAAGAAACATCTATTCTCAATAGAACAGTTGCTTGGACTCGTGTAACTCTGAAATAGTTTTGACTTGATAATCATTGACTTGCAAAGAGGCATATCCATCAATTTAATCTTTTGACTATCAAATTGAAATGTAAGCTGATGTTCCTAGAACAGGTAGTTCCTGAATGCTTCACAGAATACCTAAATACAGATGCTTTCAATTTTGCCTTATGTTGTATAAAGGTTAGATACTTTATACTCTTTTTTTTTCCTTTTTCCTTTTGTCTTTTTCTCTTAGCAGCTTGCAGATGCTGTCATAGAGATTGCCAGCAATATAATGCTGGTAGATGACCATGTATTATGGATGGCACAAAAGGACAAAAAAGCATGTGCAAGAATTGTGCAGTGTGTGGCAAGCATTTCAAATCAAATTCTGAGGAGCAATGCACAAGTTGTATCAAAGGTATTTTTATATGTGGCTTCTTGATTTGTTAAAATATTGATCCAAAGGAAGAAGCAGACACGCCTTGAAAAATGCGTCTCTGGTTACATTACATACTCATCCAATTTTATAATTTCTCACATATTTTGTTCATTGCCAGAACTTACAAAGGATTTAAGCAAAGCAAAGCAGTTAGTAAAGTACCGCTTATTTTCATTTTAAATACAGAATTATAACTAGAAAGCACAATAGTTGGATCCCAATTAATGACTAGTGGAAGAAATAGCCAAGGAAAAAGCCAGAAAGAGCAGAAGGTGTAATTGGCTGGGCAGGAAGGTTTCTACCTGAGAAAACAGAGTAAGATACAGTATGTGAATAGATATTTTGCCATTCTAATTGATCTAAATGAAGTTATTAAAAAACTATAACCACCTGGCAAGTCTGCATTGAACAAACAGGTAGAAAGTCAAGCCAGGCAAGCTTTTCCCCACAGTAGTTGCAATCTGAATAGTAGAGCTGAAATGTGTATTCACAGTGGGAAATGTCATGCGCAGAGGGCAGAATGTCCTTGGTATAAGAAAGCAAGTCACTTTGCAACTGTCTATAGTCCTTGATAATGAAAAATACAATGATGACAATCTGTCCGACACCACATGATTCTGCTATATAATAGGAAGTGCCTTACAAATCAGTGCCCATTCAGTAAGGCTTAAAACTGATACAGGAACTGAATAGCCATGATTTCAGAATCTGTGTACGGCATCTCTTACAAGCTATTGACAGTGAAACATGTACTTTACAGTTAAAAAATGCCATATAACTGATACCATGTGAAGTACTTTACATAGTTTTACAAGAAAATAGGAATCTTCATGAAAAAATTAAGGATTTAAGGAAAAACATGTTCTGAAGTAATCCATTCAGCCAGAATGTTATTAGTCCTGCTACATAGTCTCAGTTCTAGGACAGTGATGGTTAACCTTTTTAATGCCAAGTGCCCAAAGTGCGCATGTGTGCGCGCGAATGCACATGTGTGTGCCTGGACTCCCCAATGCAATGCAAGTGCCCCTGCACATCTGGTCCACCCCCCTGGTCTTCCCCACACCCCATTTTGACTTCCAGGTAGGTGCAGGAGGCTTTCCAGGCCCAAAACAGGGCCTGGGGGGAGCTTGTGTGGCACCCCCATGCCCTGTTTTGGCTTTCAGGTGGTGCAGGAAGCCTTCCAGGCCCAAAATGGGGCACAGGGGACATGCGCATGAACCCCCAAAATGCAATGCGAGTGCCCCCGCTCATGCGCCCCACCCTCGCACATGTGCGGCAGAGACCCGAAGACCAGCTAGCTGGTGGGAGGCATGCGCGCATGCACGGTGGAGCTGGGGTCGGGCGACGGCTGGTGTGCCAGGCAACATAGCTCTGTGTGCCACTTTGGGCACGCATGCCATAGGTTCGCCATCATGGTTCTAGGACGTTCACAGATGCAGAACCACAGGGTATATATTGATTTTGTGACTTGTATCACTGCAAATTCCTGGTATCTTTTTGGATGGGAACCTATCCAGCTACATGCAGTTCCCAAGCCACTAGTTTGCCTTCTAAATTGTGAAAACTTCAGACATCATTCATATGATGAGTATTCTGCAGGAAAATACTTCTTGTAGGAAGTTTTGTGATCTTATATGTACAAATACCTTCTGATGTAGATACTTGCAGAAGAAGTTCTTGAGACTTCTTCTGTACTTCTTCTGAGTACTTGAGACTTAAAAAACACTATTGTAAAACTTATTTCTGATTTCAGCATTACTGCTTATGGCCAAGAGCTGAAGGCAATACTGAACTCAATGGCTATACAATCAAATCATCTTTTTGTAGATAAAATAAGAAATGTAGTATCATAGGAACTAATTTTGTCAAGAGATTTATTATTTCAGCTGCAATAATAAATCCCAGAAAACTGTGTAAATGGCACTTGGTTGATACTAAATGCTATAAGATTATCTGTTTGGTGACTCTGGTTGAGTCAAAGGGTTAAATATTTATAGCATTCTGTGAGTTTTGCCTAAAGTATAAACCATCTTAACAAATTCACTCCTGGTTACAGCAGTATCAGAGTACTAAACCAGTATTTGATTTGATATTTGTGTATTTGCTGTAAAGTGCTGAAGTTTTCAAGATGAAAACCAATTACTGTATAAGATATCTTTGGCTTTCAATACTTCTATACAACCTTTTCGTAGAATATAACATAACCAATGCCTGCTGTATTGGACCCTTGGCCAATTTAATATAGCAGTCTGTTCTCACTGTGATCAGTTAATTGCACAAGGAAGTTCTTGACTGTAACAAGGCAACATAATGACTTTTAAAACCTTCCATGGCATCAGTCCAGGTTACGATGAACTGTGTTGTCCCACTAAATTAAGTCCACCTTTACTCATGCTGGTAGAGGAAGCCTGCTGTGGGTCCTGACAAGGAACTCTGAAGACCAGGATCTGCTGGTTGGACTGGGGACCCAATAGAGGAGTACCAAATTGGAGATGGCTACTAGACTAACCTCCCTGCATTTCCTGCTTCCCTTCCACCCATCTTTTAATTCATATTATTGTACTTCCATCATTTATTTTTATTGTTCCAGTGTTTTGCTATTGTTATATTAATTTTTTAAATCCTTTTTTCATTTTATTGTTGCAAGAGTAGCCTTATGGCTAGATGGGTGGCAGATAAATTATATAAAAATATTTAACTGTATTAAGACTACAAAATCTCTACTCTACTCCCATTCTGTTACTGAATGTGAACTTCTGAAGAAGTGATATTTATTGCCATGTGTGTTATGAAGTCTGACAAACAGGATCTGCCTATCTCTGACTTTGATATTAAACAGTGGGCCATGATTCTCTTGCAACCCCTAACTCAATTGCAACCCAAATTCTGGCAATATTGCAACTGCTGCAGCAGCTGTTGACTGCCATTAAATACCAAGCACTCCTTTCTTTTTGTGGCCAAGGTTTTGGAATTAGTTTAAAGTTGCCAGCTTCTTCATATAGTGTGAATTATACATTCCCTAAAATATGAGGATTTCTCCTTGGATTGAGCTTATGTATAAATAATAAAACCACTATGAAAGAATTCTAATAACTGCTATATATGAAATCAACATTGCATTAAATGGAAGCTAATGAAATCGACATTTAAATTCTTAGCTCTTTTCTTTTCTAAAACAATATTACAGGCTACAAGTCACGCTTTTTTAGGTAGGAGGAATTTTTTCCACCCTCCCTTGTTCTAGTAATAGTAATTTAGCAATAGACATATCTGTTATCAGACTGACTGTTTGTGAATATGTGAGAACCTGTTCCTATAACATTCTCTTAAAGATCTCTTCCCTAATTTCTGGTGATTCTTCCATGACAAATTATTGACATAGTACTCTGTTTTACAGTGGGGTAATTTCTGTTCATTTTCACACACTGGTGGCAAAGTGGAACTGAAGTGTAAATATAACAAAAGATTTGATGATTACACAAAATTGTTATCATATTTCATAAGTAAAACATGGAAATTTTATATTTGTTGAATATAACAATGTGGTAAATTCAATCTTCTTTGAGATTTAAAAGGGTCTATTTGAATGCTTTTCAAAGTGGTATATATTTTAGAGCTATATTAAATATGGACATAAAAAGACCAACTTTATACATTTAAAATATAAGCTTTTTCACATCTGTTTTGACAGGTTTCTTTTAACATTGCTCTGGAAGCATTTTGGATCAAGCCATCCGTTTTCATGGGCATGACTTGTATTGCTTTCCAAAAACTACCTGCTAATCCAGACAGGTCACTGAGTTCTGTCACAAAGAGCAGAGAGACAGTCCAACCCTTGAATTTTAAGTGCAACCCTGGAAATCAAAATACCTCTTTGGTGAATTTCTCTTCCATGGTGAGTGGTATAACAATGAATGCATACCGAATTTATATTTTTGAAAAATTCTCAATGTTGGTACTAAAATCAATATTCATCATAAAGATTAAAAAATAAAGATAGATTAAACTTCCTTCTGATTTTGCATCTTCATTAGCTGAAAATTTTAACTTCTTGTAAAGTCTGTACATACTTACTCAAAGGCACAAAGCTAGAGGTTTTAAATATAATTCAATCTTATAGCATTGATTTTTATTCTCTGATTTCATCACAATTCAATATGCTTGAGTAATAGTACAGATTATCTGAATTTACTTGACTTCTGTCCCAGTTTACCTGGGCCCTTGAATGAAAACCACATTTAAGTCAAAGATAAGACAGTTTGAAACCCATTTATATGCATTTGATTGAATTCCACTTCAGTTTTCTCATTGATCTTTTATGCTTAAGAAGTTGCTAAGAAATTTATTACAATTTGTAGCAATGGTGCTCTGGACATTGGAAAAAAATAATTTTTTTACGGTAAGATCATAGTGGTATATAAAAACTATAAAAATGTCTGCTATTAAAAATAACATTTCTAATATAAAACATTTCCTGCTATTTCTTTAATTAGGATTACTAATGGTTTTATGCCTTTTTCATTTATTACATGCTCTTGTGTTACTGATGTAGATTATGTTGTGTGAGACACTTAAGACAGTTTTGCAATCGAAAGTATAAATATTTTATTTTCAAATTATAAATATTTTATTTTTTAATAAAAGGGCTAGGGTTCAAACTCAGAAACAGCCCACATCCTCAGCATGATACATAAATAAGAATTTTTATTGCATATTAGGGTAAAAGTACTTAAGCAGTTGATTTCTCTATATCCGTATGAGAATTCAGTTCCTTCTCCTCCCACAGCAATTTATATCCAACATTGATTTTTCTTCTTTTCCCCTATAATGGATACCACATTTTGCTTTTCTCTAGCTTGGTATGAGGTGGCAGTTAGTAGTTAACATTATCATCATTTCTGGTCAGGGAAACTCTAGTTTTCACTTTAACCCTCACAAAAAGGGGAGGGGGCTACAATTAAATTTTTGATTAGTGTGAGCAAAACTAAGTATCAGGATTTGATAAAAGAAAAAAAAATGCTATGACTATATTTGCAGTTATATTCTATTCACATTTGTGTGATGGGTGGTTTTATAAATGTGATAAATAAATGAATATATATTTTTTTGTTTGGAGGCCCTTGAAAGAAATGGCCTTTCTGAAATTGCTCTTCATGGAAATGAAGTGGCTCTGTCCTTCCAAAAGTTTGGCATGTCATCTTCAAGGGCCTTCTAAACAATATACACAGCACTAGTCATCTTTTCCAACAACTTGTGCTAAGATTTGAAGAGTGACAAAAGAAGAGGACTGCCTTAGAGAAGAATTTCAGAGGGGTGAAGCATCATGAGAAAAGCATCTTTCTGAATAGTTACCCATAATAGTTGTTATATTTGGAGAAAGATAAAGGTAAAAAAATAATGTTAATGAAACTATTCCTAGTTCATCAACATAATTTGGCAAATGGCAATGCTATTTAGAAAATGTCATTGTTTTACTGGGGAACATATAGCAGTTTGAAGGATTCTACAATTAGAATCTTTATTCTGTTAATTAGAGCATAGGTTCCTATAAATACTTGTTCTTCATTTATCTCAATTTCCCATGAAATTTTCTTTTACTTTGGACATCTTGGATGTATTCCAAGGAACTCATGGAATTATAGTGAAGCCCAACTGGGTATGGCTTAGATAAATCCTTTCTTCATAACTATGGTAAGCAAATCAGTCTTGAATGAACATTTTAGGGTGGGGTGTTTTGGTAAGAGCAACACTACAATATATGAATTCTGTGTACTTCCAAATTAAATCTCAAATATTGTAATGGAGATAAGGGATGTTTGAACCCAGAACTAACCCACTATAAGTGGGACGCGATGGCTCAGTGGCTAAGATGCTGAGCTTGTCGATTGAAAGTTCAGCAGTTCAGCGGTTCGAATCCCTAGAGTAGTGTAACGGAGTGAGCTTCCGTTACTTGTCCTAGCTTCTGCCAACCTAGCAGTTCTAAAACACGTAAAAAATGCAAGTAGAAAAATAGGGACCTCTTTGGTGGGAAGGTAACAGCGCTCCGTGCGCCTTTGGTGTTTAGTCATGCGGGCCACATGACCACGGAGACGTCTTTGGACAGCGCTGGCTCTTCGGCTTTGAAACAGAGATGAGCATCGCCCCTAGAGCCAGAAACGACTAGCACGCATGTGCGGGGGGAACCTTTACATTTAGCTTGTAAGATGGCCAGTAGGATCCCATGCTTAAGCCTATAGTTGAAGTATAGATAAGAGAAAACCTTCATTCAGTTTAACAGTAGATTGGCTTCCTTACTGTACCTTTATTTAGAACGCAGTCAAATTTTAGATAGTCAGCCAAAAACTGTGCTTTCCCATATCTAAGCATTTTTCTGTGTTGAGATAGAATTGTTTTGTGGTAGGGATGGACACGTTTTTCAGACAGAGGAACATATGTTATTCAAAAGTATATTCTTGCATAACATATGCCATTTCATAAAATATGTCATTTTTTGTTATGACAAAGTGTTGTGTCTTTACAAATTAAAGGAAAACAATTATAGTCTGTCTCCTTTGCTCTTTCGCCATACTTCCCAGGATCAAGCTTATGCATCTAGGATTTATCTAGAACTATAACAAAACATTTGGTTTTGAAAGACTATTAAAAAATACTGCAGTAATCACTGTAAAAGGGCTTAAGTGGTTTAATCTTTTCTTATTCATTATTGTCATGTTTCTTTGAATTATTCAAGTCAGATTCCTGGCCAGATTTAAACTGTTATGCCTTATTTGAGAGAACAAAATACTTTTAAAACTGTAGTTACAATTGTCAAACAATATTTAAAAATTATAATGAAATGTACCGCTTTATGAAAAACATACCATTAAACTGGGATTCAGGTTGTTCTTACTGCTATGGAAGGACATTTTAAAGCAAAATAGTTATATTTGGAATGTAAATGGATTATGACATTATGTAAACTCACTCCACTGGAAAATGAGACACTTTCCTAAAACATTGTCCCCAAACCACTAAGTAAGAAAAAATAGTTTTTAACCATTTACTGTGTCACTAGAATTTCATTATTTTCTTATCAAAAGGCAACACTTAAAAGAGTTCCAAAACATCATGAATAAAGCATAGGTTTACTCAAGCTATCCTTCTTAGTTTATCCTTCCACAGCCTAACATCTTCTAGTTAATATGTGACTACAATTCCCAGAGTTCTAATTAATTTTGAGTTAACACACATACAATTATCTATTTATTTCAGTGGAAGCTGTTTTCCAATGCTAAGTGCATTGTACAGAATCAGAGAAGGATGTTGAAATACCCTTTTCTCTTGTTGCTGAATCCAGTGGAGGGAATGGAGATGTACCTATAACAGTGGTGGGTTCCTCCTGGTTCGGCCTGGTTCTCCCGAGCCGGTAGCGGTGATGATATGACGTCACTGAACTGGTTCTGCCCCCCCGCCCTCCCTGCGTCCCCCCACCCCCGCATTATTCTTACCTTTTATTTGGCCCCACCCCCAATCTATAGCTGCCTCCTGAGTCCCAGCTGATGGCTAAAGAGAAAAAAACTGTTTAAACTCTTGCCGCGGGGCTTCAAAGAGCCGCCCTACAGCTGATCAGTGTTAAAAGAAAACAAATGAGTAGACCAATGCTTGCAAAAATAAATGAGTAGATCAGTGCCTGCAAAAATAAATGGGTAGACCAGTGCCTGCAAAAATACATGAGTAGATCAGTGCCTGCAAAAATACATGAGTAGATCAGTGCCTGCAAAAATAAATGGGTAGACCAATGCCTGCAAAAAATAAATGGGTAGATCAGTACAGCTCTGCAAGCAGTTAAAAGCCTGGTAGACCAGTACCTCTGCTAAATCCTAAATAATTGTCACATGACCATCAAGCCACGCCCACAAAATAAGCCACGCCCACAGAACCGGTAGTAAAAAAATTTAGAACCCACCCCTGACCTATAAGCATATACATACCTGCATGCGTAGCTACATAACAGCTCAACATTCTTATTCTAGCCACAGAGTTAACATGAAACTGTCTTATCTCCACCACTTGATTTCTTTTGCTGTATTTGTTAAGGTTTTCAAGAATAGATTGGGCAACTATTTGTCCAGGATAGAATAAGGACTACTGCCTTGAGCAGGAGATTGGACTAGAAGATCATTTTTGTGCTAAAAAGGAGTTTTGTGTACCTGCCATATGTCAGTGTATATATTGGCTAAAGTGTTGGACTAGGAGCAGGGGGATCCAGTCTCAGCCCCAGAAGCTGATTGGACAACTTTGGGTTAGTCAGTCTCCCTAAGCCCGACTTACCTTGCAGGTTTGTTGTTGTGGAGAAAAATAGGAGGAGGGAGTTCTGTCTTGAGCTATTGTGCAAAAGGGAAAATGAATGATGACTTCTGCAATGTATTTTTCATCACTGTGCTAATGCCTATAACTAGATATTCCCTTGATTTATTGTAAGAAAACCTGCTCACTTTGTTTCTTCAATATTATAGAAATAACATATAAATATTAGTGATTAGAAACGTGATATTAAGTTCTTGATCATGATATGTTTGCCAGATAGTTCTATTGTATAATAATAATGTGTTATACATTTCATTATTGTATATGTTATCTACAATAACCCCAAAATGTTTCGGGTTCTGTTCTATTTTTCTAGGATTCCTTTACAAATTTGACATTGCAGACAGTTAAATGAGAATAATGACAATCTCCACTAACTTTGCATTTATTAATGGCTATGCAAGTTATCATACTATTGAAAAAAGAACTCAGAATAGAGCAATTTTCACAGCTTGCTATATTTAGCAAAAATCCATAACTCATAAGTAATAATTACAATTGTCTTTTTTGCCTGCTAATAGAAAAAAAAAAAAGTGCAGAATGAACAAGTGTCAGCAGAATGTCAACCTGTGCAAAAAAAACTTGCTTTTCAAAACCAAAGAAAGGAAAAAGTTATCTCTTACTGCCACCATGGAATTAGCTAGAAGCTGAATTATTTATTACATTTATACCCTGCCACAATCCTATAGCTTTACAGCTCTTTATTCTTTCTGTTCAATCATGCTCAATTCTTGGCGACTACCTGGACAAGTCTTTGCAGTTTTCTTGGCAAGATTTCAAAAATGGTTTGCCATTTCCTCCTTCCTGAGGGAAAACAACAGGCCCAAGACCATCCATCTGGCTTTGTGCCTAAGGTGGGACTAGAACTCATAGTTTCCTAATTTCTAGGCTGACGCATTAACCACTACACCAAACTTCTTTCTTTTATTCTAGAAATATAAAAACCATTAAGACCTCTGTGGTCCTCTTTAAAGCATAGTGAAAACATTAATATCATACAAGAATAAAAATAATTGTTTCTCAAATGCCTTCTGGAAAAACTCCATTTTAAACACTTTTGGAAAGCAGATAAATTCAGGGGGAAACAGGGAGAGGCCATTCCAGAGAGCTGCAATCTCTGTAAAAAAAAGTGATTTGACAGCCTGGATATCCTTAAAGGTGGAAACCTCCAGTTCATTTTCCCAGAAAGGTCAAATTGGTGGGGCTGAAGGGCAGTGCTGAAGATATGTTGGTGTTAGGCCACAAGGGTATTTTATTAGTTAAAATCAACACATTAAATTGTTCATAAAAGCCTATGAAAGACCAATGTGGGACTTGTAGCAGAAGTGTGATGTGCTCCCACATATCAGACCATCTAAAGCCCTGAGTGATCATTATGGATGCTCCCACATAGAGCATGCTATAGTAAACTACACAAGCACTAATAAGAACAAGATCCTCTCACCTCAGGTAGGGCTACAATTGATGTATCAAAAGCTGGGCAAAAGCCCCCCTGCCAATTGCTTCTATCTACTGTTCAAGCAGGAGCCACAGGTCCAGAAAAACCTCCCACGTCATAGATATGCTCCTTCAGAGATAATGCTTCTCCATCTGGAGCTACCTGAGAACAAACTTTTTAACCTCTTTAGACTCCTACTGCTTGCAGATATTAGAAGAACATCTCAGAAGCTTGACCAGAGATATAAAGCTCAGTATTATCAGATTATCAAATCCCAGCTAAAAGATGGCCTCCTCCAGTGGCTATTAAGTGGTAGGAGAAAAAGAATGAGCTCTGTGGCATCTCAATAAGGACCAACTCTATTTCCATCAACTGGAACTATCCACTGAAGAAGGAATGGAACCACTGTAAATACCTAACCTCTTGAAATAATACCCAAAAGAATATTATAATTGATGGATAAATATATTAACTTTCCTCATAACCTGATAAAGGCCAATCACTAGTACAGCTGAAGTTGTATTAATTTTATGCCCAGCTCTCAAGCCTGACCGATAAGGCTCAGATAATTGATTTTATTTATTCTAGAGCTTTCTGTAGTACTCCAGACAGAAAATAATCCTATGAAAATATAAGAGGAGGTCCCACTTAGAATTCTGCTATAATATGCAGTGATCTTATTTATAAATTCAAACACTCACCCACAGAATTGGCAATGATCTGCTTAATCAACTCACTTTACTGAAGAGATGTAATGCACTCCAAAATTGTTTTGCATTCCAAATAAATGAATAACTTTTATTTCTTTGTACACTAATAGGCTTTGCAACAGGACTTTACTTGCAGTGTGTGGTTACCTTTGAGAAACTAGTTTGAAGCTGAACCTAGGATTTTTTTAAATATTCAGTAATAATTGAAAGTTGCAAAATGCTAACTCTGCAATCCTCAATGTGTCACATGTGATCACCCAGTGCACACACAGAAGTCTTTCTGGGTGTCCATCAAAATGTCTGGCCCTTCTAAAAATTCAGAAATAATGTTTATTTTTTTTTATTACTATTCATATTTCTATGCCGCCCACTCTCCGAGGATTCTGGGCAGCTTACACCAAAGACAGTATACTAAATAGCATATTGCCTCCAACAATCTGGGTCCTCATTTTACCCACCTCGGAAGGATGAAAGGCTGAGTCAACCTTGAGCCGGTGAGATTTGATCCGCTGATCTGCTGAACTAGCAGTCAGCTGAAGTAGCTGCAATACTGCACTCTAACCACTGCGCCACCTCGGCATATAACATCAGTAGAATTCTCTAGCTAGTAGAGAATTCTATTGTTGCAAAACACAGAATCACCTACATTTACTTTCTATATAGCTACAATTTATTGGCTTCTTATGTTGACCTGTTACATACATGCTTGTCACTCACTCATGAACACCCAGCCTGTTGAAGCTTGTGAATCTCTCAGCCCCTGCCCCCCCCCCCACTGCGTTCTCTACCCGGGCTTTCTAGATAGGGGTGGCTACAGTATACAAGACACACAGCCCTGATCAACATCAGGAAATAAATAAGGAATACACACAAATCACTTTCAACAAAACACTGAGACATGTCAGGTTTGGCAGTAAAACTTTCCTGGTTATTATGTATTTTGTTATCTCTCTCACACACATGCTTATCCCCACTTAACCAAATCTTTCTCAACTAGGTTTCCAAGGACTAACTAGAATGACAGGCTTGGAAGGGATCTTGGAGGTCTTCTACTCCACCCCCTGTTCTATTTCAGACAAATGGCTATCCATTCTCTTCTTACATCTAGTGATGGAGCACCTACAACGTCTGGAGACAAGCCAGATCCAGGACAACTCAAAGAGTGGGCAGGCTCCAGGATCTCTTTTATCCCCAAAAGTACTTGCTTTATTGATTCATAAAACTGGTAGCTCTCAGTGGGATTAGAGGGGTTACATGTGTTTAGCACCCAGCCGCCTTTGTCCATCTTCTGATGACATTTGTCCTTTGACTTGGTTCCTTCTTATCTACCTCCTGGAGAGATATTTTTGATGTAATTCCTGGCTTTCATCTTATATGTCTGTTCAATTTTTAGGTTATGGCAACTTCAGCCTAGTTTCTCATTTTCACACCATCATAGAATTGTTTACAATTGTGTTTTTAGCACCTCCTTTTTAAATAACGTTCACCTATTTTGAGCTGTGTATTGCTGTTGATTTCTTCTTTCATGGAGTACTATTAATCTGAGCCCACTAAATATAATTGTTTAAAATCCAAAATACGTTTTGACTACATTCTATTTTAGTTTCCCTCAAAATAATAAAAAAGAAGCCTTGAATATTAAATAAGCACTTCTTCTAATATTCCGGTTATTTACATTTCCACACACCACTCAGATTGAGGCAATGTCAGTACTACTTTCATTGTAAACATTATGGTAACCGAATGTTGCAAGTCTGAATGCACTTTCTACTTTCTTCCTTTATTGTCATGTGAACTAGGGAGGGGCTTATCTGAGATGTTTATTCAAATTACTTTCTTGGCCCAGATTCACAATTGTTTATCTGACCACTGCCTTTGAAGGCTCTTCCTCCGGTCCTTCAAAGCCATCCCCTCTTCCTTCTACTCGTGGCAAGGATAACTTATTCTCTTATGCTTTCTTGCACTCTCAGAAGGAGAAAATGAGTTACAAATTTCCTGCAAAGGCCATTCTATCCTAACATATGTTATTACCATTTCATACAACCTTGAAAAATTGTGGGCATAAGTAGCGTTTATTCTACTTACTTTAACCCATATGCTCAGAACAAATTCATTCATAAGAACATACTGCAATTCTTCCATTCCTTTTTATTCAGATCCTGTTGAACAAATTGTATCTTCATTTTCTTTTTTCCAGTCATAGGAATCCAGATTTCTATTATGTCTGTTAAATCACAGTTCCTTTTCTATGCTAAGAAGTTTAGCTTATTCTGCCTCTTTTCCATATTTTCAGCAGAAATGCAGGATTCTGAATCTATTGTTAAAAAAAGCCTCTTTATCAAACTGCTTCAGCCAAAATCATTTTTAACCAGTTCTTGTAAACTACTCCTAGGTCCATGCCAGCAGTCCATCATTCAGATAATTCAGATCAAATCTGTCACCTTTTCCATAACCACCCATTTCTTTGCAGCATGTTTCTTTTCCTTTTCAGTCTTTTCCCATAGTCTGATAGAATGGATGAAAACATTATTTGAGCCTGGAGATTTATTTCTAGATTGTTAGTGATAAGATTCTGTTTCTTTTGTTCTTTGCTCTATAATTTGTCCCCAGATGTAATAGCAAGAAAGTTTAATTGTCACAAGACCTTATAAATCTTGAAAATTGTTCTGTCACATTCCTTATCCTTGCTCATGATAAGCAGTACACTTCATGAGCCACATTTGCTCTAATTCCTCATGACCTCTCTCTGTCTTCTAGGAGACCACAACTGCACCTCCTCCTCTGCCATTCAGAGCTCTATCATCTTCTCTCTTATTCCTTAAAGCACTGTTTTCACTAAAGATTCACTCTGTTTCTTCTGCGAAGTTCTGAAGGTTGTGAATTCTCAATTCCAATAGTGCAGAAGATAGTAAATATTTCTTGCTTCACCCTCATCCTATTCTATTCACCCTCCTCTTCCTCCTCCTCCTCCTCATCATCACAATCATCTTCATCCTTACTCTACTCTACTCTACTCTACTCTACTCTACTCTACTCTACTCTACTCTACTCTGTCCCCTGGACTTTCTAATTTATTTTATAATCATCCTTATAAATAGTGGCCAGTTCTATCAACGACTGCCATAGTGTCTCCTTTGTTTGATCTGGTGAGTCTTTATCCTCTTATCAATAGAAGTGTGGCCAATCTAATCCTTTGATTTTTTTCAAATTTGCACCTGCTGCCAGGATAATCTATTAATCTTCCTCATTTTTCATAATGTTAAAATTCAGACTTTGTGGTAATGGAAAAGCTACCGGCATTCGTAAGAGTTCCCCATATGGACTATCCAGGTGATGTATATATTATGAGACAAAACAGCTGACTTGCTAAACTCTTTCAGGTGCAGTGTGATGGTAAATAATAGCTCAAACGCTAATTAACTACACTGAAGTTGTAACACTTAATAATTCAGTGCATTAGTTTTAAGAATATGCAGTTCAAATAAAATTAATGGTATTTGTGGTAACATTGAACAAGAAACAGTGAAATTATATATATCTGCTTCTTGAAAGTCTTCTCGTGGCTAGGATTAAGATTGTAAAATGGCTGCGCGTGATCACAATCCAATTGAAGAGCCTATTGCATATTAAGAACTGAGGTCAGCTTTGGAGAACTCTGTCCAAAGACTTGTGACTGGAATCTATTCTGTAGCAGCAGCAGGAACAAAAAGCATATTTCACTGTCAGCACTGTTATTTGTGAAAATAACTATGGGAAAAGTGTAACCTTTTTTTAAAAAAAAATCAAAATATCCATTTCATTTTGGTAGGGAACAGCTTGTAGCCTTAAAAATATTGTGGTTTTTTTCCCCCCATTCTGTCTTTGGAATAATGGAGGAAAGGGCCCCTTAATGTATTTGGATCCATTCACATTAATGTAACACCTTTTGCTTTGACAGAAAAAATAATACTGAACTTGCCTTTCAATATCCAGAAATTTTGGGGTCATGAAAACCATTGGTTCTATTTCAGTTACTTTTTAAAGAAAGGTTAAAAACCAATCTATGTAATAATTATTCCTTTGTTACAAATATTGCCTCAAGGTTTAGGACCGTTATAGAAAGAGGGACCTCTGAGGCAGCATGGTGGATGGAGGATGACTCTGCTTTTTGCAGAACTGATGAATGTGGCCAAAATACAGGTAGTCCTCGAGTTGCAACAGTTCATTTAGTGACTGTTCAAAGTTACAATGACACTGAAAAAAGTGAATTATGACTGTTTCTCACATTTATAACCATTGTTATAAAATTCAGATGCTTGGCAACTGGTTCATACTTATTGCTGTGTCCCAAGGTCATGTGATCCCCTTTTGCAACCTTTTGACAAGCAAAGTCAATGGGGAAGCCAGATTCACTTAACAACCGGGTTACTAATTTATCAACAGCAGTGATTCAATTAACAAGGGTGGCAAGAAACGTTATAAAATGGGGCAAAACTCACTTAACAAATGTCTCACTTAACAACAGAAATTTTAGGCCCAGTTGTGATCGTAAGTTGAGGACCACCTGTAGGAGCTGGTGAAGGGATCAGCTCCACATCTAGAACTCCTTTCCAAATTAAGGAGAAGATAAGGGCTGCCCATGTTTGAATCTTTATAGATTCTCCCTGCAGACAGAATGCAAAATAGTGTTTTCCACTGGGCTTGGTAAGTCTGGGGACCAGGCCAGTATTAACTTTGCCTAAACTACACTGGGCTCCAGGATCTGTTTACTTCCTCTCTTAATTACTTTACTTTAGGAAGCTGCTTATTATTGATTTCTTTGGAGTTAAAAATCTTCTGAAAGACAGGCTGCGCTCTATTACTCCAGGAGATTTCCCTTCTACCCTTGATGAAAGAAGCTCTAAGTAAATTTAAGGATTAAGAAAAGCTCTAAGTTTTGAAAAATAGCAAAAGGAGGAAAGTTAAGGGACTAGATGGACTTGAAAGAATATTTCCTGGAGTATTTAAGAAAATAGTATATGAAATCTTTGAAATAAATTGTTAAGAAATCCTGTTGATTGGAAAATAAACAGATGGTAGAAGAGGACCGAAAGGCTAGCTACAGGGAACTAGAAATAATGAAGGATTTCTCTTAAAAGGAGAACAGACCAATTATTACAATGGAGCAACACTATTTGTAGAAGAAATTAAGGATGTTTGGGAACAATTTCCTCAGAAGTTGATTACAACATTGTTTGATATTATAGAAGAGGATATAGAAGAAGAATATATTTTATTTGATAAAACTGAGACAGAGACTACTTTGAATGTCGATTTGGGATTTTAAAAAAATGCTTGATTGTAAAAGTAATACGGAAAAAGATGTGGTTCCAAAAATGGATTTAAAAAATGTCAGAATAGAAGAATGATATGGAAAACAATGCCGAAAGGGATTTGCTAATGAAACCAATTGTTGTCTTAATAATCAAAGCAGACATACAAAAAATAAATTAGAAGAGTATTTTGGAAAGCCTTCTTACTCTGGATTTACAAAAGAAATGTGTGGAACCAAGAAAAATGTTTCTGAAAAGGTACAAAGAGGAATTGCTCAAGATATTTATGGAAGAAGACAGAAAAAGATAGGAAATCTATTTGTGGGACAATACTTAATGGGATTAAAAGTGGTGAAGCTTTTTAGAAATATAAAGATTTACAAAGTGAGTCTGTTGGATAAGGTTAAAATATACATGTTCTCTTTTCTAGTAGCTGTTAATGAGAGAAATGGCATGAAACTACTGGCATACATCCAGTAAAGAACATAGCAAAGTTGTATTTTACTAATATATATCTTGGCTGAGGAGCCTTATGCTTTTTATTAGTGGTTTCTTATTGATTTAGGTAATCTTGAAGATTTTCAAGTCACATTAGTATTCAGTAACTACTGCCCACTGGTACATCAAGAGTTCAGTAATGCAATGCTATGACCTCATAGTTCATAAAGCTTTGCCTTAACTACAGTTTCTTTGCAAAAGTGCAGAAATTTCCTTGCCTTGCAATGAAGCTGTCAACTAACTTTTTTCTTTCCACCTAGAATCATATAACAATCCAAGACCTTGGAGGTCTTCTAGTCCAACTCCCTGCCCAAGGCAGGAGTCCTTATACCATCCAATGTAAATGGGTGTCCAATCTTTTCTTAAAAACCTCTAGGTATGGAACACCCCCACAACTCCAGAAGGCAAACTGTTCCATTGGTTAATTGCTCTCATTGTCAGGAAAGTTCTACTTAGTTCCAGCCTTGTTTAACAAGCTTCTACATGTTGCTTCTTCTCCTGCCCTCAGGTTCTTTGGAGAATAAGTTGACTCTCTCTTCTCTGTTCAATACTCTCCCAGTACTGCCCTTCAAGTACTAGGAAACAGCTATCATATCACCTCTGGTCCTTCTCTTAGGCTGGAAGTACTAGTTCCATTAACCGTTCATCATACAGTTTAGTCCCCAGTCTTTGTATGTCTCTACTGCCAATGGCGCAGAGGCATTCACAGGTTCCTATGAACCCACTAACTTCTATCCTTTCTCATTTCACATAGTCTCTGTTCCATGACAAAATGCAGTATAAAAAGAAATTCTGTAGGACGCTCAGAGAAGGGAAAATAACAGTCTAATGCAAGAATGCGGTAGTTCTGTAAACAATGTTTTTACAGATTAATTCAGTTTGGGTTATCAAATGAGCAGTTGGGCTTTTTTTTGCTAGGAGAACTAAAAAAGATAGCATAATATTTCCAAATAATGCTTGCAGAGTGCTACACAGTCAGTTCCTTAAATCAAGTTGAATGTAAAGCCTTCTATATGACCTTCTCAGAGACACCTATTATCTCTGTCACCTCTGTCTTGGCATAATTAATGGCATTCTGTTAGTGGCATGGGCTGAATATTAATTTATCTTCTAATAGTTGATGGAAAGCTTGGTACCCTTATGATAATAGTGCTATGTTCATATAATTATTCATACGTATTAAACATATGTTAATATTAAACAGGAACAGCTGCATTTGGATTCATCACATCGTGAAATTTCTAACATTTATTCAATGCAAGCATAGAAATAATATTAATTAAAAAATCATATCTTCAGAGCTATTATGAAATCAGTGTCTCAGCAGCAATTTATATAGTCACCTCCAACAATAAGAGGTAAAAATAGCAATGTCTGAAGCATTCTTGGGTTCTATAGAATGGATCAGTATTCCTTAAAATAAAGAGATAGGTACAGAGTGAATTCTTGTCAAAGTTAGTATTTAAACCAGTATTTTATGATTTA
Source organism: Pantherophis guttatus (assembly GCF_059756535.1). Lineage (NCBI taxonomy): Eukaryota > Metazoa > Chordata > Lepidosauria > Squamata > Colubridae > Pantherophis > Pantherophis guttatus. The sequence continues at coordinate 66,819,228 of NC_142068.1, forward strand.
TTATTTGGTATCTTAGCCAGAACACTATATTAACTCTCAAAAACCTAATGATGTATTTAATAAAGTTCATAAGTGTGCAAATATTCAGTTGAAGAAAGTATTTTATGAAAAAAAAATGAACTGACCTTTTGTATAAGAAACATCTATATAAATATAAATTATATAAATACTTGTTTGCTGTCTCCTTTCTGCCAGTTCAGTGTAGAATTACATTTTTTTATTACAAAGGAAAGCCAACTATAATTTTTACTATGATTGATGTATTTTGCCATTATTGTTGACATTGTAAGTAATACCATTTTTATTTACTTTTCCAGAATAATATAATTAAATTTAATATGGCAGCTTTTAGTAGGAATTTAGATTGAGCTACTCTTTCTGTCATATATTTCATCCCAAGTATTCAGAGTGATCATGATGCATTTTAAAAATTATTTGCAACTGAGCCTGGAAGGAAGAGTCCATAATGAACACTTATTCAGGACTTGAGATATTGTAATAAAAGTACTGAGCTTAGATAATAAAAGAATCCCTCTGTTTTCACCACAAACAATAGAGGGATAACACTCCTGACTGGTTTGTATACCATAATGTTGACAGAAGGTGAAAATTCAACTATGATGCTATTGGGCGAATTGGGAGAGAAAGAGAGAGAGAGAGGGAGAGAGAGAGAGAGAGAAATTTCCCATATTGTTTCATAACAATTGACTATTTATATACAAAATATGTCAATGTAGTAATAAGTGTCAGAGTTAACCTGATGCACCCAAGCCTTATTAAACACTTCATTACAGTAGAACAAACCTAATTAAATGGGATTTTAGTTGTAACACTTTCATTGATGGGCGTAATTAATGTGAACTGTAGTGAGTCCAATAAACATGACTTTGACTCTCCTTGAATGAGGAGTTTGGATCACTAATTGAGAACCAAAAAGACTTAAAGAAAATATTTGTGTGCATGTATACATATAACATAGTACCTGCACGATGCCTAGTCGCTTAGTTAAAATAGACATGTGGAAGAATACAGAGATTCACCATTTACATAGGGAACAGAGCCCTCTTTAATTTATCTTAATACTGATCTTGCCTTGCTGGGTTTTGGTGAGACATAATGGCTCTTATCAAATTAAGGATCAGAAAAATGTTTGTAAACACTTGGGGAAAATCACTGATTAAATGGAATTTGCATCAAGAATCCATAAAGTAAAAAGAAAAAGAAACCTAGTGTTGAAGAATTTTGCTTAGTTGATTATATGCCCTTGAATGAAGGCAAATCTATGTGTCTCAGGATAATGTTGCAGGATCCAATTTGGGACAGTCAACGGGACCAGAGGATTAGTCTTCTGAGCTTTCATATTTGGGCTGAAGCACATCCTCTGGGAGCTTCTCTCTACCGGAATATGTGCCATTGAATTTGGCTGTGCCCTGATCACTCCATGGACAGATGCTGAGTTCTTCTAAACCTGCTTTCCATTTGGCTAAAAAAGATTCCTCGTGCAAATCCCCAAATGGTAGTGTACAATTTTGATTCTAACTGTCATCTCACTCAGTCCTGCCACTCTTTAAATATCATCTGGCTCACATGTTATATTCTGGCCACCTTCTCACATTCCATAATACAATTGTATGTGTCACTGATGTAAACAAGAAGTTCCTATAGTACCACTGACACCATCAGGCTTCCTTATGGGATTGGCCTAGCCCTAGTCCTATATACTATGGAAACTCAATATTCTTACCCAGGACATTTCATCATTTGTTACATACTTCAGTGTTCCAATATCTCTGGGGCTGCCACAAAGAAGAGGGAGTCAACCTATTCTCCAAAGCACCTGAGGGCAGGACAAGAAGCAATGGGTGGAAACTAATCAAGGAGAGAAGCAATCTAGAACTAAGGAGAAATTTCCTGACGGTGAGAACAATTAATCAGTGAAACAACTTGCCTCAAGAAGTTGTAAATGCTCCAACACTGGACGTTTTTAAGAAGATGTTGGATAACCATTTGTCTGAAGTGGTGTAGGGTTTCCTGCTTAAGCAGGGGGTTAGACTAGAATACCACCAAGGTCCCTTCCAACTCTGTTATTCAATTCAATTCAATTCAATTCAATTCAATTCAATCTATATCCATTCATCTCATTTCCACAGCCTTCTTCCAGGTTTGCTATCCTACCAAGGAGGTCATGAGAAAATTGATAGTTAGTTTCTATAATAGCTTAACTGCAGATACATGGAAGAACAGAGATACACAATCTACATAGAAACAGAACCCATTTCAATTTACATTTATCTTAATGCTGATTAAGTATTCTACCTTTCATTCACTGCAAATAGTTTTAGGTTCCTATAGCAGATGCCTGGGAGCAATTGCTCACATGACTATTCCACCACTGTCATTAAAACAGGAGAAAAAAAGATTTTGATTCATATCTTCTAGGATCATTAAATATGATTGCTCATCTCAAAACTCTCATTCAGGGTACAAGAGGGTCCATAGCTCTCATGCCCATCCCAATTGGACAGCCTGTTGTAAAATAATCAGGTATTGACAACTGATGAAAATAAAGCCTATTTCAAAAGTCCGGATGAAATTACTACTATATAACAAGAGAACAAATACACAAAAAGCACATTCAAATGATGCAGTAAAATAAATATAAATAAATATAAATAAATACATGCAATAAAATAAGCTAAGTATAGTCGGGTGCTTGAATAATTATTTCAAAAAATTGTGGCTATTTAGTCCAATATGTTCTTAATCAGGGTTTCTCATAAAAGTACATATAAGCCCAAACAGCTGATATATATTGTCTTTCCTGTCATTGTACACACACACGGGGGGGCGGGGGAGGGAGGGTGAGGCAGAGGCAGAGACACAGAGAGAGAGAGGTGTCGCAGATCATTAATTTAAAGCCAGTAAAACCTGAGGTTATAAAGATGGACTAAAATATTAGTAAAGGTTAAAATGTGACTGAAAAGGTAATTGCTTAATTCCTCTTGCTTTAAAAGATGTAATAAAAATTCAAGGTTTTAACTCAGCTGGCTCTTGTCGATCTTGGAAATTCATTTCTACATTGGTTGAGTTGCAGAAAATGGAAACATGCAGAAAGATTTATAAATCCTCTAGTTTTGTTCAAGAGTAAGCTGCCCTGATAAATTTGCTGTTTTGATACTTAATGATAAATGTCCAAGATTTCGTGTTTAGTATGGTAGTAAAAGGGGGAATAATTCCTCTGCAGAATGCTCTGTTTCATCTCTAACAAATTTCCATCTTTTATTTTCTCAGCCTCTTTTGGCAAAGTCTGCTGCTAAACTTTCCACTGGCAAAAGGCTTCTAAAGACCCCTCTTTGGGAAATATAAGTGTGAACTTTTATTTATATCATTAAGAAATTGCATAAAAATACATGAATAGTAAAGTAATGGCACATTAATACAGTTGTTTGATTTAGTGATTCTCAACCTTTTCTTCACCATGGACCCCCCTTTAAATACCTTTTGTGGCCATGGACCATGACCACAGATCACCAAGACTTAACTCAAGATTTAAGTCATAACATTCTCCATGTCTTTGTGTATCCCCTGCGATGACATCACAGCCCTCCAGGGGTCTACGGACCACAGGTTGAGAACCACTGGTGTAATTGATGCACTCCACTTGAACTCAGTGGAAATAAAAGGCTCCCATGTTCCATAAGAAAGTTTGATCAGAGTTAGCAATAATTCTTTCACAATTCTGGGACTGGGCAGTTGAGATGCCCAGAGATTTGGATGGTGCAGTGGAGTGGCAGCAACTGCATTATCATTATTTGGTACTCAGTGGTGTATGAGTTGATATGCTCCTGGCTGCTTCTATTAAATTTTCATTTGATGGGACCCAGGAAAAATGTCTCCTCTATTATGGCATCTGACCTTTGGAACAGCTTATTTCCCAAAATTTGGATGGGCCCAATTATATTGGGCTGTTAAAAGGCAGAGGCCTAGTTGTTCTCATAGGCATAAAGCCAGGCGGTTGAGTGAATCTAACTCTGAGAGACACTGGAGAGTTGTTTTAAAGGAATGGATGATTGTCCTTGCTTGCTATAAGTGTGGGTTTTGAGATTTGATGTTTTTATCTCGATTTTTAAATTTGTTGTAAGATACACAGAGTTGTTTAGAATTCAGTAAACGAACAAATGAACAAACGAATGAATGAATAGTATCCTTTAAAGGTGCAATATATTTCTGAACCTCAGTACATGTTAAACAAAACCAGGTTTCCTCATTCCCTTGCAAATATCACTCCCTGCCAAAGCCAGTGAACAATTCCCTCATAAGTGAAGCTTTTTTCTTCTCATTTTCCATACTGAACAAGCTGCCAATCATTGCTCCAGTATTCTTTGCATTTTATGACTTCTTCCTTTATCTCTTATTAACTTATGAGGATATACTTAGAGCTCTCCATCCTGCTGATTTCAAATGTCCATCCTTTATTCTTTCTGTGTCTCTCCCTCCTCTTTTATAAGTGTTTGATCTAGTTCTTTACCTCCTCTCCAAATTGGATTCTGTTTTCTCTCTTCTAACCCTTCTTCCATTATTTGAGATATTTAAGGGTTGGTTAAACTATAATCTCAATGCCAGTGGGTCTCATAAGAAGGGCAATCTTATGCTCTTAATTCTTATGTCTTCTGCAGTCCTAGATTTACAATATCTATTTTAAACATGTTAATTTTCTCCTGATATGCAAACATTTACTATGACCATAGGGCTGTATGTGTAATAAATTTCTGCTATGGAGTAGATCTCTTGATTACACCAGCTACAGCTCTCTGGCTTTTTCTGTGATGATTGTCTAATATCATCTACTTTAGCTATTTTATTCTCCCTCACTAGCTCCTGAAGACAACTTGAAAATAATTATAAATACCACATATTTGTTTTGTGAATGGTTGTTTCAAATTAACACAATAAGTGATCTAGCCTCTTTAAAAATATATGTTTGAACTGGGAAAAGATTGTTGAACCAAATATAAATACGAGATATATGGTATTTATAATTATTTGCCAGTTGCAAATAGCATCACAATAGCATCCTTTATTTCCTAGGATTGTAGTGATTTGTCCAGGAATGGAAGTATTAACTGGGACAATATTGCAGAAGTGCAAAGTGCAGTGACCTTATTTTAAATGATACATTCATGTTATTATTAATGATGTATTCAGTCACACGATTCAATCTCAAGTAGCAAATATTTATCCTTTTTAAAAAGATGAAATGGAAGATCATAATTGCCTTTCTTGTATATCTTTCCAACATATTAATTCCTATCAACTACCTCTACAGAAAATAATATAATAATACAATAACAGTAATGTCTTCTGATAATAATATCATGTTGTCTATGATACATATCTGTATACTTCTCACAAAATCTGCATCTGTTCTCTGGAAGAAGTACACAATAGAAAGGATGGAACTTTTCCAAGCTGTCATATATTTCAGAAATGTTATACTATAAGTTTGAGATTGAGTCAGTTGGGAATAATTCAAGCATTCAGACTTTCCTACCATTTTCATAGTGGTTACCATTGTTTTGATTCTTTTCAGTGCAATGAAATGTTGAATAGGAATTATAGGGCCTCCAGACTGTTCCTCAGCAGGAACTGAACATCTGAAAACAAAACTAAACTATTCCAAATTTGATGTGGGAGGAGAAGGTGACAAAGTTGAAAAATGGACTGAATCAATCCAGTTTGAGGACTGCAAAGAAAAAATACGCATTAAAAAATCCTCCATTTGTCCTATAGGAAATGTTATACAGTGACTCAAAATACTACCAAATTTCCCTTCTAAACTGCTTTCCCAGTCATGACCTGAAGTGAACCCCACACACCTTTCCCAGTACACACATTCACACCAACATAGACACAATGCAAGGGGAAGCACAAACACATAAAGGTACAATACATTATTCCATTATCCAGAAGAAAATAGATATGGCTTCTTGAGCCCCTGTTCGTAAAGAGGTTAGAAATGGTTCTAGAACTATATTCTACATGCCTTCCTTCCTTTGTTTACATAGAGTATAAAGGCTGCTATATTTTCGTCATATAAGCCGTTAACAAACAATTCTTATTTATGACACATTCATGTATTTTTGCCAGCTTGCTAGAGTTGCTCAGTTTGACACACACACACACCCAAAACCGTATAGCTGACATGTTGGTTTATCAAAATTTCTGCTGAGCACAGAAGATACTAGATATTGTCTTGAAATTTTCAAACATTATTTTTAATAAGAAAAAAGCTGACATTTTGAAATGGGTTTCATAGCCTCCTGGTGTTATCTTGGTATTTCTACTGTGTTTATACCCACAGGAAGAAAGGTTATATATTACTTAATCTACTGGTAATTCATAATACATCATTTTTCTTTCCTTAAAGCATAAAAAGTGGTGATTTTACATATAAAGCTGAATTTATACCTTTTCTAAAAGGACTATTAGGAGAAAAAAAGAAGCAGCCTGTATTATCAATAAAAGCAACACAGCTGACATTTGGTAAATATAGCATTCAGATTATTTATTAAATTCTCTTCATCTCTATTTGAAGCCAGTTTTTATTTAGGGATATTATTTGATTAAAGCACTATTACTCAACTTACTTAGGTGAGTCAGTTCATTTGTCAATCAATTAAAGCAGTCCTAAAATGGTGGGTGCATTCCTTTGATAGAAAATATTACTTCCTAAAAATTCCTCCTGGGTTTGTATATTTTCTGGTTCTCTTTGGTGGCATAGCTCAGGTGCTATGAATCATTGATGGGTGAAGGGTGTTCCAGTCACCCATTTTCCTTCTCCATCACTCATGGAACATTGATGGTAGGCAGCCACAACGCTTAAAAACATCCTTCTTCTATAGGCAAGAAAGGATGCATAAGCTCATCTGTATTTTCCATTTCCCAAATTTTCAATCAAACATTGAAATGTTTTTTCTACCTCAGTCAAGGTAACTGTTTAATTTCGCTTTTTTGCACTAGTCAGACTACAGGATGCCTAAAATAGTCTTTCCAGATCTGGGCATCATATTTGAGGAAGGGCATGATAATAAACTGAGCAACCAAGATGATAAAACATCTGGTGGAGATTGGAAATGTTGCTTATATTTAGAAAGAAAAAAAATGTGGGAAATATGATTGCTGGTCTCAAGTATATACAGTAAGGCTTTGTGTAAAAGGTGGGACAGAATTGTTATCCTGATCAAGGATAAGAAATAATGGTTTAAATTACAAGAAAGTTCATTGCAGCTGGACTTTTAACAATAAGAGCTTTCATTGAGATATGTAAACACAGTTTTAACAAGTTGGCAGTATTATAGTAGCAGATTCCTGTTCAAGACAGGAATCTTAGAATGCTATTTTACCTTTTCTTCTATCATGTATGCTTTGTAGGTTGAGCATAATTTTTAGGTAACGTATTCTGTAATAAATGATGAATTTCTGATCAATTAATCAAAAAGTTTGCTTTAGCTGATAAAAATGTTTTTATTGAACACCATAACAGATTAAACAATTATTTAATCAATTGTGATAAATAAAATAAGTAGCCAACAGACCAAATTAATAGAGTTCAGTTTTTAAATTCGCAATGTGTTTGCCATTGCCAAAAAACACTCTTAACACTCTTAAGAGTGTTAAAAGGCCCAAGAATTGCTATTCCTATTTTGCATATAACAAGTACAATTCAAAATTCATTCAAGAGTCTGTTTGCCTAAATCCAGTGAATTTGATCAATATTAATGTAATCCAGGCTAATTTAGACCTCCTTAATTTAGAAAATAACTACTCTAAGCATGGTTTAATTTGAATCTGGTTATTTGTGTCTCATTCCCTTCTAAAGGAATATATACTTCTTAGATATTTACCTCAGAGGGGGAAAGATTGAATTCAATAAAGCTAAATGCTAGCAAATGTGTAATTTTAAACTATTAATTCTTGAACCAAATAAAAAAATGAATAAATAATTTAGAATTTTCATTTTTTGTTGGAGAAAAAGTATGTATATATTGTTTCCTGCATTTAAAATGTAACATTTTGGAAGAGAATACATATACATATACAGTTTCTGGAATATTTCCACTTAGAATAAATGTTTCTTCTTTTGTAGAAAATGGACCAAATAAATTTTGTGCTTTGACATGTATATTATGAGCCACTACAAAATACAACCTCTTTTCAACAATAAAAATTTTATCCTGAGTTATAGTGTGGTAGAGAGAACTTCCAGTGACACAAAAAATAATTGCCCATGTTAACAATATATAAAAATGCTGCTCTAAAACGGCAGATTCTAAATGTTAAGAATCTGTACCAGATGTGGGTACATGTATGCATGAGTATATATTATATTTAATGATAGATATATAAAATATAGATTATATATGCATATAGTATATACTTTATAGTGTTAACATATTAATAACTCTCTTTCGACCATTCAAAACCAACAAAATATGTACAACTATAGTTCATATGATACTAGGATTGAGTCTAAAATTGGGAACAATTATCATTTTTATAATCTGTTGGAAGAAATGTCCATCTGGGTTCAGTTCCAAGTGGGGAGAAAGACACTGCATGGAGACTGCTTGAAAAGATGGTTTAATGGTGTACAGGATCACATGGTTTGAGGTCCTGGGCAAAAAGGCTCATGGGTGAGAGAGAGAGAGATTTATACCCTCTGTTGGGCTTTGAAATTGAGCTTGTATTCTGATTGGTTGTCAGACTCCCATGGGGCTATGCAGGGATAACTTTGTAGCTTTTCTGTGTCCCAGGCTTGGTTGAGCCTTGCTGGGTGATGATGTAATGAAAGGGCTTTGGGCGATTCCTACTATGGCTCTCCCTGAAGGAGGTAGATCTTTGTTATGTAGAATAGACTGGCCTAGGCCTTAATGGCCCATTGACAAAGGTGGGGGGAGGGGGCTGAGCTTCTGCTCCCTTTTAGTGGAAATATTCTGCCCTTTTAATATTTCCTAAGATATCTCATTTTCCTAGAAGAGGGATGGGTGCTAAATTCCTACCTATCATATCAAATGTACTAAAGATTTTCTTCACCTTAAGAGTCATGTAAAATATGAATTGTAACAGATGTATAACCCGAAGAAGTCCCATTGATTTTAGTGGCATTTACATTCATTTAGCTCTTGCCATATATAATTTCAAAATGTCATGTTTAATACTTTTAGCTGCATCATTTGATGAAAAAAAGAAAACTCTGCACTTGTAGTAGTTTCAATTAGTTTTTTTAAATTAGATCAAAGTAGCTATCTTGTATGCATAAGCATCAAGATGTGAGAGAGAGATGTATTCCACCCCATCTAGTATGACTAATTTATCTGTACTTTCAAATATTTGTTCTCCTTCTTTCAGAAGCCTAACATATGAGGTAAACCAAAGGATTTCTGATACTAATTTTGTACTTAATTATCTTCATTTTTTTCAAATGCCAGAGTTACTTTTTTAAAGTACAGAGAAACACACACAGAGGTACACAGCCCATATTTTTTCCCTTTTCGAGACTGCCTGGGCAAGTTCCTGCAGTTCTTTTGTCAAGGTTTTTCCGAAGTGATTTGCCTCCTTCCTAAGGCTGAGAAAAAGTGAACGGCCCAAGGTCACCCAGCTGGCTTTGTGCCTAAGACAGGAGTAAAATTCATGGTCTGCCAGTTTCTAGCCTGATTCCTTAACCGCTAGACCAAACTAGTTCTCATGGAGACCATATTTTTTTTTAATATTTATAAATGGCATCTCTATTGTGTTAGCAGCTCTCTAAGATCTTATGTGAATCGGGTGCGTTCTACTTATCTTTACTACCGGTTTGCAATGGGGCTGTGCATGCACGCTCGCTTTGCTCGCATGTGCGCGCTCTTCTGCGCATGTGCAGAAGCGTTTTGGTGACGTTGGGGTCGGTGGGCAGGGCCTCCCTCCGGTTTTACTACCGGTTCTATAGAACCAGTGCGAACTGGCGGCAACCCACCACTGATGTGAATATATTTCCAATCCACTGTCTATAAATTGTGTTAATTGGAGATTCCATTGTTGACATGAAAACATTTTCTTCCTTTAACAAATATATTGTATTTATATGAAAGGTAGGTGACACTGAATGCCACACGAAGAAACCAAACTGTTAATGAATAAATACACCAAAAAAAAAAAACCCCTCTCTGCAAACCCCACTTCCCCATTTTACCAACCAAAATATCTAGATGCAATCAGTCCTGGAGATTTGTGCTGCCCTCCAGATTTCAGGCTAGTCACTCAGTTTCAACCGTAAACCAGGTAATTAATATCTAGCAACTTGCACTGGACCAATGTAGTAGATTCTAGTTTATAATCAGAAATGTTCCTAGTATCCAATCCAAGAGCAATCTATATTTACTTTTTGCAGTTTGGGACCACTGTTTACAGATACACCATGTGTAACAGATGGTCAGTAGTCCAGATGGAATATAACCATCAAAGATATGGCTGCTGTTTCTCTGTTCAGGAGACACTGCAGCAGATTGAGACCGAGTTGAAAGTAGATTTAAAAAAAAAAAAAAAAAAAGACAGGCTGCAAGAATGACATAGGGGAAAAAAAGTTATACCGGACATGTAAAAGAAACCTGAAGATGTCTTAATGATTTAAAAGGATATACAAACAACAAACCAAGAGGCTGACATGGAATATTTTTTTATATTGAATTTACAAAAGGAGCTTGTTAAAGTCTTGAAGAATAATAAAGAAAAATGAAAAGAAATAAATAATAATTCCATGATACTATTTGAAGGAACTAAAGATGAAGATTGTGAGAAGTGACAGGAAGAATTGTAAAATTGGTTTACTTGATCAAGGTTAAAATGGATATTTTGTTATGTCTGGTAACACTAAATGGGCGCCAGCACTGAAATGACAAGGTTTTGTGAATTTGTTTATCAATAAGAGATGGAATATGGGAAGAAGAAGACGTGATGATTTACTAAAATTGTTTATACTTTTGATGAAGGTGGAAAATAATGTTTTTAATATGTTTCTTTTCTTTTTCCTTTGCTATTTTTTTCTTTCTTATCTATTTTTATGTAATGGAATTCATGGGCGAGCTTAAGAAAAGGGCAAAAGACTTACTGCCTAGGAAACGAACATACAAGAAAGGCAGGAGCCTGTAGTCACTTAACAATCACAGAAAGAAACTGAGAAAGGACTTGCCCTAATGGATCAGGCAATTAAAAGTGTAGCTGGACATTTGTCCCTTCAGACTAACATAAGCTGACTGTTGTGTTCATTATGTGATTATGATATTTCAGTCAATCTTAGTTGTTTCTGAATACCTGGGGCATAAAACACTTTAAGAATAAATTCAGACGATATTTTCTAAATACAGTTCTTTCTTCAGTTGGGGCCCACAACATCATATCTGATCATCACCTTTAAAACGCTCCATGGCATAGGGCCTAGCTATTTTCGAGACCGCCTGCTGCTACCGACGACCTCCCATCGACCCGTGCGCTCCCACAGAGAGGGCCTCCTCAGGGTGCCATCAGCCAAACAATGTAGGCTGGTGACCCCCAGGGGGAGGGCCTTCTCTGTGGGGGCACCTATCCTCTGGAATCAGCTGCCCCCAGAGATAAGGAGAATCCAAGACCTCAGTGCCTTCCGCCGTGCCCTTAAAACCCATTTTTTCCAGCAAGCCGGGCTGGCATAAGAAGAAATTTTTAAATGTTTTAATTGGTTTGTGATTTTTAATTTTGGGGCCAAATTTATATATATTTTAATTGTTTTTTAATATTTGTATTTCATGTTCTTAATTCTGGCTGTACACCGCCCTGAGTCCTCAGGGAGAAGGGCGGTATATAAATTGGAAATAAAATAAAAAAAAATAAAATATCTATTTCTTCTTCGACAAATCCAGTAGGATGTCTAGATGACAATAAGGTTTCTACCAGGATATACATTCTCATACAGTATATGAAAAACTGCCCTGCATTTTCAACAACTTGATCAGGATGTTGCAAGTTCTTTTGTGTACCTGAAAGGAAAATAATGTTCTTCTTCTTTCTCAACTTCATCCCTCCCAATACTTAAAGTTCATTTGAAGTCTTCGCTGAGGCTGTTGCGTTTATATATTTATAGATAGATACAGATATATAAGTCCTATCACTTGTTCTGTCACATTGTGTTCTGTCACAATGTTTCCTTTTCTTCTCCCAAATTTTCACCTTAAGGACTACAGAACTTTTCTTACCTTTCTTTGAAACTATATGCTTGAATGCCTTGCTTTATTTCAAAAATCTTTTCAGGGCTTTGGGGAAATAGGGAGAATATTGTAGACATTTTATCTCTTTTATATTATTTCAGTAACTTAAAAGAGAAGCCAGTTACTAATGTATTTGTCAGAGTCTTTGTTCTTTAGGTTTACAGGGCTGATGTTAAGTTTACCAAACTGATATCAAGCTAACCGAAAACGAAGTTGATATCTTTTAACAAGGAATACTGCTGTGTGCAGCTTCAGCTGAAACAGCAAAGAACATCTGGTGGTTTAACTCATGTACACGTACCTAGAAGAAGTCTTTAATGTTTCATTTTGACACATGCCCTCACCATCGTTTTTCATAGAGATGTTTTTTCTGCAAGGTTTCTCAAAGGATTTTTATTCTGCTTTGCTGAATGTAAAGATGAGTAACTTTACTTTTCCAAGATCCTTAGTGCAAAACTTCTGATTATTCAGACTAACTACTGTGAATAGCATTAACAAGATTATGAAAGAATCAAACTTCTTTCAGTAACAATCTGTATATTTTAATGTCAATCTCCTTATACTTACATCACACACACACACACACACACACACACACACACACACACACACATATATAGTGTGTGTGTGTGTGTGTGTGTGTGTGTGTGTGTGTGTATGCGTATGTGTATGTATAAGTATATGTATATGTATATGTTTCATTCTATGTCAAATGCACACTTACTTTTCACTTCGGAATATTTATCTTTTCTAGGAATCCAATGTATTTTTCCTTGGCAATACTTATCTTTCCTTATAGCTGCCCACCACCAAGACTCTGTACAAAACAGAGATGTGAAATATGAATTTTGAGGGCACTTACTATAATGCAATTTTCACTTATGTTATCCAGTTATTTGTTTTCTGCCAAACATCCCTTTTAGTTGGCGAATTAATTAATCCATTACAAAATATAGAAGGTATTTTGAGATAAGCAAATAGCAGGATTACAGACTGATTTAACACAAATGTGTAAACTTGATGTCCCTGGAGTGGAATCAACAGTAACGGGAACTACTTAACTCTAATCTGCTACATAATACACTTCGGAAGCACCTCGCTGCTATGTGAAGCAGCCATTGCTAAAAGGCTTGGCACAACTATTTTGACCATGTCCGGAGATCAGAACATATCTAGATATTGGCGTGGCAGCTTTGCTGAAGCAGATTTGAGCAAAGTGATTCATGAAATGATTTCCATAGCCATACTATACAAGGGACAAAAAAACAACAATAATTTTTACTATGCTGATGATACTATTCTAATACCTGAAAATGCAAATGATTTATAAGTTGTAGTAATGAAAGTCAAGGAGTGCAATGAAAAATGTCACTAAAATTGAATATAAAGACCAAACTATTTTCAACAAGTCCAATAATTGACAATGAAGATACTGAAGTGATGGATAGCTTTCCCCTTTTAAGATTAGTTATGAAAAATGAATGAACTAGAAATCAAAAAAATATTTTGCAGATTTGCCTTGATAGAGTAGCAATTAAGGCCTTGGAAATGATACTCAAAATGCTGGGATTTGTCTATCCTACGAAGATCAAAATCGTGCAGGGAGTAGTTTTCCCCATGACGATATATGGAAGTGAAAATTAGACTTTGAAGAAGCAGGATAAAAAGAGCATTTTTTTCCCTTTTCTCAGGGGACGGGGGGTGTTTCTCCTGAGAATACTAAAGATAACCAGAAAGCAACAAATGGATCATACAAATTCAACCAATATTATAGGCAGAGTCAAATTCTGACCAACTGATGACCTATGCAAAGCCTCAAAACAATGCCCCTTGGCCTTTCCATTACTTAACTGACAAGACATTAAAACTCAACAAGTACTGAGGTAAAAAGGAAATTAAAGAGACCTCATCACTATATTAAACTTTTCAAAAGAGCGCATTAATTTGATGTAAGCAATTTAATCAAATTGTTTACTTGTAATTAGAACAAAGAAAAAATACATCTTTATTGCATTTTTAAGTAAAATTGTTGCAAAGGAAAAATGCAAATACAAAAAAATAATAATATCAAATACAATTTTGAATCACGGATTATAAGGCAAGGATTATAAAGCAAAAGGCAAAAGGAAAATAAAAGAAAATAAAAGAGGACAATCACCCACCAGATGGATAGACACAATGACAGCAGTTATGGGTGCACTGTTGGAAGACCTAAAGGACCAGGTTAGGGACAGTTTGTCCTGGAGAAAATTTGTTTGCGTGGTTGCTAAGAGTCGGTATACTGACTTCTTGATGCCTAATCAATCAACTACATAATCGATCAGAAAATAGAATCTTAAGACTTATTCTTATAAGCAGAGGGGCCATATCATGTTATAGGAGTGCACACTCGTTATCTTCAAGTGACTGCGCACTCCGGTCCCCAATGCTTTTCTTGTTCCCCAGGTAACACATAATCCTCAAGGGCTGAGCTATCGGCTGATGTTGTGTGACACCAGGTCCGTGATAAATAAGACCCCCCTCATTTATGATCTTATTTCAGGAGGGAGGAGCAGATGTGGTGGGTATTACGGAGACCTGGCTGGGGCCGGAAGGGGGGGTGCCCCTTGTTGAAATGTGCCCACCAGGTTTCCAGGCATTCCATCAGACGAGGGCTCAGGGTAGGGGCGGGGTGGTGGTGGCGGTTATTATTAAAGAAAGTCTATGTCTAAGGGAGGCCAATGTACCTCAGATAGCTGGATGTGAGTCCCTCCTTGTGAATGGGGTCGTGGGGTGCAGATGGGCCTGCTGATCACGTACTTGGCTCCTTGCTGTGTGGCAGCGGCCCTGCCCAAGCTGCCTGACGTGATAGCCGGGGTGGTGGTTGATACCCCCAGGCTCATGGTTATGGGGGATTTCAACCTGCCATCTGTTGGTGAAACGTCTATGGCGGCTTGGGAGTTCTTGGCTTCCATGACGGCCTTGGACCTGACCCAGTTAGTTCAAGGCCCTACTCACATGGGGGACACACACTCGACTTGATTTTTGTCTCTGGTCAGTGGCAGAGTGATCTGGGAATAGGGGATTTAGTCATCGAGCCCTTGTCATGGTCTGATCACTCCCTCCTTCGCATGGACTTTCGAACTGCTACACCTCGCCGCAGGGAGACGGAACTGACTAGGTGGTTCCATCCCAGACCCCTGACGGACCCGGATAGGTTCCTGATGAAGCTTGAGCCGTTCCCTGAGGCTCTGGCTCACGGTGGGACTGAAGAACTGGTGGCCACCTGGGATAGGGCGGCAGCTGGAGCTTTGGACCGCGTCGTGCCTTTGCGGCCTCTAACCCGGTGCCGATCTCAATTGGCTCCCTGGTTTTCCGAGGAGCTGAGAGAGATGAAGCGCCAGAAAAGACACCTGGAGAGTGATTGGAGGGCCAGTCGCTCCGAATCTGACCGAACACTGGTGAGGTCTCATATTAAGATATACCTACTGGCGATAAAAGCGGCAAGATTTAATTATTTTTCTGCTCTTATCGGGTCTGCAGAGAACCGCCCAGCAACCCTGTTAAGGGTGACCCGCTCCCTCCTTCATCTGGGAGCAAGGGACGACCCCTTGCAGGGCAGGGCTGAGGATTTTGTGCAATTCCTGCATGACAAAGTCACTCAGATTCGGGAAGGTCTGGACTCTGATTGGGTAGATCTGGATGGGATGACGGAGGGGGGTCTTGAGAATGTTCTCTGGGAGGGGTTTGACCTTGTGACTCCTGAGGACATGGACAGGACTCTGGAGAGGCTTAGCGCTGCCACATGTTTATTGGATCCATGTCCCTCCTGGTTGGTGCTGGCCTCCCGGGAGGTTACACGAGGCTGGCTCCAGGGGATTATTAACGCTTCTTTGAGCGAGGGTTACTTCCTCCCCCTCTTTGAAAGAGGCGGTGGTGAGGCCCCTCCTCAAGAAGCCCTCCCTGGACCCGGCTGTATTAGCGAATTATCGCCCAGTCTCCAACCTTCGCTTTGTGGCGAAGGTTGTTAAGAGTGTGGTGGCGCGACAACTTCCCCAGTACCTGGATGAAGCCAATTATCTAGATCTGTTCCAGTCGGGCTTCAGGCCAGGGCACAGCACGGAAATGGCATTGGTCGCATTGGTTGATGATCTCTGGAGGGCTCAGGACAGGGGTTGTTCCTCTGTCCTGGTCCTATTAGATCTCTCAGCAGCTTTTGATACCATGGTATCATGCTGCGACGATTGGAGGGGTTGGGAGTGGGGGGCACCGTGTTGCGGTGGTTCTCCTCCTTCCTCTCTGACCGTGTGCAGTTTGTGTTGGCAGGGGGGCAGAGGTCGACCACAAGGCGCCTTGTATGTGGGGTGCCACAAGGGTCAGTCCTCTCGCCCCTTCTGTTCAACATTTATGTGAAGCTGCTGGGCGAGATCATCCGTGGTTTCAGGGTGAGATTCCACCAGTATGCTGACGATACTCAGCTGTCTTTGGAAGATCACATGACGGCCGTGGCCAGGGAGCTTTTTATCAGGTTCGCCTGATGCACCAGTTGTATCCCTTTCTGGACCAGGATGCCCTGCGCACGGTCACTCATGCCCTCGTCACTTCCCGTCTGGACTACTGCAATGCTCTCTACATGGGGCTCCCCTTGAAGAGCACTCGGAGGCTCCAACTGGTCCAGAATGCGGCCATGCGGGTGGTTATGGGTGTGACTCGGTGCACCCACATAACACCCCTCCTGCGTGAGCTGCACTGGCTCCCGGTGGTCTACCGGGTGCGATTCAAGGTGTTGGTTACCACCTTTAAAGCACTCCATGGCTTAGGACTGGGGTATATACGAGACCACCTTCTGCCAGCAACAACCTCCTACCGGCCAATACGCTCCCAAAGAGAGGGACTCCTCAGGGTGCCATCGGCCAAACAATGCTGACTGGCGACACCCAGGGGGAGAGCCTTCTCTGTGGGGGCACCAGCCCTCTGGAATGAGCTTCCCCTAGAGCTTCGTCTTATCCCTGACCTGCTTACTTTTCACCACGCCCTTAAGACCCTTCTGTTTCAGTAAGCTGGGCTGGCCTAGTATGAATTTTTAAAATGTATGTATGTTTTAATTCGTGGCCAAATTTTTATATTCGATTTTAATTGGTTTTAAATTTTATAAATCTATGTGTTTTAATATGGCTGTACACCGCCCTGAGTCCTTCGGGAGAAGGGCGGTATAGAAATCTAATAAACTCTTAAAACTCTTAAACTCTTATAAAAAGAATAAATATGAGATACACCATCAGACACAGTATTAATCACAGTTTGAAATCTGAATTCATTTATGCATAATTTATGGATTCTCTTTACTGAGGAATCAATAAAAGATTTTCTAGTAATGGTAGATTATAGTATTTTGTGCCTGTAATTTTTTTCTTTTCTCCCTTTTTATAGGAATAGAAAAGCAATGGACTATAACTCAGTATGTTTTGCTGTCTGTTCTTTTGTATCTTAGTAAAGAATAGAAAGTCTGTGGTTCACTCCAATGCATGCATGATTCTTGAAATTGTACTAGACTTCTGATTTAAAAAAGCTGTACATGCAAGATAGATAGACTATGTGATAAAGTAAACTGCATCCTGATTTATCAGGAATAGAAAGGTAATTTAAAACACAAGGTGTTTAATCATAGTGAAGCTTTTTACAGTGGAAGAAAAGATGATTGAGGATCAGGTTGCTTCTGAACAGAAATATGCAAGCTTGGCTGGTATTTTCATTTTCCAGGTTTGTGTTGTTTGTAGACACAAACATAAAATCTGTTCCCATAGCAGGCTAAGGAGACCAGAAAAATGCACATTCTGCATTCTTTGCTTCCAGGTGAAACTGAAGAAACATGTACATATATATTCACATAAGATCTGTGATATCTGGATGGCAGATAGGCTTTCATAGCAAAATCCCTTTCTTTTTACCCATATTTAGTTAATATGTATGTTGGCTCCTATATTCATTTTAATGTTTTTTGTGGGAATAATCTTGTGAGCAAGATTATTTGAAAATATTAGAAAAGGAAGCTGACTATTATCAGAAGCCCCCAAACCGCATGAAATTTTGAAGAATGAGCCAGGAAGATTAATTCATTAATTTATGTTTTAATGTCTATTCGTAGATATATTTTTATGACTGTAAAAATGGCAGCCAATAAATTTTATAAAAAAATAAATAAGATTGTGCAACAAGAATGTAAATGTAACTGAGAAGCTCTGTAAGCTTATATTTATTTATTAAATTTATATGTCACCATCTCACTCTCAAAGTGACTCTGCAGCTTACAATTAAAATCATAAGTATAAAATTTTTATTTTATTTTTTTATTTTGTCAAGTACATATTAGATAATATATATAAGTATAAGCATGAATTGAATACATAAAATGAATACAATTAAAGGGAACATTAGGACAGGGATGGTAGGCACTCTGGTGCTCTTATGGACGCCCCTTACACACCTCTTAGGAACAGGGTGAGGTCAATAGTAGACAGTCTTAGGTTAAAGTTTTGGGGGTTTTGGGATGAGACCACAGATTCTGGTAGTGCATTCCAGGCATTAACAATTCTGTTACTGAAGTCATATTTTCTGCAATCGAGTTTGGAGCGGTTCACTTTAAGTTTGTATCTATTGTATGCTCGTGTATTGTTGTGGTTGAAGCTGAAGTAATCATTGACAGGTAGGACATTGTAGTAGATGATTTTATGAGCTATGTTTAGCTCATACCGAAGGCGGGGTAGTTCTAAATTTTCTAAACCCAGAATTTCAAGTCTGGTGATATTTCATAAGTCATAAGGTATTTTGTTGCGAGCAGAGGAGTGGAGGACTCTTCTTGTGAAAAATTTCTGGAAGCGCTCAATTGTATTAATGTCCGATATGCAGTGCAGGTTCCAGACACATGAGCTGTATTCGAGAATTGGTCTAGCAAATGTTTTGTATGCTCTGGTTAGTAGTGTAATATTACCGGAGAAGAAGCTATGCAAGATTAGGTTTACAACCCTTAATGTCTTTTTGGCGATGATGTTACAGTGGGCTTTGGCACTTAGATCATTTGATATAAGTACTCCAAAGTCCTTGACAGAGTGAGGGTCATCTACAAGGTCATGTCCACTTAGCTTGTATTTTGTGTTCTGATTCTTTTTGCCAATGTGAGAGCGTTTGTTGGTTGAGATTTGGAGTTGCCAATTTTTTGACCATTCTGACACAAAGTTAAGGTCTTTTTGAAGAATAGCAGCATTGTTGGTAGTATTAAATAGTTTAACATCATCGGCGAAGAGAACACAGTTACTTATAATATGATAACAAAGGTCATTTATGTATAGTATGAAGAGTGTTGGTCCTAGAACGCTGCCTTGGGGGACACCGCTATTAACAGGTGCAGGATTTGATAGGGTGCTCCCTATTTTGACCACTTATCTGTTTGACAGGAACACAGTTATCCAATTATGGAGGGGTCCAGAGATGCTGTAGGATTGCTCCACGTATTTATCAGCACTGTTTTTTGACAAACAGGGATGTTTTTAGTAGCCTCTTCATATTAGGCACTCAGCAAGGCTCATGTGATGACAGCTATAACTAGCTTGATATCTACTTAAAAGTATTTATTAATCTTAGCATTACCTCATGGATAATATTTAATTCTTTAAAATAATAACTTATATATTTATAATGATTGTTTTTATGTATTTATTTTATTAATTGTATGCCACACAGAGTCACTTCTTATGAAAGGGATGACCATATAAATGTGATTAATACATACACAAACAAACAAATAAACAAACAAACAGAAGTCCCCTAATAGTTGCCCTAGTAAATGAAACTGTTGTGCAGTTAATCGTTTTTTTTCTGGAAAATTAGCTATGCCACAGTATCTTATTCTAATGATCATGGCAGTTGAAAAGTTTTTTTAAAAAACTTTGCTTGAGTTTCTGGAGGAAGGTGGCAGAGAGGGGCCAGGGATAAAAATAATTTTTTATCATTGGAAGAAAGAATAAGCCATTTACTATGTATTATGATTGTAGAGTAGCTTTTTACTAAACAGCCTGAAGTATCTTCAAGGTGAAATAACTTTAATCTTTTAACCTTTAAATCATCCAATTATTTTAAAGGAAGTGTTGGTGATTAGAGACATCCACAGTTCTCTCATTAAAAATTATCTCACTAATTTAATACTCTGTTTCACAATGAAATACGGTAGGATAGAGTCACATCTCTATAAATGCCTTTAATACAAATTCCTCATTAACTTTTTTTTATGTGAACTAATCACTCTTTGTTAGTAACGAGCATGCCAATTTGCTTCTAACTCTACATGATCTACTTATTTGGTGGCATTTCGCTATCAGCAAAGTGTACCAGGGAAACTGATAAGGTAAAGATAAGTAAAGCAGCTTGCATAGTTTCACTACCATCTTCTGTCTTCCACAACTCAGAAGTAAGGGCTACTCATTTTTATTCCTATTTTGTAATAGAATTATTTCACACACACACACACACACACACTAAATCTGGTGCAACTGGGAAAAAATTACTTAAGAGAGAAAATCAATTGCATCCTAAATAGAATCAGGGTTTTTGAGGAAGCCCATAACTATCCTTGGGGAGGAAATCTTAGATGGAGAGGTTAAAAGATTTGTCCATAGATAAAGTTAATAACAGGACTGTGACAAGATTTCCTTTGTATTTTGTGGTCATTCTCTTGCAATCTGATAGAAAACAAATTAGGTTCTCTTTTATGTATAAATGTAGAACATTTAAATAACATTCAAGAAGGGTCATAGTTCTTTACTAATGTTATAACAACATGACCAAAAAATATGTATATGTGACAGAAAAAATATGCCTCTAATTTTATAACTCTGCCTCTATTGGTCCCCAGACTACTGATTTCTAATTAAATCCCAGAAACTTTGGGAGGCTTTGTTAAGATTATGCAACCAATGTAGCCAAGTAAGCTACAAAGCTACAAAGTGGTAGATATTAGATCGTGGGAGGCAATGAAGAAGCAGGAGGACGGACAGTAACTTCAGCTCTTTATTTAAGTAAGTGACTTCTGCAAAGGCTTAGCTGGCAGCACTCCCTTTTAAAGGGAGCAGTCCCACCAATTCAGCCACTGATAACGCTTTACATTTTCCTCCGTTTGAATCCACCAATCAGTTGCGGGCCCCGTTTGAATCCACCAATCAGTGGTGGGCATGCAAATGTCCAGCTAAACCTAGACCTGAGTGAAGCCTACATCCCTGGCTTCACTTGCTATTTAGATATGTAACAGTAGACATACATGCAGCTCCAAAACATACACAGAGAAGCCTCACTTCAGTAAGGTTAAAAACAAACAAACATCCAACATTTTTTAGAAGCTTTTGGAACACAATATAAAAACAACAACAGATTTCTCTTTTACTGAGTAAGAAATCTTCGGGGAAATCTGAATTTTTACAGTTGTAGCTGGATGTTTGAATACATCTGGCTTCAACATAGGTTGAATAAGTAGTGTTATACTTACCCTTGCAAATCTTACTGGCAGTTTATGAGTATTTTGCATGAGACCTAGCTGTAGAATAAGAAGAACAACCAGGAGGTTAGTTACCCTTCCTTTGGAAGGCTTTTTGTTTCAAATATTTCCAGAGTATTGTACTAAGCATCTACACAAAAGCAACAACTAAACAACTTTTCTCAGGTGTAGATTTTTTGAATGTTTCTCTGAGGAGCAGTTGCTTAGCAACTAGAGGCGTGTCCTGGATTATCGATGAGAGGACACTTTCCCTCTTGTTTTATATACAATATCTCACATTCTTTCCCCCATTTTGGCTAAATAAATGTGCTGTTATTGTATAATAACTTTTTAAAATCAAATAACATTTCAAGCCTATTATAGATTTGAGGCTATAATTCTGTCCTGCTTACTTGGGACAAAGTTCCAATGAACTTAGTATACATTTCTTCTGAATAGAAATTGATAGGATAACATTAATTAAATAATTCATCTCTCTTATTAATGTCCCTAATTAATGGGTTTAAGAAATAGAACCTTCATTGGAAAACCATCCTTTATTCCAATATTTTATGTACAAACATCTCTGAATTTTAATCCTACACCCGCTTCACTAAAACCTGTCAGGACAATTCTATGTAGGTCTTGGAATTTATTTCTACTATTTTTGTAGATGTTACTCTTAAGTTTATAGGGTTTTTACTTTGGTTGAAATCTATCCTCCCCCTGGGAAGATGAGATCTGTAGCTATAAGATCCCCAAATGATGTCTCTATGTCCTTTATTATTTTCAGGCATTAAAATAATAGTCAATGATCATTTGTATATGTATTAGGAATCAAGCTTGTTTTTCATCAGTAGGTGGGAGACTCTCCATCAAATATGTCTAACGCTTGCCGAAAGGCTAGCTCATTGCTGATTTTTAATTAGTGAACTATATATTGGCATTCCATCTATTTAAAACTAAAATCAATTGAAAAGTCTGTATCTTTTATAAATGATGGATGCACCTATAGCCCTTCAGCTGGCCTTATTCCTTATGAATATCAATGTCATAGACTTACACTATCAATGGAGATATTCTGCAATGCAAACAGTTTTATCCTATATGTTTTATGCTGATTTAGATATGCTTTTCAATGGCCCAACCTTTTTTTCATGGATCATTACCTTTTAGAGCTCACCTGTAACAGGCATATCATAGATGTAGAACCAGACTAAATGTTATCCACTGGAAAAGGAATAGCAACCTACTCCAGTTTTCAGCCAAGAAAATCAAATGGAAATTCATAACAAGGACAGTGTCTATGTGACACTGGAAGATGACTCTTAAAGGAAATGGTATTCATAGAGTTACTGGGGAAGAGCAGAGGGCATGAATGATTAATACGACTGTTTATCATGTGGCTGGAATGAAGCCAAAAGGATGTCTAATGACTGACATGCCCAAAGATAAAAGATCATTTGATACTGTAAAAATATGTATACCATTGTTATATGGAATGTCAGAACTATGAACCAAGTCAAACATGATGTTGTCACAGCAGAAATTTCAAGACTGAACTGGGAATCAGTGAACCGAAATGGTCTGGCATGGGTCACTTCACATCAAAGGAGCCTCAGCTCTGCTTCTCCAGGCAATCAAAAACGCAGAAAAAACAAAGTAGCCATCATTACTAACAAAAGAGTATCAAAGTTAGTATCCCTCAAAAGATAGAATTATCTCTATTTGAGTCCTACGCAAGCCAAAATGATCCAAGCGAATGCTCCAATCACAGATTCGGAGGAAAGAGAAGTTGAATAATTACATTTCAATGTTCTCAACTCAACCCACAATAAAAAGTGACATGTTAATTCTAAGAGACTGGAATGCTAAAGTTGAAAATAAATTAGCGCTTAGAATAATAGAGGAAAGTAACAGCTCCAGTTTATGAAATAAAGCAAGAGACAGATTAATAGATTTCTGCCAAGAAATTTGATTTTTCAAAATATGTAGTTTTTATATTTATCCATGAACTATTCAGGTTTGAGAAGGGGGGAAAAAGCTTGATGGGTATGAATGCCACTGATCCTACATAAATGTAGATTGTAGATTTATTTTTAGGCAGAAAAGACAAGGAAATATTTTTCATGAAGCATTTATTATTGTTTTAAAATAAATGAGAGTAAAATCAGTGTATTAGCTATTGCAAAAACCATTTCATAGCTAATTTATGTTGATTGAATTAATAAGGTACATCTACTACAAACCTTTGAAAAGTGTGTGAAGAATTGAAGTCTATGGGAATCCACTAAACCTAATGCAAATGTGATTGAAGATCTGCGAGGCAAAAACAAGAAAACAAAAACTGTTTAGACCACATAGCCAGAATAAATAACGAAATCTTCTTGACAGCATTAAAAATAGAAAAATCTCCAGATACCACTATGTTGGTCAGCCTTAATTTCCGTCCCATTTTTAATATGACTTGAAATACTTGAATCACAAGGATTTCATTTTAGTCTAATCCATGCTGTTGATTAAAATTAAAGAATGAGGGGATCTGTTGCTGTTAATCAGGAAAAACGAATACAATGGGTTTTCTTGAGTTTATAAACAGTAAACAAAAATTGATTGATTTAATTTGCATGGTAGATTGTTATTTATATTGTACCATAACTTTGAAAGTATGAGGAACATATTTGGTTGGTAGTCATATTTTTCAAAGAATCATTTTATGCAGAAAATAAGCACATAAGATACCAATTCCATATGACAATATGCCACATTGAATTATTATTCTGGCAAGTATTAGTATTAAATGCTAGTCATCTAAGTAATAGATAATTCTACAACATTATAACAATATGCAACCAGGAAGAAATTGATTTTTATCCCACATTTACTATTTTTACAAATAATTCAAGGTGGCAAATATATCCCAACACACCTCCCTCCTTCTATTTTCCCAACAACAAGGTCACCCAACTGACTTTCATGGCTAAGGCAGGACCTGAACTCATGCTCTTCCAGTTTCTAACCTGGTGCCTTAACCACCAGACCAAACTGGCTCTCACTACCTTATTGATGACAATGTACCCTTGAAGTAAATCAAGTCACATATAAGCAGGCAATTGGTAGTACAGTGGTCTAAGGCACCCTGTTATTAAGCTGGTTATTAAGACCAGCTGCCTGCAATTACTGCAGGTTCGAATCTCGCCAAGGCTCAAGGTTGACTCAGCCTTCCATCCTTTCTAAGGTAGGTAAATTGTGGACCCAACTGTGGGGGCAATAAGCTGACTTTGTATAAATATACAAAAGAATGAAGGCTATTGCTTAGCGCATTGTAGACCACCCTGAGTCTCCGGAGAAGGGCGGCATATAAATCAAATTTTTTTTTTAAAAAAAATTCAGCCAATGTACTAAATGTACTAAATGTACTAAAATACTTGTTGAAGAGTGTCCTGCATTTTCATATGTCTTGTACTATAGGAGTCCCTTCCTAGAAGCTCATCATCTGCCAAGGGGAGAAAATAAAATGGAATTTTATAGGGTCGGGTGAAGAAAAGAAAAGAAAATCATAGATAGTTGGAGCAGCAAATTGTGATCTGCTGAAGAAGCAGAAGATAGTCATTGGAATTGGGGCAGAGGCAATGTATGAAGCTTATAAACTAGGGAAAAGAGTTTTAAGGCCTGGGGCTACAAAAATAATAAAAATTGTAATCTACGAGCTTCACACTATGAAATTTGTGTTCTACAAGGTTTTCCATCATGCAACGAATGTTTCTCTTTTAAAAAGATAGTCTGTAGGAAAGATGAAGGAAAAGAGATGCTTGAGTCTCAGATAGTCAATGGTAGAAAAAGGGAAAACAGAAGATTTATAGCTCATATCTGGCAGGTATGTAAGACGTGTTCCTGAATAAGATATCATGGCTCCTAGAAAACCTATGAACTGAAAATTAGAAACAATGCCAGTTCTGTGCTATTTACTCTCAGAAATATAAAACAACTGAGCAGTGTTGTTTTGTTTACCTCCAAGGCTGGTTCCAATCTTGCGGCTATAGATACAGTAAACACCTGTAATGGAGAATCATGAATCAGATAAATGTCATAAGCTCTAGGATCACGGACTCAAGCATCATTGCTAGCTTTGGGAACCAAGCCACATAATTTACTTCACCCAGAAAATATTCTCAATAAACATTAACATTTTATTATGAGACAAGGCTCTATAAAATTTGGAACCATGCTACATAATTTAACATTTGAATTAGCTTTGTTTTTTTTTATTTAAAGGCATAATCATCTGATTCTAGTGGTTTTCTGATCTGCAGTACTAGAAATCTAGTTAATAATAATTAATCAGAGAAACAGTAGTTCATTCTCTATCTCTCCCCTAGAATGGGGAGAGGACTAGTAACCTGTTATTAGGATTTTTTATGATTATCCATGATAAAATGAAATACTGAAGCTGAAGGAGAGATTTAAAGACGCTGATGCCCAAAATTATGACATCAAATGTCTTATTGGTGGATCAACTATTGCTTCAATGCCATATTAAATTTTCAGCGTCTCATTCTAAAAAAAAATCCGTTTTTTTATTTCAGCCTCTGGTTTTAACTTCCTCAACTGGCAAACAACTTTTATCACCGATACATTTTTTCCTAATGCTTCAGAGAAGCTAAAATTTGATTTATTGGCATTTCCACTCATTTATTCAAACTCTGGAATGAAAGAATACAAAGCATTTTTCACTTTCTTTTTTTGCATGACAACTACTCAGATATTTTCTTTCACACAAACTAATTCCAATCTAGGATTTATATTTGCATTCCTGATACTTAAAGGAAGATGTTTATATTCATTTCAGTTAAACGTTTCCATGGTTTTGACTAAGAAATAACCACACTCTTAAATAATGAAGAAAATAATTCTGGGGCCTGTTGTGATATGTTCTTTGGACATATTTAATTTCTTATACAGTATGAATAGCATGGTTTTATTCTAAGTAGTCCTCAGCAACATCCAAGATTCTGGATAACTGCTGACCAAATTAAAATTTGTTGCTTTTTGAAGAGGTCCTGAAAGGTGTTGGGAGGGGTCTCACTCAAGCTCTCTTGAATATAATTGATGACATGAGAGTCATTCGCTTGATTGGGGAATTTACAGGCTAGAATGGCAGCCAGTTTGACCTTGAAGAAAAGAAGAGGGAGAGAAAGTTATCATTGCTGGTTCTCAAAGGAACTAGAGGGTCTGCTGGATGTTTTCCATGCCACCAATCATTGGATGTTTCACAAACAGAGCCACACATAAAGCAGTTGTCAGGCATTCCAAACAAATGACACGGTCAAAGAGAATCCGTATTGGAAGAAACATCTCAGGACTGCTTCCACGGTGCAAGAGAGCTCTCTGGTTTTCTGGAGAATGTATAAATATATATGTTGGGATATAAAAGTTTTGTGGTGTAAAGAATGAAATATCCTATGAATATAAAGCCAGGCCAAGGAAGGAAGTGCCCTAATTCATTCGATCACTGATAAGGGACAATGATAGATTGGGAGAAAGTGACATTCAGGGCCAAATGATCAAGATGGCCCTCTGGACGTTTCTCCTCTTGTCCAGTATCTGGTATCATTGCTTCTGATCCTTTCTCCTTAGTAATGCTATTTCTGAATGCCAAGTTCCCCAACATCTCAATTACAATGATTGCAGGTTCGCATGGTCATGTGATTGATATTTTCAACTTTCACTGCAATTTCTAAGGAGCAAAGTCAAAAGGGAAACCAGCAGGAAGTTGCAAATGGTGATCACATGAGACGGCACTTAATCATGTAGAATTCACTTGACCGGAATTGCCACAACTGCCATCTTTGGTTTCTTTGGTTGTGACGGTGTCACTTAGTTGGCAGTCTTAATTACCATAGTTAAGCAAGGACTACCTATAGGTAGATCTTCATTGTAATGATAGCTGCATTCCTCAATACTCTGGAATCCATTAGTATCTATTAATCTAAGAATTGTAGAATAGGCTACAGAAGTTCAAAAGTAAGTAGGATATCCTTCAAAAAAAAATCAAGTATGCCCCACCCTTCATGGGGCAAGAACGCATTTGCTCACCTTTGTCTTGTATAGCAACTCTACCTTTTATAATGGAAAGAAAATTGGCTACAGTGGCTAATGATGAATTGCTTCCATTTCAAACTAATGCTCTGATTTATATTCTGTTACGATTTATTCTTTTTAAAAGATCTCAGCGAGTACAGTTAGGTGAAAATATAGGAGCGAGAGTTGGTGAGAAATGTGCTTTGTACATGATATTTAATTGGTCTGTGAAAAAATATGCTGGCTTTGATTAATAATTTAGTTCATTGTTCCAACTTTAACTTATAAAAGTGTAAATGGCTTGGGCCAGAGCTAAATGAAGGATTGCTTCTTCTGGACAAATCTGCTACTAACTTGCATTTATAATCAAAAATAAAGCTGGTGGGTACATAAGCTCAGGCCCTTTTCAATTCTGAAACTTCTTTCTAAGGAAATATACTCTCACTGGTCTCTTTTAATGGCAATAGAGAACATTTGATACTGTATGCTGATTTATTGTTCATTTTCCCCCCTGAGGCTGGCATATTTATTATCCTTGTGATCCTCTTATTTTTATTAGTTTAATTTTATTGCTGTGCCACCACGGACTCAACAACCTTCGCTAAAAAACGAAGGTTGGAGACTGGACGGTAATTGTTAAGAACCTCAGGGTCTAGGTTAGGCTTCTTAAGGAGGGGTCGAACCACCGCCTCTTTGAGTGCAGCGGGGAAGACCCCTTCCTTTAACGAAGCATTGACAACAGCCTGGATCCAGTCTCTAGTCACTTCTCTGGCTGCCGAAACTAGCCAGGAGGGACAAGGATCCAATAAACATGTGGAGGACCCCAGCCTACCCATAATCCTGTCCACGTAATCCAGCAAAACAGGCTCAAACTCAACCCAGATGTCTCCACCAAGACTAGCCCCCGTCACCTCAATGGACTCTGTCCAGTCGGAGTCCAACCCAGTCCGAATCTGAGTGATTTTATCTTGCAGAAACTGTGCAAAATCCTCAGCACGGCCCTGCAAGGGGTCCTCCCTCACTCCCTGATTAAAGAGGGAGTGGGTCACTCTAAACAGGGCTGCTGGGTGGTTTTCTGCAGATGCAATGAGAGTGGCGAAATAGTTATGTTTTGCCACTTCCATCGCCACAAGATAAGACCTAATATGGGTTCTTAGTTGTGTTCGGTCGGACTCAGATTGGGAGGATCTCCAACCACCCTCCAGGCGTCTTTTCCGATGCTTCATTTCTCTGAGCTCCTCAGTGAACCAAGGAGCCGCCCGGGATCTGCGTCGGATCAGAGGCCGGAAAGGCGCGATTCGATCCAGGGCCCCCACCGCAGCCTGTTCGCAGGCCGCGACAAGGGCCTCGGATGAATTGTGGGCTAAGGAGGTGGGAAATGACCCAAGCTTCATCAGGAACCTTTCGGGTTCCATCAGGCGCATGGGGTGGAACCATCTTACCAGTTCCGCACCCCTGCGACGGGGGATGGCAGTGGGAAAGTCAAGCCTAAGGAGGGAATGATGGGTCCATGACAGAGGGTTGATATCCGTAGAGAAAAATCAGGTCGAGTGTGTGTCCTCCAATATGAGTTGGGCCCTGTACAATCTGAGTTAGGTCCATGGCTGTCATGGAGATCATGAACTCCCGCACCAACTCAGATGTCTCACCAGCCGACGGCAGGTTGAAATCTCCCATAACCAAAAGGTTGGGGAGTTCCACCGCCAGTTCGGCTAAGACATCTAGTAGTGCGGGCAGGGCTGAGGCCATGCAGCTGGGGGAGAGGTACGTGATCAACAGTCTTGACTGAACTCCAGGGTCCCATTTCAAAAGAAGGGATTCACACCCTCCCATCTGAGGAACAGTGACCTCCCTAGGACTGAGAAATCTGTAAGAGTTATTAGATGTGTTTTAAAATGAAGAAACTTTTGGATGTACAATTCAACTCTAATTTCTGATGAATGTTTAAAACACAATTTCAAAGTGGAGATCTGGGTCATAACCTGTAGTCATGGAACAATTTCCCCCCCATCCCTGTTGGCACTTTGAAATGAAATGTCTAATCAGTAATAAGGTTCTTTACATTAGTATTTATGGAAGACTGAACTGTGGAAAAGTATTTTCTGACTGTGCTATGATTAATTTTCTTTTGATTAACAAGCCCAGCACACTGAGTTATATCACGTTACATAGCTTGATTTTAATTTTAATTTCCTAAATATACTCTTGTATAATTAATTTATAATAACAAGTTATTCAGCAAATGATGAGGATTAGCACAAAAATGTGATCATAACTAATGAGTGCAAGCCCTAACCTCCTTTAAAGCCGCCTTCATTTCCTTTGAACCACGTTCTCCCTCTTCCCTTTTATGCTGTGCTGTCTCAAGTGAACTACGGTATGTACTAGATTGGAAACCAAGACGTTTAACTAAGTTTAAAGCAAAGAACTTATTTTATCACAAAAATTGTTATAGAACTAAAGTTGTTAGTTTTCAGCTTCAACTACCTGGAACCTCTAGTATATATTTTACATATTAAGATTTTGACAAAGATGGAGAGACACTGAAGTTATGATATGTCTGTTATTTTACCATTTTTACTGTTTTAATTATCATATTTAATGCATTTTTTAAATGAACAGAAGAGTAGGATGTAGCTCTCCTGAAAGTTTGGGGAACCTGAAACCAATCTGATAATCACCTATATAGTAAACTACACAAAATGTGATTTTAAAACTTGTTAATATAGACTTCAGCAAAAGTCCTGGAGAGTTAAAGAGAGGTTAAGAAGTATGATGACATAATTATGCCAAAACAAATTGATACATATAATTGTGAAAATATTACTAAGTAGTTATGGCATCCTAATATATGAGGTTCTTGGTGCTCTGTGAACTTGGTTGTTTACATGCAGAAGTTTCATTACTTGTCTAGTGTTGGTGGGGGCATTGTTTTCTCTGTAGGAGTTCCTTTATTAGGATGCTTGATTGTCTGCTGTTAATCCCTACTTATCTGAGTGTTGATTGCTGGTGAGGAGGTATTCTAGATTTTTTATTTCCTTTTTAGATTGACAGGGCAAGTTAACCCCATTCTCTTCTAGCACTGAAGATGTTACCTAGTCAGGTAACAAAATGTCTGCAAGAGTCTGTTCAGAGACCACTAAAATTCAACCATGAGCTACATATATTCTCTTCTATTAGTTAACACAGTACAGTACCAAACTAGACTAGTGAAAGAATTTTACCCAGATTCCCAGGTAACAATCTTGAAACTACTCTAAAATATGGTTCATGAAATGTTATCCTATATAAAGGAGAAACATCTGAAGAGTTCTGCTTGGTTTTATTCATTTCCTTTGGAGTATTCAATCTGTAGAACTATGAAGACTCAGAAACATAATTTAGAAACTTGGCTGTTGACTATTCATGTGGAACATAACACACTATTTTGAACAGGTAAAAACTTTGGGTGTCTTGTAATGTGGGTTTAATCAGTTATTCCTCCAATAGTTGGCAAATCCACTTAGAAGCTAACATAAAAAGAAAATTACTACTTTCCTATCACTGTTATTTAAGATTATAACATGTAGAAAATGTTCGAGCAGTGAGGTATCACATTTTCTTATTAAATATCATAAACCTCCAGTCAGGCTATAATCAGTTTAATTAATTACAATTGCCATTTAGGAGATTGCTTACTATTTCAATAATACTTTTTTTAAATGCTGCATTTCACTTCATAAACTATCCTATTAAAAGAGGATATCTTTTAATCTGTTTGCAGCTGCTAATTCTCAGAGACAAGTGACAAAGGTAGATATTTTTATTGTAAAATCTTTTTTTAATCACAAAAACATCTAGTATATATTTTCACTGTTATTTTGTTTGTTTCCAAAATATCATTTCAAAACTGAACATAAACAATTACTAGTAATTCTGATGGCTAATCTTAATGCATCTCTGCACTGAGAAGAAAGTATTTTCATTAGCTGCCTCACAACTTTAAGATGTGTGGACTTCAACTCTCAGAGTTCCCAGCCAGCATGTTTGCCCAGCAATTCTGGGAGATGAAGTCTACACCTTAAAGTTGCCAAGGTTGAGAAACACTGCTCTAGTGTTTGCCTTTCCTAGGTTCCCTACCATACCCATTCTCTCCAGAAAACTACAACTAGTTGTTAGTCCATTGGGTGGCAGGATTGGTATATGAATTGTTGCATAACAAAGGATGCCGAGCATCCACATTCTCCTTATGGAATTCCTACTGGCACTATGGAAACAAAAATGGTGGGCTAGATAGAGTTTTTATTCTGATGTAGTACAGATGTGATATAATCAGTAAAGAGAAAAATTTACTTTCCAAAAAACATGTTAGTTGAAGTTGAGAAAGATGTTGGATCCATTCAATTACCATCAAAAATGCCCTGAAGTGGAAGATGCAATCCTTCCAGTAGGAACAATAAGTAATGGAGATGGAACAAAAGCTACTTCTCCTCATTTTCCCCCTCATGATGTGAGCCGAGTAGAACTTGTAGCTCCTTTGATACACACTATTGTCCTCAAAGCTTTCATCAGATTATTGTTTTATGTATGTTAAGGCTTGGATTCAGAAGGAGTAAGGCAAGGGAAGTGAGGTGAAGTGAGTATGGAAAATAGTCCTTCAGTAAACTTCAATTTTTGGCAATTTTCTCTATCTCAAGAGCCCCACAATTTTCAGAGTGATTTCACAGGGAGTACAAGACTTCCAAGGTCTCTTCCAACACTGTTATTCTGTTACAAATAAGTATATAAATTGAAATCCAATCTGGTTTCAGTGGGAATGGATCAGCCTGAGTCACAAAAAAAATGGACTCCAGCAGAACAGGAACTGATAGTAATGGAGATTGCAAGCACTTGTAATTCTTTTTTTTTAAATTATTGTATAACCCCTCTTCACCATTATTTAGGAGGGATGAAAGGCAAATATTGGGTAAAATCAAGCCCCAACTGCTAGATAATAGCCAAAACCATTTATGCATTTCTGTATTTGAGGAAAGCTAGAAAACCAAATTGGATTTTGAATACTTTTTCATTGACCAAAATACAATTCAGGCAGAACCATACTTCTTCAGAAAAAATTGGGCATATGAATTATAGTTGGAGAGTCTAGCTTTATTCAGTGTCCTCCTAGAACCTCAACAACAATCTTCTTTATAGAACAAACACAAATGTTCTAATTCTCCATATAAACCTTCAAATAGTAATCACTTACTTATTTCTCTACTAGAAAAATGTTTAATAGTACATTATTGAAGACTTCACTTTTGATGCTTCCCAGTCAGTCTTCATTCCTGGTGACTGCTTGGATTAGTCCCTGTACTTCTCATGACAAGATTTTTCAGAAATGGTTTGCGCTTGCCGCCTTCCTAAGTTTGAGAGAGATGCACTGGCACAAAGCCAGCTGGCCCAAAGACATCCAGCTGGCTTTGTGCCTAAAATGGGACTAGAATGCATAGTCTCCTGGTTTCTCTCCTGGTGTCCTAACCACCATACCAAACTGGCTCTCTCTTAATGAAGAGTAGGAGCAGATGCTCTTTGAAATTCTATTTTGAAGGGCTGTTTATAAAAATACTTACCATTTTCTTCATAGTATCTTACATTGGCATATTGCCTTTGGGAAGAAACTACATTTCCTTTCCCTCCTTCCTGAATTTGTCATCTTTTAATATAGAACAAATTATGAATATTACCCACATAGAATTGAGAAACAATCATAGCAGCAAAATGTATATCCCCCACTCCTGGTGTTGCAATTGCTTATTGGACTTTTGTGTTCGTACAAAGTACATTGTCATTAGGTTAAATCGATTAGCCACATTAATTCAGAGTGTAGTAACATTCTGAATGATTTTGAATAACACGAATGAGCCACACAGAGCAAATTTGGGGCAGACAGTCCCACCTCTGCCTTCACTTAATTAGAAAATACTTTTTAGAATATTAGGCAATACATTCTTTTCTTCATAGTGCGCTAATTAAACTTCCTTCTTCCTCATAACTTGATGCCTTAAGAAAGATAGTTTCGTTTTGAAACCATCAGTACATTTTATGCCTGGCAGCAATTAAAAAATAACGTTGTGTTTTATTTCAGTATTTTGAGAAACTATTTTCCTGCCTATGATCCTCTGGTAGTTATACAATTTGTCACTGTCACGCCAAATTATAAATCAGTTATCTCAATGTGCTCTGATTCCTGCAAATCCCACATTAACTTTTTAACGTTTAGAATTAAATATGAAATAGAAATGTTATTACATGTCGAATTCATGTGGTTAATAAAATAAGCATATTATATGTCTAGTCTAATGATATTACACAACAATAGCTCATCTTTATTCAACTTATCGGTGAGACATTAGATAGAATCCTAGAACTGTAAGAACCAAAAGATATCTTGGATGTCATCTAATCCAAACCCTGCTGATTGTAGCTTTCCATATTCAGTTTGTTGTTGGGATTTTAAATATTGGCTTAAATCTGCATTTAAATGAGTAACTATGTACATCAGATTAACATAAGTACAAAGAAGAAACTTGTTCTCCTTTTCTTTTACCTGCTGCTTTCCTTGGTTTTGTGAACTTCTGCATATCTACAGGATTCATCTTAAATGTGAAGTGATATTAGTTGCCTATGGTAGTAGCAGTGAAGCTCTTGGGCATGTGTAAATGCATCACACAAAGCTAGAGGAACAAGTAGCAACTGACCTAGATTGTCTTTATTAAGTAGTCAGCCAGCTGTGACTGAAAGAGAGCCAGTTCAGTACTATCAAGGTGAAGTGCTTTGTGAAAAATGCTGTGGCTTCTCCAGAGGTTCTGGGATTTGGGATTACATTTTGTCCATTAATTATTGAATATTGCTCTTGTGTCAAATGCTGTGTTTACAAAGAAACAAAATAAAGGCTTTTCCTCTTCTCTAAGGATATTACATCCATATACTGTAGATATATTTCTTCATATATTTTTAATTTAATTCTTGATTTCTGTGATGCATTAACATAAGAACTAATGTCAACAATTACTTTGATTTACAGCATGGTCATAGGCATGCCTGCAAGTTAATGATGGTATTAGGTATTATATACTATTTTTTGATGAGGTTAAAGCTTTGGTAATTATCAGAATATAGAGGAGTTAGAAGGCAGAGTGAGTGAACTTAATTTTATTTTCAAGCAATACCTTCTCGTTCAGCTTCTCTTCCTCAACAAATTAAGAATATGTAGGGCAATGTGTAGGGTTTTATTCTGTGCTGGATTTTCATTGCATTCAACACGTATCACTTGTGAAATTTATTTTATATATACTTTTTAAAATTGTGCATACCAATTTTTACCTTGTCTTTCACAGTCTGTATGTTTTGAATAAATTCTATTTTTAGATGCTTGTTTTTTTTTTAATGTGCCTAATTTCTCATTCCGTCCCTCCCTTCCTCCCCCTCTCTCTCACACACACACTCCAGTTCATAATCCATAAACAATGGATTTTTCTTTAGTGTTAATTTTAGGTCAGGCTTCAGAGGTCATATTTCTGATGATCATCTGTGTCCAATTAATTAATTTAGTGAAGTTTCAGAGGAGTGAAGTCATTAATACTAATTAAGAACAGTAGAAAATAGAATTTGGAGAGAAAGATGCTTACAAAGCTGATCTTGTTAGTTATATGTTGGTCTGGGTAAGTATAATTTTACATTATAGTATGGGTATGATCATAAAATAGGCAGGAAAAAACATCTCTTTTGCAGGGTTATATCTGGATTGGCTATCTAGCCTAAAAATTGCACACCCTGGTTGCAGTCTCTGTCAGATGGAGAACTATATGTTGGACTTCAGTTATTTTTCTTGTCCCATATTGTAATCAAGCTTTTATAAACTTAATTTGCGAGCAGGGAAAATAGCGTGTGGAGGTTTATGTGAACATGAGCAAAATGGGACAACTCACCACAATCAACTCGCCATGGCCAATTCGCCGCAGCCAATTCACCACAGCCAACTCAACATGGCACAAGTCAACATGGCCAACTCTCCACACGACAACTTCTTGTGGGACAATTCAACAATTCAATTTAATTATTTAAAATTTTAAACAATATTTTAATTTTTGTCATTTACATTTCATTTTATCCCTCCTTTGGCATCCTTTCTTTAATGATTCTATCCCACCATTTCTTTGATATTAGTGTAACTCTTGTCCCATGGCAAGTTGTCCCGTGGCGAGTTATCCTGTGGTGAATTGGCTGTGGTGAGTTGTCGTAAACTCTGTTGTGAGAGCGATTTCAAAAATAGGGTGAGAATATGGCTGGTGTATGTTTATGCATCTTCCGCCGGGCCCTAAAAACATTTTTATTCCAACAGGCTGGTCTGGCCTAACTCTCCCTTCTAAATTGGCTTTTAAATTGGGTTTAAAATGTTTTTTAGATAAATTGGATGTTTTAATTTTTTGAGCCTAAATTATTTAATCTGTTTTTAATAGTTTTTAACCTTTGTATATCTGTGTATTTTATTTTGGCTGTTCACTGCCCTGAGTCCTTCGGGAGTAGGGCGGTATACAAATATGAAAAATAATAATAATAATAATAATAATAATGCAGATCTCCAAGAAACTACATTCCCGATTATATATTAATTTGAGAAGTGGTCCTGCCCTCTCTTAATCTCTTTCTCCCTATGTGCTTGTCTATATCCCTGCTACATGATGATGTGGATACTGATGCTGTAAGATATACTAGAGGATAATGGTTCTAAATAACTTTTTAAAAAGTTTTTTTTACTATTTCTATATTATGAATATTGAGATGTCATTGGGTTGCATCCTTCAGGGGTCATTCTATTACTGTAAGCTTTTTTTCCATTGGGACTAATCTTGTTCCTACTCATCCACAACAGTGAAATCCAAGGGCTTCTGCTTGGGGCCTAGTTGTGGTATGTGTTCAAGGAAGTCTGCTAGTACTTGTCAACTATTTGTTAGTGCAACCTGCTAGAAGGATATTCATTCATTCTGAAAAAAATCTGAATGCAGCCTAATATTTCCTAGTATCGGTTCCCATTTCTCTTATTACCTTAACCAAGGATACTTCCCTAATTACAACCTAGTTCCAAATAGCTTTTTTTTACTTCCATCCAGATTATTTCTCCTAGAGTGACCCAAACAATAGGAACTGACATGCTTTCTCCAGTCAGAGATCACTGGGAGGTTATGTTTTTTTTTTCCTTAAAGTTTTTCCTGCTGCTTCTTTCAGTTCAGCTCCCAGCATTTTGAGATTTTTAACTTGACAGACCTGATTTCTTCTCCTCGATGGGAATTTGTGACCAGAATAAGCAATAAGAAAGTCATTCGGTTGTCTCCTTTTGTCTTCTTGTTTGTTAAGGCCAAGTGCCTTACACTGTCATTTCTGAGAAATGTCTTTCTCCTTGTCTTCCGTTATGCCAATAATTTTTCATCCTAGGCTTTGTTCTCTTATCTTCTCCTTCCTCAGAATGTTCTTTGACAGAACTGATGGATGTCTTCCTCCTGCTTATGATAGGGCTGTGATTGCCCCTTTTATGATCTCATGGTTAGAACTTCGGTGTGCACCTACCCACAGGCCTATATTTATGGGCCTTGAGAGCTGGTAAAATGTTGACTATCATCTTCATGTTTTGTGTTGTTTTATTTGGTACATCAGCTCATAGGATAAATTGTGAACCATGGCATAGGGCCTAGCTATCTTCGAGACCGCCTGCTGCTACCGACGACCTCCCATCGACCCGTGTGCTCCCACAGAGAGGGCCTCCTCGGGGTGCCATCAGCCAAACAGTGCAGGCTGGTGACCCCCAGGGGGAGGGCCTTCTCTGTGGGGGCACCTACCCTCTGGAATCAGCTGCCTCCAGAGATAAGGAGAATCCAAGACCTCAGTGCCTTCCACCGTGCCCTTAAAACCCATTTTTTCAAGCAAGCCGGGTTGGCTTAAGAATAAAATTTTAAATGTTTTAATCAGTAGTGAGTTTTAATTGGGCCAAATTTATATATCTTTTAATTGTTTTTTAATATTTGTATTGCATGTTTTTTAATTTTGGCTGTACACCGCCCTGAGTCCTCAGGGAGAAGGGCGGTATAAAAATTTAAAATAAAATAAAATAAAATAAATAAATAAATAAATTAAGAGGGGGGTGGGGGGGAGGGAGGGGAAGAAGGGGTGGGGGGGGTGAAAATGTTTCTATTTCTTACAAAACTTTTCAATAAAAAAAATAGTTTTACTCAATTCAGACTGAACAGCTTAAAGAATGTCAAGCTTTGTAAAAGGGGTACAAAGGGGGAACAATACAGATGCTGAGAAAATACAGATGTTGAGAAAAGGCTACAGGTGGAAAAGGTGCTCTGCTTTGATGGTAGAATCTTAGTACAGCAATTCTGCTGTTCTCTCCAGGACAGTGAGATCTAGTATACAAGATGTAATAAGTATGTACCAGTTCAGTAGAATTCCAATTAATTTAACAACTATGGATTTTACGTTCGATCTGTGCAAATATTAAAACATTAGCTTTCTGGTGCTTTAGTACAAGTTTTTCTTTGAAATAAAAAGTGGCCAGTGCCTTTTTCATTCCCACTTGACAGACAGGCAGGCAGGCAGACAGGCATGATTTCAATATTGTCTGCATATAAAAGAGTTGAACCGCTCAATCTGCTAATACAGGATGGTATTTGTGCAACCTGAGAAAGCCTCAAATTAATATACAAATTTAAAAATGTATAATATACTGCTTTCTAATTCTTTTCTGAGTAGGTGATTGACCCATGGAGGGACATCTAACACTCAAAGCAGATGTTGGAGTAGAAAGGCTGAATAAGAAAATCAACCTTTCGTTTATGGATGATTCCCTGGTTTTTTTCATAGTGTCTCCCTTGAGATTGACGTGGATATTTTTACAGTTGTTTTTTATATGAAACTAATTTAGCACCCAATTTAACCTTCATTTTATTTCAGTGTATTTTTATTTCAATTGGCAAAGTCTTTCTGATATGCCTTTTAAAATTTTATTAGTGTTTAAGTATCAACTGTGAAGAATACAGGCAAAGAATATTTATTATAGGCTTAATTATTGCCTAGGAGCCCTAGTGGCACAGTGGTTAGAATACAGTATTGCAGGCTAACTCTGCCCACAGCCAGAAGTTCAATCCTGATGGGGCTCAAGGTTGACTCAGCCTTCCATCCTTCTGTGATCAGTTAAATGAGGATATAGATATTGGGGGCAATGTACATATAATGCTTACATTGTAAACTGCCCAGGGATTACTGTAAAGCGTATGGTGTATCATATAAGCCTTAATGCTATTGCTATTTCTATTTGTAATCCAGTGTAATTGTTTTCCAATTTTTCATGATATATTACTCCAGATGACCCTCCAGTTTCAGAGTCTTTGGGGGAAATTTGGAATGCTGCTTCAGGGACAGAGAAGATAAAATGACTATCTAGTATTTAGTGACCAGTTGCATGATTAGTTAAGTATTAAATGTGTGAATTGCTTTTCCAGCATTCAGAGGGCAAGATGATGTACAAGTTTGGGGAATTGGCTCATCAGGGCATTTTTTTTTTATGTGGGTCACTGAAGGACTAGATCTTTTTCAGGTTTATGTGGTGTGTGTCAGTGGTGGATTTCAAAATTTTTTACTACCAGTTCTGTGGGTGTGGCTTGGTGGGCATGGCAGAGGAAGGATACTGTAAAGTCTCCATTTCTTCCCGATCAGCTGGGACTTGGGAGGCAGAGAATAGATGCAGGCGGGGCCAATCAGAATTTTTAGTACCGGTTCTCTGTACTAGTCAAAATTTCCGCTACCGGTTCTCCAGAACTGGTGAGAACCTGCTGAAACCCACCTCTGGTGTGTGTGTGTGTGTGTGTGTGTGTGTGTGTGTGTGTGTGTACAGAAACAGTAAAGAGAAGCAGAAAAGCTCCTGGGCGTTTAAGGGCACTATTTCCAAATCATTTTTCAAGCATGCTCAACCCTATATTTGCAAAATTTATACATGAAGAAGTCATCAGCCCTTCAGATTCCTTGCATGTGAGCTTGTCTTATATCCATTCCACTGATTCAGCAATAAAGAAGGGGAAATGTATCTGTTGTACCTCTGAAAATTATCTCATACAGACAGTTAGAAGTTAAACAGAGTAATAAAAATGAGTTTACTATCTGTGATATTAGTACTTTTTTTAATGTACTAATGGAATCTCTGTAGTGACTGCCAGGTTGAGCTCCCAAGAAAGGTATTTCACATTGTTCACATTGTCTGGATGCCATAACAGAAAAAGGTCCTGTTACATACTTGTTTTAAACTATTGCATGTCTATTGCAACATGTAGTCTATTGCAACATGTAGAGGAAATATCTATGGTTGCTCATAAATCTTGTCCAATTGCAATTACACATTCCCACATAAATATAAATAAAATTAGGATTGCAGATTAAATATTTAAAATATGTATCCTGTTTATTCTTTTGGAATTTTTTCCCAAGATAATTACTTATGAATTGAAAGAGGTCATACATTTGTAGAGAACAAGAGTCTGTTAAAAAAAAAAAGAATTGCGTAAGAAGTTCTTCAAGCCAAATTAATTTTTAAAGGCCTTTTCTCTCTTTCCTTTCATTTCCTGTTCAGAAGTCCTTTCTCTTCCTCTAATCTCTATTTTCATTTTGTCATTATTATTTCCTCTTAACCCATCTGTATTCTGCTCTGTCATCTTTTTTTGCTCTTTGCTGAAGAGAGAGAAGACAATGTATGTCTACATACATTTGTATGCTGTACACTTCTCTTTATGAGGTACTTTCATTTGATTAGTATAAATAAATACGGATTGTTTGAAGTAGCAGTTCAAAAAATAACTGGCTTCTGGCAATTATGTATACACACTTGCATATTTGATTTGATTTGATTTGATTTGATTTGATTTGATTTGATTATATTTTTATACCGCCTTTCTCCCAAAGGACTCAGGGTGGTGAACAGCCATAATAAAACAATATACAAGACAAATTTAAAAACCATATTAAAATAATTCAATTTTTGGCCGAATTTAAAATTGCCATTCTACAACCCTTATAAAACCATGTTAAAAACCCATATTTAAAACCCGATTAAAATTATTGTCCCATCAGACCGGCTTGCTGGAATAACAGGGTCTTCAGCGCACGACGGAAGGCACGGAGGTCGGGGATTTGCACACATTTATGCAGAATCTCACCTTCACACATTTGTTAGGTATTAGGTGGAGAATCTCTAGTTTCAACCTAGCAAGCCTAGTTTGATAAACTAACTGAGCATTGCACAAAATTCTTTCTCTCACTGTCTTTCTCTCTCTCTCTCCAGCCCCCCCATTTCATATATATGTTGCAATCAATGTGAAACACAATCAATCAGTGAAATTTAATTTACAATTATAGACCCAAATTCTGGGAAACGTCAACAACAGACATGTTATAAACTAAAATATTAAAAGAGAAAAATATAACTAATTGGTTTTTGACATGAAACAATCTTTGAGAATTTAATTATGTCCAGAATTGGCTTGTACAATGGTGACTGAACAATATTTTGCTACCTTTTTTGAAATTTCTATGGATTGATCAGCCAATAGAAAAAATGCTTTTTATGGAACACTTGGGGTGATTTACTAGGAGGGTGATGTTAATTCAGGACCCAGTGTACAGGAAGTCTTCACTTAACAACATTCATTAAGTGATTGTTCAAAGTTACAACAGAGCTGAACAAATGGTAATTACAAGTCCTTGAAGCTGCAGCCTTTTCAGTATCTCCATGGTCAAGTTATCAAAATTTGGGCACTTGCCAACCCAACCCATATTTATGATTGCAGAGTGAATTTCAACAACCCTCACCTGCCTATGTCCCATCCATCTCTACCCTTTTGACTGCCCTGAACTCATAATGCTGTCCTGCATTATGCTGCTCTCAGCTTATCTTCCCTATGTTCTTCCTTCTGCTGCTGATATATGCCCAGTTGAGGCATCCTCTATCTGTCCCGAGGTTGTCTGAGGTCTCCTGGGGTGACAACAGAGGTGGGTTTCAGCAAGTTCTGACCAGTTCCGGAGAACTGGTAGTGGAAATTTTGAGTAGTTCGGAGAACCGGTAGTAAAAATTCTTACTGGCCCCACCCCCATCTATTCTCTGCCTCCCAAGTCCCAGCTGATCGGGAGGAAATGGGGATTTTGCAATAACCTTCCCCTGCCACACCCCCAAGCCACACCCACCAAGCCATGCCATGCCCACCAAGCCACACCCACAGAAAGAAACGGTAGTAAAAAATTTTGAAACCCACCACTGGGTGACAGGGAATGGCATTGTGGAAGCCTCATGTGGCCTCCACAAAGAGATAGCAGCTGCCTTGGCTGGGTGCACCTCATCAGTAGCGCAAAGAAAAAAATGATAAATTTCAGCCGGGAGAAGAGACAGAAGACTTTAAGGTGGCTAAAAGGGCAGAGATGGGACATGGGGATAGTTGAAGCGGATAGTTGAACCATGGTAGGAGAAGTGTGAGGTACTGGCCTAATGATGGCATGGTTCTGGCCTAACAACTGCAACCAGGACTAACCGAACTGCCATT
Source organism: Pantherophis guttatus (assembly GCF_059756535.1). Taxonomy (NCBI): domain Eukaryota; kingdom Metazoa; phylum Chordata; class Lepidosauria; order Squamata; family Colubridae; genus Pantherophis; species Pantherophis guttatus. The sequence goes on from NC_142068.1 coordinate 66,861,680, forward strand.
ACTAAGGAGTGTGGTAATAGGATGTTTCACCAAACAACTGCATTATTTAGTTACAGAAATTCCAGTGCCAATTAAGGTTATTAAATAAAGACTACCTGTGTGATACAATAGACACCTTAGCAGAAGATCTGATTTTAATTCCATAACAACCTCTACACAGGAAGGGCAAGGTTGCTACCGTATATTTCCTTTCCAGAAACCCTGATGAGAGTAATTCAGCCTGATGAGAGTAAAACTCTTTTGTGAAAGAAATAAAGGATTTTGTATACACTTCGAGATAGATAAAGGCCTTTTCCAAAGGTCAATAGTCAGAGGTTTTGTCCATACCCTTCTATATATCTGGATTGAGGGTGTATTGTTTAACCTTTTAGCATTAAACCGTCTCTGACACAATTGTTACCAGTGAGTGAATGGAGAATTCATTATAGGATCATTCCAAGGCGATTTTTCCATTTGAATAGAATAGAATAGAATTGTGATTGGACACACAAAGAATTTGTCCCTGGTGCACAAGCTCTCAGCGTACATACAAACAACAAGTGATAAATCATGATCATAATCATAAAATACAATCATCTTAAATCATAAGATAAAGCACTCAGTGATAGTCGTAGGATGCTAAATTAGCAGTCAACATAAATCATAATAGGATACTAAATATTTGGAGTCAAATATCAGGTGGGATCAGGATCTCTCACCACAAAATTAGTTTTTGCCAGTATTTTATTCAGCAGATCCGCATACAAACCTCAATTGACATGCAGCCTGGCTATAGCCTCAAGCTTGCAAAGGAAATGCAGTGATGGACATGAAACATTGCTCTTAAGAACCTGGACTGGATTCCCTTCAGATTTTTTGCATCTTTCTATGCACAGATTTGTGTGCATTAAAGTGTTCAGTTCAGCACTTTGGCCTTGAAAAATGTAATTGGAGTAGGAACATGCTGCAATTATTTTCATGGTGCTGGCACATCTGATTTTGTGCAAGACTTTTTGGCAAATCTTTTTGTGCAAGTTTCCAATGAAATAATTTTTCTTTGTTATTTCCATGTATTGTAGGATTGGAACATGATTCATAATTTTTAAGGACTTAAATTTCTCAGTCTCGTTGCTTTGTTTTTCCAATAATGGAGGCTATTAGCATGTCATTTTTAATATGATCCCTTTTATTTTATTATAAATAAAATTTAGTTTTTCTAAAGTTCATAAATTCTATTAAAGACCAACCTTTATTAGGGAGAGGATAAACACATCTTTTGTGTAAAGCAAAATAGACTTTGGTTTATTTGTTAAATTGATTTCACTTTTTGTTAGGGCTTCACTTACTGAGTTGATATAATGATTAAAAGGGATTAAAATTCAAGTTCATTTAAGTAATTATAAAATGGGGATGTAGGCCAGTGGTGAAATCCTCCGCAGGTTGCCCCCCGTTCTCTGCCTGTGCATGCACGGTGTGCGCCAAAAGCACAATGCGCGCATGCACATGCACAGTAGACACCAAACGTGTGCTTCACACGGAAAAAGGAGGCTTAACAAGGTAAGTAAAACAGTGAGGGGGGAACAGCTGTGCCGCGCGATTTATATTTGCTAGAAAGCAGGATTTCCTGCTTTCTAGCAAATATAAATCGCGCGGCACAGCTGATCATCGGAAATACCAGTTCAGACGAACTGGTAGCTTTTTTTTAACTACCTGTGCACCTGAGAACCAGTAGCATTTCACCTCTGATGTAGGCTGAAAGAAGCCCAATTGCTGTTCATTTGATTTCTTTCTTAATTATAATTGCACTATGATCAGTATAAGAAAGTAACACATATATTTATTTAAGGTTTTCCAACACAGTCTCTTTTGAGATGAAATCAAAAAGTGAATCTCAAAATTGAAATATATTTCCACCAATTGATTTGGAATAATATATTGATCTAAAGTTCATTGTCCTGTTCTGAAGTCTGCTTGCTCATCAGCCAACACTAGTAATTATTCTAATCTATATATATAAAAAAGCAAAAACCACTCACGCATTAATCACAAAATCTCCAGAACAGTAAAGCCTACAAACTTGAAATTTGCCATGTATGTTCCTCTTGGCTTCTAGGTGCTTACTAAGAAAGGATTTTTCAAAATGGCCATCAGAGCATTAGTATTTCCTATATTATTATAACATGTTCTGATGCTAATTAGTTAGATGTTCTACTCCCTCTCCCAACTTGAAAATAACTCTGGAGAGAATGGGATAGCATAGGACAGGTTTCTGTGGGGCAAGCCTCATGGAGAGAAGGGACTAGAAAGCCCGAGGAAGAGAAGAGGATAGGATAGGAGACGTTTCTCTGTGGCAAGGCTGAGGGAGAGAAGGGGAGAGGAGAGGCTTCTGTGGGGCCAGCCTGAGGGAGAGAAAGGGAGAGGAGAGGACAGGAGAGGCTTCTGTGGGGCCAGCCTGAGGGAGAGAAGGGGAGTGGAGAGGATCTATGCGGCCAGCCTGAGGAAAAGAAGGGGATAGGATAAGAGAGGCTTCTGTGGGGCCAACCTGAGGGAAAGGGGAGGAGAGGATCTATGAGGCAAGCCTGAGGGAGAGAAGGGGATAGGAGAGGATCTATGAGGCCAGCCTGAGGGAGAGAAGGGGAGAGGAGAGGATCTATGGTGCCAGCCTGAGGGAGAGGAATGGACAGGAGAGGCTTCTGTTGGACCAGCCTGAGGAAGAGAAGGGGAGAGGAGAGGAACTATGGGGCAAGCCTGAGGGAGAGAAGGGAAGAGGAGAGGACTGGAGAGGCTTCTGTGGGGCAAGCCTGAGGGAGAGAAGAGGAGAGGAGAGGCCGATCATAACTACTCATTAATTTTCAAACTCTAAGTGTTGATTTATCAAGCCAAATTGCATAGTTTCAAAGCGCAGCATGGGTATTTAGCTAGTCAATCAATAAGCATTTATTTTACTTTTGGTGTATTCTGTTTGTAAATAATTTTCATGCCTTTTTTCGCTTTGATTATTCTTAGACATTTTGCATATATATGTATGCAAAATATATACACTATATGTAAAATGCACATTTCCTTTCAAGATAAAAATTGTATTTTAGGTTGTGTTATGCAAATCTATTAAACTGAGATTTTGTTGTTTTTTTTCTTTAACTAAAGAAAAAACTTTTAAACTAGAAAAAAGGCAAGAAAGTAGAGAGCAGATGTTGGTATTTGCACTAAACAAATTGTGGTGGCAATAATCTTTGTCTGAAAAGAAACCTTTTAAATCAGGTCTGTCTGACTGTTTGTCTGCCTTCATTTTTCCTTTAGGAGCTCAAGGTGGTACACAGTATCTCCCAAAGCACCTTTTTTGAGTAATTTTCAAAGCATAAGAACCATGTACTGTAGGTTGTAGGAAATTGACACATGAATTTAGCCCTCTTATTCCTTTTGATTCTTCTCTTTTGAAAAGAAAGTAAAGAAAGTAATAGTACCGGATTTTCTTCTAGTGCATAATAATATTCTGACTTTGTGAAAGAAAATCTATACAGTATTTTACAACGTAATTAGATGATAAATATTATACTGTGATATATTGGACTTGTTGACTTTTCCTAACAAGTTTGGTCTAAATTATTCATTTAGTTGTACAATGCTTTAGTCTTCAGTTTAGCAGCTAATTTGCAAATTTCTTTAAAAGAAAAAGAAAAAGCAGAATAAATAGCACCTTCTTTCACAATTATATTTCTTTTTTAATCACATGGACATAAAACAAAGTTGTAAATATTGGTGTTAGACATCTATTTCCACTTAATACACAGCTTCTATAATAATGTGATTTGTGGGTTAAGGATTCAAGTTTGTGAAACTCCTTTATTATACTTGGAAATGATTGGATTCTGAATTGGTTTTTCACTCAACCTGGATTATTTGTTTAATTGGTTGTCTTTTTCGTTTTACCCATAAGTTTATGATCAAAGTCATTAACCCATAATTACAATAAACAAAAGGAAAATATGTGGAATTGAAATCAGTTCAGTTCTATAATTTTATTTGTTTGTTCCTAAACCAGGTTTTACCTCAGGGTGGGACTGAATTTGTTGACTTTAATCTTTGTTAGAAATGGTTTGCACAAATCCAAACTGATGCTGTATGTTGCAGACAGCTGGTTGTCATGGTAACTGTAGTGCAGTTTTTAATTCCACTTGGTGAGTAATACAGACACTACGTTGGTGAATAAAGCATGGCTTTGTGCTTTACAAATATATAGCATTATCCATATCAGTGTTGCTAAATAAAATGATGTTCTGTCCATGCACTTTTAGATGCAACAATTTGGTTTATTGATATAACTTTTTTTTTTGTCATTTAAAAATCAGGCAGATTATTTGGCATCAGTCAATCAGGGAAATGGAAGTCAAATAAAATTATTCACAGTTGCATAAATTAGATTATAAATAGACAAATTACTTAACTTTATAATGCATTAGACTTCTGTCTATCTAAATAAGTGATACAATGTAATGGCCTTATGAAGCATGCTAATAAGCACAGCATAGTTAAAAATCAAAGTAAGAGTAACATGTTTTATGTAGCAGAAAATCAAAATAGGTTTTGTTCATTTCATATACATCATTTGTGACTTTTTTTAAATGGTTAAGCTCTTTTTCATTGAATTTCAACATTTGCTGCAAATTCTGTTAAAGAATATTCGTCATTTCCATCCTAGCGCTATGCTTTCTTAAAAGGATAAAAATTACATTTATATATCAATTTTGGGGAATGTTGTTAAAATTTACAGATACCTTAACTAAAGCATCCTGTTCCAGATTTATTTATTTTTTTAAAGTAGACATTATAAATGTTTCTCGTGAGATAATATTACAGATGTTGAGGAAAGAGAGTGAGAGTAATTATGGTAATTCTGTAAATCCATTTCTGTTTTCTTAACCTTGTTTCATAAATACAGAGGCCAAGAAATGCAGACAAAGCAAGACAGGAATTTGGGGGGGCGGGAGCCTGATATAAATGGTTTGACACACATAGCTTAATATTTCCTAAACTACTTTCTTCAGGATACTAAATCTAGTTATTCATCTTAGTTAGCCTTTCAGCTGACATCAAGGGACACATTTGTAGGGTTTTTGTTTTCATTATTGATTCCACTGCCCCCACACACAAACACATTCCCTTGTTCACTCTCTGAAGAGTCTCTTCTAGCTCTTGACTCTTAAATAATTGATTTTTCCACTCAGGTGCACAGAACAACATTGTGAAACCACGAGATTGCAAAACTGCATGCACTTTGCTCACTGATGCATTAGTTTTATTAAGTGGCTCCAAAACAAGATCTAGGTAGAGAATGCAGAAGAATCATTTGGAAAAATTAATTTTATGTTTTAATTAAAGATATGATTGAAAGCTAGAGATCTTCCAGTTTGCACATGCCTTTTTTTCAACTGAACACACATAGGTAACGTCGTAGATTAGTAAAATTCATAAAAGCCTTAGAGGAATTACACTTCCTGATAAGGCAAGCCCTCAGACATTTAGGTCTGTGAACATTTTAAATATTGCTTTATCAGAAAAAAGAAAGCATATTGCTGTCAGAAACACAAACTATTAGTGAAAACCATTATAAAATAATAGTAAACCATATAAAAGGAAAATGAGTATACAAAATATATTCTGACTCCTATTATGATTTGTCTGGAAGCTTTATGTGTATTCTTTCTAGTTCTATTTACCCTGGTTTCCTTTCTGAAATAAGTGAAATTGGATTTTTTTAAAGTACATGTGGTCATTGTATTTTAATCTGTTTGAATCATAAATTGTCCTAAGACAAATATAGTGTTATTTGCAACAGTGGCGAATATCTGTAGCTTGGGTGCAGAATGAGGGTGAAGATTCATTCTCCAAGCTTGTGGGTTGGTTTCTGAACATTTCATTACCAGGCTGGGTAACATCTTCAGCAGAGTTTATGGGATGTCAGTGTCAGTGTTCTGTTTATAAGCGCTTCGTGTGGTCAGTAGATCTTGTGATGGGTCAGGTGTAGGTGTGTCAGGTGAGGGTCTTGTAATGAGTCTTGTGATGAGTCAGATGTGAGTCATCAGTGAGAGTTTTGTGATGGGTTTTATGATGGGGAGGTTACATCAGGTGAGGATCACTGGGAGGTGAACTGCTGGTTGGGAGGGCTTGCGTGGGTTGGCTGAAGGTCAGTGCTGTCTCTGGTTGGCTGTGGAGTTAATTTGGATTCTGAAGGGTTCGTAGGGTGTTTGTAGGTCAATGTGTCTATTGGTGGATTTTTTGGGGGAACTGCCAGGCTTTGATGAACTCATAAGTCTGGTGGGTGGTAGCTTGGCCAATGATTTTTGCATTGCTCCAATAGAACTGGTGCTGTTTGGTGTAGCTTCTGCTATTAGGCCTGATATGGGTTATCCGATCGGGGTACCTTATAGATTTTCCCATTGAACTGGAAGTATGTGTTGAGGCATAGGATCCAGGAGTTTCATGATGGTTTCTGTGGACATGGAGTTTTCTGCGGTGGCATCATCTTTGTGGGAATGCTGTTTAGTGAGTAGGTGATATATGGTTCATTTAGTCAGGTCGATATCAATCGAGGTGAAGATAGTGGTGATATTGAAGGGAGACCATGATTTTTTCCTTGTTGATCTTGGTGTGTTTGATACATTGAAGAAATTGTTCTGGGGAGTTTATTGAATGGGTTGAGTCATTGACCAGGTGTCTGAGTTTCCTCTGCAGGCTTTTTGCTAGTTTGTACATCGGTGTTCTAGATAGAGACACAATTGCGTTGTGAGTTTTGGGGAGTCCATAGAATCTGGGCATAGAGGAGACTTGTGGTTGCATGTGCTTTCTCTCTAGTGGTGTTAGTCAGTTTTGTCTATTATTACCATCAATCTGCCTTTGTCTGCCGGTAGGATGATGATGCTTTTGTCTTGTTTTAGTGACTTTAGTGCTCTCTTCTTTGGCTGAGTGTTTTGTTTTATCCTTTGCATTGCACTTTGAGGATGATTCTTTGTCTGATGTCTTCTTGTGTTTTTTGATCCAGTGGTGCGTTTTTAGAATGGATTTGAGATTGTCAAGGAATTCAATGAGGTCAGCATCTTTGTAGTTGAGTTGAAATTGAGGACAGTCTTTCATCATCAGAGAGAAGTCTGCTGGATAGATTTTTGATAGTTCTGAGTTGTTGTCTTTTGATTTTGGGGTGAAGGCATTGTGTTTCTCTTGTAGTGAGTTGTGTTTTTGGTTTTGTATTTTGTTGGCATTCCTGTGGATTGTGTGTTCTAAGGTGTCTGTCAGGTCTTATCCGATGGAGTTGAGGCATGTGGTTTTTTTGTTCATTGATGATGCATTTGTATTTTTTCCAGGCAGTTGTGGGCATTGGTGATCATGATTTGAAGCATTTTGAATCCGTTTTGGAAGTCCAGCTTCCATGCTTGCGGGTGGCAAATAGTGTTATTTTTTTAGTTTCCATAATGAAAAATTACCCATCCCTTTTCTCTTTCAGAATTCTGTGTTTTATTATTTCTAATAGCAATCTACACTGCATTAGATTAATTGTTAGAATATATTCAAGAGGCTATCATTTTCTGGTCTAACTAATTATTAGACTTAATCAAGGAAAAGATTCAAATTCTGTATCATGCTTTTCATGCTTAATTCATACCTTTATTTCCTGTTGGAGTAAATTTTAATATTCTTTCCCTATTCTATGAAGATGTCCATTGGTTTTTCTTGTGCCATTTTCAGATAATTATGGATGCTTAGGATTATTGGAATTGCATTGTTTGAGATGCTCACATTCTTCCCTTTGCCATTCTCCCATAGTTATTTGACCAAGTCTTATATTCTTCCCCTTAAGAATAGTCCTGAAGGAATTCTATTTACATTTGCATTAGATCAAGTTACCAAAGTTATTCACCAACAGGAGCTACCAGTCCATTTGATAGTTTTCTTATGAAATCTAATTAATTCTATTGGGTGTTAATCATGTAAAAAAAAAAACACCTCCTTTCTCTTTTTCTTATGTGCTGAAAAGTGAAAACAGAAAATATCTAATGGTCCTCTAGACTCAACACAGAGCTTAGAGCTTGTAGGGTCAATCAGACCCCCCCTGCTGTTAAGTTACACCCCTTCAATAATAGACTTTCTGCCCATCCCTGATATGGGAGGAAACTTTTCAACCGCCATCCCACACCATCCCAACAGCAGTCCTTTTAATGTGCTTCTGCAGCAAGGCTAGTTAAACTGCTTCCCACACGGAAAGTGAAGTATATTCATTTCTGTACAACAATCGGAATGGGAGAAGAGGTTGTGTGCAGATTTTTCCACCCTGGAAGAAACAATCTCCCTTTAAAGCTCTCTAGCAGGAGAGCTTAACTGAGATTCTAATTACAGTAAATCCACTGAGGTGGAGGGAAGGGATTTGGACCAGAAGAGAAGCTTACCCAATTTGTTCTGGGTATGTAGTCCTATGTTTTGCAGGAGGCTACTCTAGGAATTTACCTTGATGCCCAAAAAAATAGACTGCTAGTTGTCCTTGCTCAGGTTTAGCTACATTCACTGGCTTTTATCTTCTGGCATCAGTTGTCCTTGATGTATCTTGTTTTGTTCTTCTTCAAACTCTCCCACCGAATTTGTTTTTTTTAAAGGGAGACGTATGGAGAGCAAAAGTAAATAAGTGGCAAGTAGTAGCAAACCAATATGTTCTGGCTACTTTCTTTATCCCATGTATGCATGTGGGTGCATGCATGCTAATGTGCTTGTAGATGATCTTGGCAGAGATGTCCAAGCTTCATTATCAAGGTGATATGAACTTAATCATTTCCTAAATTCAAAATGTCCAGATAACATTTGGAAGCAGATAAGGCAGATACCTCCCCCCCCCAATTCACTGGAGTATAAGAAGGATGGAACACAGTGAAATCAGACTTGCTGAATTCTTTTATTACAGCCAAACTCAAGAGAAGTAGTATTAGCCTTCCTGTGGAGTTGATTTCTTGGTCTGGTTTGCCAAATATGGCTGACAATACTCAACAAATGGTAAACAGGCCCCCTCAGAGTCAAGGCTGGAGGGTGAAAAATGGACCTAAGCCAGCACACTGTATTGTAAAACCGCCCACATGTGCAAGCAATGAAAGGAATAAGTAGTATAACAGCTGTTAACAGCCACTTTGCGAAAAGGAGACAGGCAGACCAGAATGGGATAGGTCAGAACAGGAGAGTGTGTGGTGACAGTGGAGAATTATTGGAAGAGGGGAAAATAGGCAGGAAGTGATGAGTCTCCATCTTGCATGGGTTCCCTCAAATGTGGCAGCACTTCCGGCAGCTTCTTCTCTCTAGTTGTCTCTTTGAATATTGTTTGCTATATTGTTACCAGTTATATTGCCATTATTTTTGTTTGCAGTCTACTTTTTTTAATATAAAATGTACCGTAAGTTAGCAGAAATAAAAATAACAGTTTTACTTACCAGAAATCCAAAAACCTCAGAACTGTGTAAGCCACCTTGTTATGTCTTGCAATTTTTCTACCACAGTTTCTCTCTCTTTTCAAAGCAAAATGCAAAATCTTTGGGAAAGAGAAGTCTAAGAACATGAACCTCTGAAAACTTCTGATATGGGGAAAATGCAACCATCAGAAAAAAGGGCCACACATTCTTCTCCGGATGGTTTTTAAACAACCTGGGGGGAAATTTGGCTTTGATGCTTATTTGTTCCTTGCAGAAAAGTTAAAAATTTTAATTAGATTTTGTGGCCATTTTTTTCCAAAATGTATTGAAAAATAACAGCACTATTATTCCAATGCTTTACACAGCCAGGTCTTCCCCTTTGCTATTTTTCTCCTTTCTTAACAGAAGGCAAATTACATTATAAATACAATAAACACAAAAGCTATTTATAGACAATTATTAGGGCAGTTGGCAAAAAATTGGATCAAGGGAAGAACCAAGCAAAGGCTTTTTTTTTTTTAAATGATGCATGCAAGACACTAATTTTCATACAGAGTTTATTCATCTGATAACTCAGTATAGAGCTCGCTTGCCTCAAATATTCCAGCAAACTAGTGACAATATTTGGAAATGCTTATTATTTACAAAACAGATTCATGGTATTCTAATTTCTTGTTAAACACAAACTAGGTTTTTCTCATGTAGTTCTCTTGAATTGATAAAAACCTTCCAAGGACCGATGAGCTGATTCTGATATTTAGAGGGACCAGACCAAGTAATCAAGTTTTGCCATTTTCTATGTGTCAAGTGACAACAGTTTTTCAAGAGAGACACTTCAAGGTCTCACTGTATGAAATAAAGCAGGATTGCATTCAGTTTTCTACAGCCAATATAAGTAACATAAAAATTGACTAATGAGGAATAAAATGTTGACCACCATTGGAGACAGCTAGTCATTAATAAGCAGTTATTTAATGTAATTGCTTTGAAACTCAGGAAAAATATGTAATTTTCAGTCTGATTGCTAACTGTGATGGAATAAGGAAGGGATAAATGAACTATTAAGGAAGGAGCTTCAAAGAAGATCAATCCTGGGGAAAAAAGTGTGAGAAAGGAATTTGGGGTAGCTTGTCCTTGATGTTGTTTGTTACAATGTGTGGTAGAAAAACAGAGTGATAGGAGAGAGAGAGAGAGAGAGAGAGAGAGAGAGAGAGAGAGAGAGAGAGAGAGAGAGAGAGATTGATTGATTCTAAAACAGTAAAGAGCATTCCCGAAACTCTTGCTGTTCCTATTTCTTGACGGTTCCTGCACTGAAAGACTAAGATCAATCTTCAAAGCCTCCTACTCTCTTTTAGAGAGGCATTAGACACAGAATCTGAAACTAAACCATGATGATTGATCCTGTGTATTGCATGCAGAGCAAGTAGTAAGATTCTCCTGTAGTTATCAAGAGCAGATACCTACACAGATAATGAACCTGCATGATGCCATGAAGTACTTAGCACAGCACCTAGGACTAGCACCTCAAATTGCTTCACAACCATTGTTACTTTGATTTCCTGGAAGCCTATCATTTGAATTGTTTCTGGTTGGCAGATCAATAGAATATATGATTAAACCAAAGTAACGTTCATTCTCAGCTTGCTGAAGGATGGAGCAGTTCCATGGGCAATTTCACTCATTGAAAACCATCATGTGATCTTAGACAACTATTGTAATTTCACACAACGTTTTAGAACTGCCTTTGATGATTCAGCCAGAGGAAAGGCTGAAAAATGGGAGAGTCACAAACTGCAACAAAGAAATTCCCAAGTTAGTGAGTAGATAGCTCATTTCAAATTGTATGCCTTTGTGTGTGCACTAAAATGATTTTGCCCTGATAGAACAGTTTGGGGGTGGGCTCTCTGATGAACTGAGGGATGAATTAGTAAGACAAGACAAACTAGACAATTTAGAAGAACTATGTCAGTCTTGTGTACTAACCAGTGTGTTTGGAGGAGTGGACGCATGGGAGGTGGAGGAACGCTACTGTATATGGTTTCATATTGTCTCCTCTGTTTCCCATCCTGGTTGCCTCCTTGGAGCAGATGCAAATAAAGGTAGTAAAGAGAGCCTTGTCTGCAGGGGAAAAAACAATGAAGGTGAGACCTCAGTTTTATTATGGAGCGCTTGGAAGCCTAGCCATGGTTTGTCCTGCTGAAGTTCCTTACTCTGATTTGACTTGGAAGGTCCATATCTATGGAAACATAGGTCATCGTGCAAGTAAATGCCCAGATTATTCCAGAGCCCCATCTTCAGAAATCTTTGCCGATTCCCCTTCCATGAGCTTAGCAGGGGCAGCTTCATATAATTAATAAGAACTCCAATGGTTGGAGGAGGCAAATGCATGTTATGATCTCTGTTATTCTGCACATCTCTACAGGCACAGAAATGCAGGTCTCTGTTCGTTTAGACTCTGGCACAAGAGCTAATTTTGTGTAGTGTAGTGTATCATTTTGTTTTACCCCACACAGTCATTGGAAAGGCTAATATTAGTGGAAATAATTGATAGCCAACTGCTTTGAGCTGGTCCAGTTTTGCAACATATACTTCATAACATATGCTGTTGAAAAGAAATGTTCAACCTGGGACGCTGGTTTATAGAAAAGCTGCTAGATAAGCACCCATGCATCCAACCCACCCAAGCCAGCCCCCCCACCCCAGCACTTCACCTCCCAATGAGCCTTGCCTGGTGTAACATCCACATCACAAGACCCTCAGCTGACACACCCATACCTGACCCATCACAAGACCTACTGACCACACGAAGCCCTTATAAACAGAAGAACACTGACACTGAGATCCTATAAACTCCGCTGAAGATGTTGCCTAGCTTGGTAACAAAATGTTCAGAAACCAACCCACAAACTCAGAGAATTAATGTTCATCATCTCACCCATGCATGTCTGAATATATGATTTCTTGACCATCCCTCCCCTCAGGATCTTGAGTCAGACAATTTTACTCTTTCCCTCAAAAAAGGAGACTCCAGAGACAGTAAGGCTTGGGGGACAAACAATGTTAGATCAGATTTGCTTACAACAGAGCTCAAATGTCAGGGCATGAATGGATGGCCTGTATGGAGTCTCACACACACTGATTGTTTTCATTTCGCTGTGAATAAAGTATAGGTATTATACAACAGTTTACACTTTGTACATACAGTAGCACATTTGCACATGCCACTTTATTTCAAGAAAGAAATACTGCAATTCATCCACAACATTATAACTGCCAGATACGGGACAATGTTCAAAGAGTTGCATCTCCTGCACAGGAGGACTAAGATGAGAACAGATGTCAAAGACTATGTTTGTGTAGATCTTCTCTGCCAGATTTGCTCATTGACCTTGACAAGCTGCTAAGTGCATATTCACACATAGCAGTAATTCTATCAGCCGGGTGATGCAAAATAATGTAGATCTGGCCCTGGGAAGGAGAAAGGGATGAATGAACTCATTAACTGTTACACAGTTCTGGGAAAGAAGAAAGTGTGAAAAAGAAACTCAAAAATATTCCTGCCTTGATTTTGTTTGTATATAATGTGGTGGAGAGAAAGGTTGACAGGCTTCAAAAATGCTGTTATAATACCCAGGAACAATAAAGAACATTCCAGAAATTCCTGCTTCTTGACCTTGCCTGCTTCAAAGAGCTGATACTAACTCACATAGTATTACTATTTTGAATCACTGATCTGTGTTAATTTACAATTGGCATGTAAATTGTCAGGGGTCCTTTGTGCTTTCTGAGCTTGCTTGTTTTCTTGCAGACGTTCATTACCCTAACCAGGTAACACCATCAGTTCTAATAAGGAGTGCTAACAGCACTCGGCACTCCTTACTAGCACTGATAATGTTACCTAGTTAGGGTAATGAACTGTCTGCAAGAAAACAAGAAGCTCAGAGAGCACCAAGGACCCCACATTTCAACCCTGAACTACAAATATTCTCCTTTAATGGTACATGTACATTGTGTTATACATATCACTTTGGTATCCAGGTTACTCAACATTGCTTACCACCACAGAGGTATTGCTTTATTTTAGGAAATACCCAAACATTGGATGAGTATGGGTTTGTGTGCAGAGTTGTACCCCATATATGCTTTCCAGATTAAATTTATCATAAGACTTTTAATTTGAAGCTATTTTGGATATTGATACCTATTCCCATAGCTTTGTTTGCCATTCTTCTAAATGAGGAATTGTCTGCAGTTTTCACTATGAAGCATAAATTACCTTAACAGTTGTTTTACTGTATACAAAACCAATTTCATATTCTTTGTAGGAATATACAGAGAAGCTTAGTAATTTTTTGGCAATTAACCTTAATTGACATATTGATGAAAAACCATCTTGTATACATTTTCTCTAAATGTAATATTTGCAGTAAATGTCATATTTTCTATTGGTTTTTCCATTGTTGCATGTCAATCACCTTATTCATATTCTGCATCCATTTACTCATATATTTGATTTGTTAATTTCTAAATTGCATTTCAGTAAGAATGTATAAATAAGGCCCAACTGAATTTTGTCATATAAACTTTCCAATTTAAATTTTTAAAAATATCATTTATTTGAAGATACTGGAACCAGTGAAGCATTTCTGACAATTTCAAGGACAGAGTCTTAAAAGAGTTTCCTTTTATTTTTTAAACTTAAAAATTTCCAGTCTAAATAGGTTATTACGATTTCATTGATCAGATAATTAAAGGGGTGATAGATCTGGACTTAATTCTTTTGTATTTATTCTATGCTTTTAATCTATATAGTTCTAAAACTCTTGTCACGACCTTTAATTGGGCAAAACAGTATATATATGGCAACAGTTTTTGAACCTAGGTACCTCAAATGGACTAATTTATAGAATGTGTCCAAAATCCAAGACTTCTGACTCTCAAGGAAATAAAATTTGGCAAAGTTGTGGCTGGTTCAGTGCTATTGGCTGCTTCTGTGTTGGTGCTGCACTCGCATGATCTTTATTTTTGTGCGTGAACGAAGTCTGGACTCCCAGGAGGAAGGAGCTGCCTTCCAGAGGACAAAGAGGCAAGGGAGCTTGAAAAGTTTGGTCAAGAGAAAGAGTGTTAAAGTGGCTCCTCCCTAGCTTTTCCCAAAGTATAGTTATGAAAACAGTTGCTTTAGTCTGACAAGATTCTGTCTATAGGAGAAGAACAAGTAGCTCCTCATGTTACTCTTGGTCCTTGGAGCCTGACAATTTTCTATGTTCCATTACAGTTTCCTAGCCAATCTTGTAATCCCTTGCTCTCTCTTCCACCCAGTAGCAGCCACTTTCCACACTCACACTGGATTATCATTCTATTAACTGAAATTAGTTTGACTCTAATTTCCCTTTCAAATGAACTGATAAATCTAGAGATTCGCATACTTTTGCCACAGTTATTTGGGTGAGTTTTCTTCCAGTTTCTGTTAATGGTTAATGTTTTTCAAATCTTTGTTAAAATAATTCATTTTGTCAGGATTACACCTCTGAATATGTGTAGCACATTAAGTAGCAGATTTGCTTACACAATTCATACCACTGTAATGGGAGAAAGGCAAAATATAACCATATATTGGAAGATTCATTAGGAATTGAAATTGTTCATTTCTCTTTTCTCATCCATTTTTAAAAATTATTTAAGCATGCCCAAAGAATTCTTTGTAAAAGAAGCTGCCAAATAGCTTAAATACGCTGATGCTTGATGGCCATTTAAACACTATATTGTAAAGCGATCACCTATGTCAATATTTCATTTTATTTCTTGTGGGAAATGTGAATTTGCTTAAACAGGGATAAAGCATAATCAATTGCCTCGAGAGTAGTCAAAATGACTTCAGTGGGGCTTTTATGAAATAAATGGATTGAGAATGAAAACCTTAATTAAGCTATCCTTTTACCAACCAGATAATTATTTTTGCATTAATTATTCTGTCATGGCTATTGCTTTTGATGACAGACAGGAGACTGTCATGGGGGAAAGTCTGCTACTTGTTAGCTGATGGCCAAGAAAGAAAATTAATAACATTGCATATTAGAACAGTTCTAAATTTTAAATGTATTTCCAATGCTAATGATATCTCATAAAGCTTATCACTTTATGGGAAGTGAAGGAGGCTTTCTTAAGATTGTGTAAGTATTGCTAGATATGTTTCTAGAGTACTGTTAGCATCTTCTGTTGTCCAAATGTAAAGTTGTACTTTATGATTGAATATCTGCATGAAAGCCCAAAGAGGTAGCTTCCAAAATAATATACTAGGCAATATGAATAAAATCTAGCCTTGGTTTCTGGAATGATTGAACCACAATAATGTCAAATACTGAGAAAACAGATCATGAATTTAGGTTGCGTAGACTAACTTTACTATGTTTTTTGTGAAATATATTCAGACCTTTTATGGAGAAATAATAAAGCTTCCTTTTGCTCTTAAGCATATAATTGAGAAGATAGCCACATAATGGGAGCCTGCAATGTAAGATGTGGTTGCAGTATGCCTACATAGCATGCACCCACTACAGTATAACATGTCCAAAATTCTTTGTTGCATGTATTTAATGTCATAGTCCGTAAAAGAACAATAATATACCATTAAGAGTATATTGCATATTTTCTGATAATGTCACTTCATGTGGCAACTTCACATGATTTTATGATAAGCTACATTAACTGTTGAATCATTGTTCTATGATAATATAGAGATATTTAATGGCAACAGTTTTCTAAACTTTCAGATTCGATTCCTTCTCACCCCTATTTGAACATCTAGATATGCAGAAGGGAAGGTAAAAATTGGTATTTTAAGTATGGCTTTATTTGATTTTTTTTTTTTTAATTTGATTTATATGCCGCCCTTCTCCGGAGACTCAGGGCGGCTTACAATGCGTTCAGCAATAGCCTTCATACTTTTGTATATTTATACAAAGTCAGCTTATTGCCCCCACAAACTGGGTCCTCATTTAACCTACCTTAGAAAGGATGGAAGGCTGAGTCAACCTTGAGCCTTGGAGAGATTCGAACCAGCAGTAAATTGCAGGCAGCTGTGTTAATAACAGGGTGCTTTAAACCACTGTAGTACCAAGGCCTTGCATTGGTATGCATTTGCATACCAATACCTTGATTTGCATTGGTATTGCTGAATCTTATTTTAAAAGGGCATACAATATCAGAAAATTGTTATAGCCTTTTCAGATAGTTTTGAATAGTTTGGCTACGTATAAGCCACGGTGGCGCAGGGGTTAGAATGCAGTACTACAGGCTACTTCTGCTGCCTGCCTGCTGCCTGCGATTTGGCAGTTCAAATCTCACCAGACTCAAGGTTGACTCAGCCTTCCATCCTTCCGAGATCAGTAAAATGAGGAGCCAGATTGTTGGGGGCAATATGCTGACTCTGTAAACCGCTTAGAGAGGGCTGTAAAGCACTGTGAAGTGGTATATAAGTGCTATTGTTACCTGATTTCTATGAGATGGTAAAAAAGAGAATTTTCTGATTTGTTCTGCCATCATCTATTAATTATATGGATTGTTGCACCCAGATTTGTAGCCCCATGGAATAGCCAGGCTGCAGGTCTACTATGAAAACCAAACTAATCTTGAGAAATTCACATACAAAATATTCCCTTCTTTTCAGTTTGAGCTATCTGGGAATAAATCTTTTTTCACCAGGGGCTAAAAATCTGAAGGAGTGAAACTAGTCGAGTCTTTGAGGAAGGAAGACAAATGGGTGATTAATCCAGATGAGTCAATCATGGTCCTACTTGCTCAGAAGGCAGATTAGGGTTGCCAGGTCTGCTTCCAAAAAATAGTGGACAAGCGGGGGGGGGGGGGTTGGTTAAGTAGTAAAAAAAATTTTTAAAAAATTTACAATTAAATTATATATTTTCTTACAAACGTTTTAACACGTATTAAAATAATCACTTCAAAACTTTACTTAAAATTCAAAACATCAAATATATTATAATAATATGTAAAATATTAAATTACATTTTAATTTCATCATAAAGCTTTTGAATAAAAAAAATGTCCACTATTTTGTGAAAAAAAATAGTGAACATAATGTGAAAAAAGCGGACTGTCCGCTCAAATAGTGGACACCTGGCAACATTAAGGCAGATTAATATATTTCCAGCCATTTTGATGAGAAAGGCGAGACATACAGCTAATAAATATTATCCCTTGTTTTCTACAGTTATGTAGTGTTCCTTGGTGAAACCTGCAGGCCCCCTCAGGCATTGCTTTCTAGGTAATAACCAAGCATTTCACTTCACAATAATGTTATTCATTAAAAAGTGGAATAATTTGTAAGCAATCATATGCCAAACTATCTCAGCATCAAGGTCTGCGAGGCAGAAGCTCGACATAAAAGGAAAGAAAAAACTTGTAGCTATGGAGATTTGCACAGTATTGGGGTTTGGTTGAAAACAAAATCTTCTTTCCCACAACTACCTGTGAGCAGAAAAGAAGTACATATGCTTCCCATTAGATACCAACCACTGATTCAAGCACTGCACTATAGAATACCATGAACATATAAAGGGGATAAACCAGGACTAACTTTACTTCAGGGGTCTCCAGCCTCTGGTCCATGGTCTGTTGGGAACCAGGCCATGCAAGTGGCAGGCAAGCATGCGAGCCTGCAAAGCTGCATTTGGACAAGTGGCGCACACACAAAACCATCCCTTCTTTTTCCCTGCTGCTGCCAGCGGCGGTCTGCAGAGCCAGAAAGGCTGGGGACAGTTGCTTTACTTCAATCCTTCATCATTGTCCGGGTGGTCCATCATCTGTTAACTTCTTCAAAAGGCAAACTTGTTTTTCATCTCCGTAAGTTTTCCTTATAAGTCTGACTTCAGAAATTAGTAGTTGGAAAATACCTGCGCGTAAAGTTAAAAAAACTACACACAAACTAATGCAAATGAATGATGCAAGCATGCACGGACTGCAGAAAGAAAAAATGAAAAGAAAGAATAGAAAGCAGTTTCCAATTTCCTTTGCAGCAAATGTAAGTACACTTACAAAATTATCTCTTACTCTGATTATAAAATAACTTCACTTTTTTATTATCATCAAAACCACAAATCATAAGCATACTTTATTCTGTTTCATGTAAAAAGTCTATAAGAGGTTTCCATTCGACCATAGAGATTATTTTTTGTCTAATCAAAGAGATTAATTTAGCCATCTCTGCAAATTCCATAATCTTGTTTTTCATCTCCGTAAGTTTTCCTTATAAGTCTGACTTCAGAAATTAGTAGTTGGAAAATACCTGCGCGTAAAGTTAAAAAAACTACACACAAACTAATGCAAATGAATGATGCAAGCATGCACGGACTGCAGAAAGAAAAAATGAAAAGAAAGAATAGAAAGCAGTTTCCAATTTCCTTTGCAGCAAATGTAAGTACACTTACAAAATTATCTCTTACTCTGATTATAAAATAACTTCACTTTTTTATTATCATCAAAACCACAAATCATAAGCATACTTTATTCTGTTTCATGTAAAAAGTCTATAAGAGGTTTCCATTCGACCATAGAGATTATTTTTTGTCTAATCAAAGAGATTAATTTAGCCATCTCTGCAAATTCCATAATCTTTATTTAATCTCCATCTGGAAAAATTAGATTTTATTTTATAAAGTAAACTTACACGATTATGAACAGAGAAGGTTTTTGATAAAATCTCTACTTTAGTTGCCTATCATTTTTGATCCATTTATTACACATGGCATATTGAGAGTATAGCAATAGCACTTAGACTTCTATACAGCTTCACAGTGGTTTACAGCCCTCTCTAAGCGGGTTACAGAGTCAACATATTGCCCCCAACAATCTGGCTCCTCATTTTACCGACCGTGGAAGAATGGAAGGCTGAGTCAACCTTGAGCCGGTGAGATTGAACTGCTGGCAGTCAGCAGAATTAGCCTGCAATACTGCATTCTTACCACTGCGCCACCATGGCTTATGGAATAGATACAAATGCAGGTTGTGCCCAAAAACACATGAGATCTATGGATCTCAGTACAAGAAGCATTTTACAGAAGTGAAGGGTTAGGGAAATACAAATGGGTAACGTACCAGAAATTATTAGACAATCACCAAGATGAATATTAAATTAAATCAAGTTAGCAACTAATGGTACAAGGATATAATTGTCAATGGTTTTCCCATTTACAGTTATCAGAAAGATTTAAGATAGATAAACAGACTTATGGTATGGAGCATAAAAAAGATAATATTTAATTGCTAAAGCATATAAACTGAAATGGAAGAACAGGTTGAAGAATGTATGATAAAGTGGGCTACAAATGTTGGTTATAATATATGGATCAATGGGAAAATATGTTGTTAAAAAGGGTTGAAATTTCCTTCCTTCCTTCCTTCCTTCCTTCCTTCCTTCCTTCCTTCCTTCCTTCCTTCCTTCCTTCCTTATCTGAACCACTCATCTCACTCAAAAATTATATTAAGATCTTGAAAAGAATTGTTATAAAATGATGTATTGTTGATGCACCACACCAAACAAATTATTTAGAAACTATAAAAGCATTTCAAATATTATATTGGAAATGTGAACAACATAAGGGGACATTCTATCATGTTTGGCTGACATGTACAAAAGCCTAAAAATTGATTCAAATACACACATTGATAGAGAGGATTTTAAATATTGAATTGAATCCAGAACTTTTCCTTTTAGGACTGATGGATTCTAAGAGGGGAGATGAGTCATTATTTCAGCATGTGATTTCTGCAGCAAGACTATTGTATACCCACAGATGGAAAGATTTGGTACTATCTACCATAGAAAAATTGTTAGTGAAATTGACAGAATTTGCTAAGGTGACCAGACCAACTTTTTTGATGAGAGGAAAGTTGTCATTGCCTATCATCTTTGATTCCATTTATCTTTATTTCTTCCATCCTGCTTTTGATCAGGCACAATGAGCATTATTCCTATTCATTGGATACCTCTAATGTATCTGCATTGCAATCCTACACACATGTGTATGGACAATGCTTCAATAAACTCATTAGGATTTATTTTTAATAGGCATGTCTAATTTATTTATTTATTTAGCGTATGGTTGGTCACACACAGTATTAAAACACTTCATTTTTACAGGTTAAAAACATAATAATAAAAAAGGCATGTCTAAGATTACCTTGTAATGGGGCTACCTGAACACTGTTTTGAATGCAAATGCAATCCAGGCACAAATGACAGCATCCTAATCCTACGTTCAAAAAAGGAAACACAGTGAAATACTTAAATCTACTGACATTTTAAAAGAGATTTAGTCATGCTGGTTTCAAGAGCTTCGGGTTTTAGTAATAATAGGATAGTTTGTTATCAAGGTTAGGATGGCGCCTTCCTTAATTTCATTTCAGAAAGCGGTGAAGACTGTGCTTTTTCAGATAGCTTCTAGATACAGGGGCCAATATAATGAAAGCAATTAGGGCGCCATTGTTTTTCATTTAGTTGAGGTGATTCATTGTGTTTTAATTAACAAATTTTAATGAGTTATGCCAGTGTTGGCAAACCTTTTCGCATGCACGCCAGGGAGCTGCTCTTCCGGTTTCCGTCACCCCTGTGTGCACAAAGACCAGCTGGCCAGCACACATGTGCACTGAAACCCAGAAGAGCAATGGGCGACGATGGCTCTGCATGCCACTTCCAGCACGCGTGCCATAGGTTCGCCATCATGAAGTTATGCAATATGTATTTCATACTTTACAGTGAATTGCCTAGAATCCTAAGTGGAGAATGAAGACACTTTTAAGTACCTAAAGTAATATGGGTAGTAAATAACCTAATGGTGATTACATTATTATAATGTACATTATAATTACATTATTGCCCTTTTATTATAATATACATTATAATTACATTATTGCCTTTTTTGTTGTCATATAATCTCAGAATTATTGATATCTATAACCTAGCATACTCATGTGAGCAGGTGTGAGCAGATGTTCAAATTTTGTTTGAATTTGTTAGATCAGATTTCCTTGCAAGGTATAAGAGGAGCTGACAGCAAATGTTGCTATCTGTGATCAACTTTACAGCATTCAAATCATATGCTAATGCAAGTTACTTTCACTATTCTACTGGATACTGACTTCTATCTGCATTAAAACAAGTAAACTGTATTTATTTTTTTCCCTTTAACAATCCTGCACATTTGTCTTCAAGTGTATAAACATTTTGTTTTTCAATAACATTTTATTAAAGTTGCAGAACTAACAATGTATAAAACACATTGCTTTCTCATGGAAGAAATACATTTTTCTCCCTATAGTAAAAGGTGCTAAGATGCTCTAGTTGACTGTTATAATGCTTAGAAAAATCGTAAGTATCACATGGGAAAAAACTCAAGTCACAAAGTACCTTTTCCCCTAAAAATCTTGGAAATTGTTTGTTGTGTTCATGTGTCTCACTAAGTCCTAATGTTTGTTTTAGGTTAGTGGGATATCCAGGCCCATCTGTTTCAGTTTACTATCCTCATTATCAAAATTGTCTATTAAAACCTTAATGTACAGCAGTTAAAACATATATAATATATATGATCAAATAAAGTAACAAAATAATAGCAAGAAGAGCAGTGGTCATAAGTTAAAAATTACATCAATATTATTCTAAAAAGCAACGAGAAAATAATTTCTTTGCTAAAGATCAAAAGATGGTGCCTGCTACCAGGCATAGCTTACTGAGAAGGATATTCAAAAGTTGCTGGGCAGTCACTTGCCACATTTCAGTCACAGTGAGCACAAAAACCAAGTTGTTTGAAGATTATCTTGGGATATAGGTAGTAACATACGGAAAGAATTCCTTCAGGTGGTGGTGGTCCCAAGCCCTGAAGAGCTATATAGACTAAAGCAAGCACCTGAAATTGAGACAAGAAATGAAGTGGAATCTAGCAAAATTCATAAAAATTTGATGTGACAAGTTCATATTGTGCAGTTCTTATATATTTATATTTACTGAAATTTCTAACCCATCTTCAAGGACAAGCCCACTATTTACTTATTTATTTACTCACTTCCCATATTTATATACTGTACATTAAGAAACCACAGCAGTGTACAAAAACAGTATAAAACCTATAAAACCAAATGAAATAGAGCATCATCATAACACCAGCATCCAAGTAAGCAATGACTCTAGAAGGTGACCAGGCTGAGCTGAGGGAGAGGTCAAACATGTCATAAGTCACAAGTTCCTGTGCGCCCACAAGAATTCTAAATCTAGCCCACCTTGAATTCCTTTCTTAATTCCCATGCATTCCCTTAATGGTCACTTGGCCAGACTCTTGTAGAGAACTAAGCTTGCAATAAATCTTTATGCTCATTTGAACTGCCTGAATCTCTTGATTTCCCTGGTGCTTGTTATATCCCGAATCATACTTACTTGAAATCTCTGTAGATGAGCCAATTTTCACTGACTTCCTGAAAGCCATTAGGACAGTACGATGTACAGTACTACAATAATCTAAGCCAAATATTACCAGAGAATAGATTACCATTATAAGATTGTCTGTATCCATATCAGTCAATTGCTAATGATTCAGCACTAGTACAACTGTCAAGTTGTCTGGATTAATCTTTAGTTTGTTAGCCCTCATCCCGTCCATCAGCATAGCCAGGTTGTGTTTCTGCAATTTCACTGGTTCACATGGATGTGATGGAAAAAAATGAGTTTGAGTTCGGTTATAGATGACATCTTACTTTAAATCTCTGAATGGTCTCACTCAATGATTTCATGTAGATGTTAAACGGCATATGGAGAAATGAAACTTTTGGAACCCAAAAAGCTATAAGATTGAGCAGAAATGGAAATAGCAATCCAGGAATGAGTTTAAAGGTGTTCCCTCCTCAATTACTTGGGACAACCTCTCAAGAATATGTGGTCAGTGGTATTGAAGGTATTGAAAGACCCAGGAGAATCAACATTTCATTTCCCCTATCTCCTGGGAAAGACCATTCAACAGTGGACTAAGGCCTAAACACCAGTTGATATGAATCTAGAAAATGTGTTTCATCCAGGAGTGTCTGGATCTGGTCATCCACTGCATGCTTAATTCCAGGAAAGAATGTTGCCCATTGGCCTATAATTGTATAGATCTTATGGATCCAATTGCAATATCTTGATGAGTAGACTCACCGGAGCCTTCTTTATAGAAAGAGGGACCACTCCTCCTTGTAAGGAAGAATTCATAATTGCTGTATGTATATATATATTATTTATACATATATAATACATTATTTATAATCCATCTGAACACCACTTTCCTACTAGATGGAATAATTGACAGAGGCAAGGAGCAAGCATCATGTGGTTGGCTAATCTTGCCTGTGCATCTTCTCTCTAAAATCAGTCCTTAAAATTAAACTCAATCAAAGATGTCTGATGAGATAATTCTGGACATCTCTACAAACTGAACTGCTATATTCTAGAGTCTAAGAATGAAATCAATGTTGCCATATAAATGAGTAACCAACATATCATAGTGAGCTACTGAGGGTTCTATACAATATGTAACTGGGCCAGGTCCCAAAAGGCCTTAAATCACTGAAAAAGCTCCATTGGGTGACACTGAGATGACACAGAGAAAAATGGCTGTTTAACTATAATCACTACAAAGCAAACTTGATAATTAGCTTTTACTAGTGTTCAGTCAGATGCAAGATGAGTTTTCCTTACTTGCTCCATTTCCTTCAGCTAAAATTTATACCAATGGGCTTTGCACATGGGAAAAGATGCTCAGGAGTTATTGTTTCAAGTGGTCTCTTATTTCACAAAACACCTAAATATTGATGGAAATACCAACCATACCAATTGGAAACCTTGATTGAGCCCTTTGAAATCCATTGGAATCTATATGTGAGCTATTCTGATGGTGCCATCCCTGCAGAGAATCGCTGTAAGCCTAAATCCCAACGTGGTCTTTCCTGAGTAGCCTCAACCAAAGAAGACCAACATGGATGTTGAAATCCTTCATAATTATCATACTAGCAATCCCCAGCACCAAGTCCAAGGCAACCCTTGCAAGCTCAGGTAGGAACAATTGATCAGCAAGATGAATGACATGTGTTGCTATACAGTACAACCAACAAAATGTTCTGAATACTCAACACATGATACAAAATTTCAAGATTAGTATTTGGAATGGACAGAAAGCCTTGAATGCAAAATATATTTCCTATTGTAATTTGGGATCCTGGCTCTAATATTTCTTGTACTACGTATGCATATACTAAGCAACAGTACATGCAAGTTAGAGGGTAAGGCTACCACAATGCTTCCGTGTGAGAGAGTAAGAAGAAGAGATATTACTCCTCCTATACCATACTTTTATCTGCAATTATGCTAAATTGAGTCCCCTTACCCTTACCATGATATTATTACAGAACTATTCCAGGCACATAATTGCAAAGAGAAAAAGATGAGTCAGCTCTCACCCTTGGTCCATCCGATAGGGGGCTTCTTCCAAGGGGCAATTCCCTTTGGTGTCTCTGCCTTTGAGTTTTTCATACAAAGGCTAGCTTGCCAAAAGCAGCTCCATCCTCTGTTCTTCAAAGCCCCCCAGGAGCAGCTGAAGCAAATGCCCAGGGAATGGATATCCCATATTGGTTTCATGGATATTTGGGACTGATACAGCAAACATACTGACAAGGTGCTGCGTCGTGGTGAACAGGACAGATCAATGATAACCTTAAGAAGTCTGGAGTGAAGATCAGAAATGGGATATTTTAGCGATCCTTGCTGCTCTCTGAGCTTGTTTGTTTTCTTGCAGACGTTTCATTACCAAACAAGGTAACATCATCAGTACTGATAATGTTACCAAGTTTGGATGATGAAGCATCTGCAAGTAAACAAGCAATCTCAGAAAGCACCAAGGATCCCTCATGTCAACCTTAAGCTACTAATATTCTCCTTTATTAGGGTATGCTTTAGTCGGCATCATGAATCCACTGGTTCCTGAAAGATTTTTTTGCATAACAAACTGCTTCACTGGCCCCCAGTACTTCAAACTAGGTTCATTGTGCTTTAAAATATATATGTGTATTCTTTGAATACTTTCTCAGTCCTTTCAATTTCTGTATGACATGAACCCTCAGTACTATGTCTGACTAGTTCAGTTGTCCATTTATAAGCTACTTTCTTAGCTCTTGAAATTGATTTTGAGTAAATTGTTTGCTCATCTTATATTTGATTGTCTAAGAAAAGATAAGACATCCCAGATTTCAGGTGAGATAAGTACGTGCAAATAATCAGTAAGACTTAAAAAGTAGACATACTGTATCTATGGAACAGCAGAAAAACTGTAAGAAAATCAAATTCAGCCAGGGTTTCATATTCCTGTGAGCCATAATCACGGATTCGTGTTTTCGTGGTAGTGATGGCAAAATTTATTATAGTAAAAATTTGGCTACTGCTTGCTGCATTCACCCTGAATGAAAGTATAGCACAGGCATCTCCAGTTTCACAATGATCATCATCTAAGTAAGATGGCTGGTGACCTTTGTGTGTTGGGTGTCTGTGTTAAGCTACTTTAACTTGACTTTAAGCATACATGTAAGAATTTAGGCAGAGGTAGAAAACCTAGGTTTTGGGCTTTGGGGGTAAAAATAAAGATTTTTGCAAAATTTCATACTTTTGTGGAAAGAGTTCACATGTAATCATCATAAATATGGAGACCCATATTCTGGTGTTGGTAGTTAAAAGAAAAAAGAAAGCAATTTTATATTGCAGTAATAATATTAAATAATAGCGTAGATACTTACTGTACTTTTGAGGTACCCTTACTACTTGAGTTAAAATGTCTCTCTAATAGATCAGGGCCTTAAAATTAAATGGGTGATTGCACTGCCTTCTTGGCTTCTAAGGGAAAAGTGTTTTGTGTATTACAACTCCAACAACTCCGATTTGTCACTTCTTTCATGTTGATGATTTTTTTAAAGACAAGTTTTATTTTTTAAAAATTCTTTCATCATACATATTTTATGAACAGAGTCTTGACTGGGTCACATCTTATACATAATCAAAATCATCATTATAATATTACTTAATCTTCCCATTTTTTCCAATATTCATCTCTTTTGTGTAATCCTTTATCACAAATGTATCATTTTTCTCCATATCTTCTTATTTTGACTTCTGCCACATTAATTCCCCCCCCCATTATTTTTTATCATTTTCAATTTTATATTCAAATAACATCACTTTATGCCTTATATTTCTTCTCAATTACAATTGCTCCAGTTGTTTACAATCTTTCTTCATTTCCGGAAGTGTCTCTCTAATTCCTTTTTCCTAATCATTAATAGTCAAACATTCATCATAATTTGCATTGTTATCAAAATTAATAATATTATTAAATTACTTATTTTCACCTTTCTGTCTGCTGTGGTTTATCACAAACATGTTCTATTTCTTCTTCTTTGTAATAATCTTCTCTCTTACCACTATTATAACAATTAAAATTTCATTCTAATGTAAAAAGCTATAAAAAACACTATTATTATTATATTGTCTACTTTCCCATTCCCATTTATTAATCTATTTTATGTATATTTGCTAATGTTTACTTCAGCATCCTTCATCTTTAACCATCATTTCGAAATCTTTTTAGCATCCCCTTTTCTAATGGTTCTTTGCATGACCTTTTATCTCGCTCTAATTTCTCAATTCTCTCTTTTTTTCTTTTTATATATGTTACATTTCATCTTCTGGCTTCCTTTTATCTTTTTTTGTTGTATTGTTTGAACATCCCTCACCAAACTTTTCTCTTGTCTCTTCCAGATATTCCCCTTTTCCCCTTTTATCTGTTTCTTTTTTAGGGGGGATTTTACCCCTTTCCTCTCTGCTCTTTTGACATTCCCAAACATTTCTGCAATATTTTCTATCTGATTTCTAATTTTGGATACTTTCTCTTCAACATGGTTAATTTCTTGTTTTGTCATTTAAATTTCCCTCTTCCAACTCCTCTTCCTTTTCTTTTTCTGTATTTTTAAATGAATTTTCCATTTTTTTTGCTTATTAAAGATTCACGCATGCTTTTAAACATCAAAAGTAACTCTTTATACATCTGCAACTCCATTTTATAACAATTTAATACCTCCCCAATTATATCTCTATGCACTTGACCAGAATTTAAAGTCTATATAGTTTTCTTCTTTCCTTCTTCGATTATTCCTTTTGTTCTTTAAAATTAAAATGTTCTTCTCAATTATTATCCAAATTCAGCAACAGTCAAATCCAATTATGAAGCTATCTTCCAGAAGTGAAGGGAAATAAAACACAGTCACTCCTTAAATGTTCTCACAGTGTCCAACTTATCTTCTTCTATATAGCCAAGGTCAAAATTTCCAGCTGCTATTTCTTCTGTTTTGTTTATTTGAATAGAAAATTATAGTACTTTTTTTTCCTTCAGCAGATGGCACTCTCCGTTTCTACTCTGTTACCAAATAGTCTATTTTATTTTATTTTTTATTTTTATTTTTATTTTATTTCGAATTTATATACCGCACCTTCTCCCGAGGGACTCAGGACGGTGTACAGCGAGATAAAAACATACAATACAAACATTAAAAACAATTAAAAGAATATATATTAATTTGGCACCAGTTTAAAATGACGCACCAATTAAAAATATTTAAAAATATGTTAAGCCAGCCCGGCTTGTTGAAAAACCCAATTGTTTATCTAGTAATTTTTTGAATTATTGTTATCTTCTGAAAATCATTTTTTCCCTTTTAAAATCTTTTGCTTTTCCCAATTTTCCAAATCCAAGATTTTCTCTTAGATTCTTTATATTACAGTTCACGCTTTCTCTTTATTCCGCATGTGTGATTCCCCCCCAAATGCCAGATAGCCGCTAGTCCAAGCTCCAGAATTCTTTTAAAACTTCAACTTCAACTTTTCTTAGTATAATTTGGCATTTATCTCACTCAATTCTAGCACTCCATCCAAACTCTACTCCTGCACAATTCTTTGGTTCGGTTGTCCCAACTTCAAGGTGGCCACCCTAAGATGGCCCCCGCTGCTGCTTCGGGAGAGCTGTTTCTGTTCCAGCGAGGAAATTGCCAATTCCTCACAGTCCATGAAATGCCTCTCCTTTCTTCACAGTCCCTAGAGGATGGCTATGGCTCAAAAGCCTCCCGGAAGCGGTTCATCCGGCTGGATTTCACGCGGCTCATCAGAGCCCGCTATTTTCC
This sequence comes from Pantherophis guttatus, assembly GCF_059756535.1. Lineage (NCBI taxonomy): Eukaryota > Metazoa > Chordata > Lepidosauria > Squamata > Colubridae > Pantherophis > Pantherophis guttatus. The sequence continues at coordinate 66,890,347 of NC_142068.1, forward strand.
AGTCCGTTCCCACTGTGACGTCAACCGGAAGTCTTTTCATGATGATTATTATATGTTTGTGATTGTGGAGTTTTCTTTTATCTAAAACTGCTTGCTACTATAACTCTTATTTTAACATTTTTACATGTGTGTGCAACTGTAAAACTTTGATGAGATGAATTGCTATTTTCAAAAATATTCTGTCTTCTAAAATTATGGGACAGTGTTATACTACAGGTGCCGCATTTTAGTATCAGAGAAATGAAGCCTACTCATTCTTCATGCTGCTGTTGTGTTTTTTTCATGCTAGAGCTTGTAAATCTCAGGCAGTGTTTTGCGTTCTGTGTCTCCCGCCCTACTCTACTGCCATATATGTGTCTGGCCTTAATGACAACAAGGTTATTATTTGTGAAAGGGGAAAAACAATTACTTGATGGGGAAATCATTAATTTAATAATGCCAATCTGCACATGCTTCAGTAACCTAAAAAGACAGTTACAACTTGGTTACATGTTTTTTGTTATTTTAATAGCCTGAATACTCCTTGCTTCTTCTAGCACGTTAGGGTTAAGGATATGTGATTTTGCAAGTCTGCATTAGGGAACTGAGTAATTTTTTTAAAGGATGAAATCATAGTCCCACAAGAAATATGAAACTGACTGCACTGCATACCTCAATTTAGACCCATTCCCTGATGCAGTTTTAGCTACTAATAAAATGCATTTCAGTCTCCTGTAATTATCCTTTCAAAAAGATGCAGTTTTACTGTAAGTTGTCTGATTCTGTTTTAAGTGAACAAGAAAACCTGGGAGAGGTTGTCTCTTTAAATCAGAACTGCAGTGTTGATGGACCCTCTAGCAGGCATGGTAAGAACCATTCTCACCTCTGCAGCAGGGAGCTTGACCATAAAGATCTTCACATTCAATCAAAACGTTTTCTGTTTTAATATGCACTGTACCAGTCCTATTCCCATGGTTACAGCTCCTGCTCCTTTGGTTGTTTCTAGCATGTTGGAAAATTGAAGCAGAGCACATTTGCTCGTACAGGAGTTTAAAATATAATGAAAGCAGCCCTGTTGTGATTTGCATTTTAAATTCTCTCTCTCACTCACTCACTCTCTCTCTCTCTTTCCCTCTCTCCCTTCCCCCCCCCTCTTCTCATTGTACAGAATGCTGTGGCAATAGCTTCAGTTCATTTGCCACAGTCTGTCTTCTCCTCATCTGCAGCCTGGCAATCTGTTGATAACTCCTCTTGCAAGCTACAGTTTATTGCCTTTCGGAATGGAAAACTCTTTCCCAACACCGCAAACTCGTCTCACATTGCAGGTTATGGGAAGCAGAGGGTCATTGGCACACCCGTAGTCTTCATTAAAATAGGTAAGTGTTTTGCATTGCTTTTTTTTTTTTTTAATTCTAAAGCCTAGCTATACATGAGAGTATCTTGTATAATGGTGCAGTGTAGCACGCAGGTATGCTGATCTGAGAATTGCCTCTGCTCTAACAGAAATGTGTTTTTTGTTACCAGTGTCTTCATATTTTAAAAACAAACTTGTACAGCTGCGAAGCTTGGCAATTGTAAATACGATAGGGTTCTCTTTTGTGGCTTGCTGAAGTTTATCAGAAAGTAAAAAAAAAGAAAAGAGGATTGTGTGAAGGAGAGGAAATGAAATGTTGCTTTTTAGTTCTGATTATACCCATAGAAAGTCTGGATCCTAAAAAGATTGGTTGCAGTCCTGTTGCATGTACGTTGATAGTCATCAGTGTATCTTTTGAAATGATAAATGTACGGTATAAGAAGTGTTTTTGTTGATGAAAGTAATGGGTTTCATATTCTCTTTTTAGTGTAAGATTCAGACCATGATCTATTAAATATTTCATTATATCCCGAATTGGGTTCACATTTTAGAAGGTTATAATTTAATTTTTAGACTACGAAATTGTCTCTGATGTTAATTCTATCCAAGATATTAGTTTAAATTTACTATTCTTGTTTGAAACCATCGTTTTGATTCAGGGCATTTAAGTAGCACTGTTATTTGCAGATTAACCTAATAAAATGGCAATTGTAGACAATATTAACTATTCCAAACTTTTGTACATTGCTTTCTGCTGATAGACCAGGAGAGGGATTTTTGTTCTCTCTAATGTCTACGTATGTGTACAAAAATTGCTATCGGCTTCTATAAAGAGGATATAGCAATACAGCATTTTCCACTTCATTGCTTTAATTCAGTTTGTTCCTTTGGCAGATGGGTGCAATATCGGAAACCTCACCAGTCCTCTTATTATAACGCTGAAGCACTTTACCCAGGGCATAAACCCTATTGCAGTCTTTTGGGCTTTTGACCTTCTAGATGGACATGGAGGCTGGTGGGGAGAAGGGTGCCACATAATTAGCTCTGCAGACAATATTACCACTTTTCATAGTACTCACTTCGGTAACTTTGCAGTGCTAATGGTGAGTATATAACTTCACATATGTGTCTGTGTGTGAATCTGCTTGCCTGTCTTTACTTAGCAGTATCTGGTTATTAATCTTGCCTTCCTTTTAGTTTAGGGAATTAAATGAGGGTAACTTAAAAGAGCCATGCTTAATACTTGATAATACACAATTATATTACCTGCTAGCAGGCCTTGTTATGAATGATTTAATGAAAAATGAAAGTTCTATCATGATACTACAGTAATGAAAGTAAATTATCGGTGTATGTATACGTATGTGTATGTATATGTAAATATATATACATATATATTCACACACACATTAATACATATTCATTCTTCTATACTTATCAAGAAAGGATGTCTTTTACATATCTAGTGCTGTGTTGATCATATTAATTAATTGCTGGCTTACTGCAATATTGAATCATTAATAAATGGAAAAAATGAAGATTCCTTGCTTCACTAAACAAGGATTCTGTAGTCCTTTCTGACAGTTCTTGAAATTCAGGTCCCTGTGCTGACGATAGCATTCTTTTTACTAAATGGCTGCTTTTAAAGAAAAAAAAAAAAAGCCATATTTATGTGTACTGCTAACACAAAGGCTGTTGAGGCTTTTCCTCAGGCATATTTGCTGTTTATAATGCAGTTATTTAATAGTTTTATTAACTGGGAAGTTACCAGGGCAGACACAAAAGGCATATTAAATTAGATAACGTATCAACAGTGAAGCAAATGTAAACAGCGGTTGAAACGTATGAGGGATACTTACATTTTCTGCAGCCTACAGACGGGTTACTCAGTCTCGGGAGCTGTTTGAAAGGAAGTAGTGTTCAGTCATCTTCTCTCCCTAATGTTGAATCCGGCATTCATTCCAGAATATACTTGTGAAGAAAAGGTGCCCCTTATGAGCGCCTCTGAAAGGTTCATACTTAAGTAAATAATGCAATGTGTGTAGAATGTGTATAGAACGGCAAAAAAACAGATGACAGGAATTGAAAAGACATGTGCAGAGAATGCCAATCTGCTGCTGTCAGATGGAGCACAGATGTCAGCCGGTCATGGACCAAGTCAGTGACAACAAGTATCTAAATACTGTACCAATCTTGCTTTCTACTTTATTAAATGGAATGCCTTCAGTATCACATGACACATTTGTTTTCACACTTGCTGCATATTATATTAGAATGCCCTAAAGATCCAGTGATTGAAAGTTTTGCTTTCTAAGCATGCAAAACAAACAAGGCTATATTTGAACATTTTAGTTAGCTTTTGATGGAGGAAGGGGGAATTCTGTTGTGGTTTCCCATAATCTATTCCAAAAGTACCTCTTGGTGCTGCAGATACCACACCCATTTCAGCTGACTAGTTTGGTAGTGTCAATGATATCCTTAAAACTTTGAATTTATTTATAAAGTGGAGAAACTTCTCTCTACTTTTGTAAACCATCTCAAATAAATTTATGTTATCGTATGTATTTTAATTTGAGGTTCATATCATTTTGAGGGGTGCAAAATGTCTCCTGTTAATAGGACTTCACATAGTCACGAATGAGTTAAAGACTGCAAGACTCCTGGGTACTTCACTGTAATGTCTATTAGAATATCAAAAACAGCCTAAAATTTTGTGAACATAGAATTGACCTCATTGAACTAATGTAACAAGATTCCTCTAGAAAACAAGCCCATTGTTGTGTTTGCTTTGTGATTTTAACAGATTTTCTGTAATTATCAGGAGAATCATTTAAAAAGCATTATTAGTATATGAATCATATGCTAGTATAGTTTGGAAATTAAAGCAGGAGATATTAAAGCAGAAGATATAAGCTGAAGTTGACTGAAATAAGATATTCAACAATGTGTATGTTCAATTTGGGTTTAAAAAAATCCTGTTTGTACGAGCTTTATTAGAATTGAGATAGTACAATCTGTATTCCAGTCAGTGGTGAAACACATTGAGTGTCCTTGAGCAAGTCACTCTGTTTCAGCACTGGGGAAGGTCTGTGGATCTGCAAGCATTGCCTACAGAAGTTCCAGATTCAAATCCTGGCTTTTCTAATTGTGCTAGGAGAAAATACTTCCTGAAATCCTGGACTCTGTCTATTATTATTGACATTTATTAAGTTAGATGGACCAATGGTTCAACTTAGGAAGAAGTGACCTCATCTGTTTTGCAAGGTTACTAAAGTGATACAGGGATAAGCTTCAAATACATAAACAGGCCTTAGGGAATACAACCTTCATTATAATGATACAAGTCTTTTTTGTGAGATGTTCTTTGTTGGGCTACATAGATTTCTGCTGATCTTCTTCTCCTTTTAAACTGAAAAATAACTGCAAAGTTCTAAATAAAATTGTAGCCTTAAAAAAATGAACTGAATGGTTAGCTTGTAGTAAAGCAGATACATTAGCAAGATGACTGAGGTTTTCAATGTGATTTCTGTTGCTGCAAATGTAACGTAACATTTGAGAACTATAGGTTCAAATTACCCTGTTTATATTTCTCATTCTACCTGACTGCTTATTGGTGTCTGTCAAGCTTTTTATACATAATGATGCTCCCTCAGAAAATCAAGAATTAGCAGTGTTCAACTGTTTAAAGGGTTGCTGAAGCCACTGAAAAATAATTTATTTTGCCATGAGTTCTGTTCAGATTGAACAGAGTATGTTTCAGAACATCCTATATCTATGAGAATCTCTTTGGCTTTATAAGTATTAAAATGCCCATACCTACTACCGGTAGAGGCTATACTAGTGTGCCTGATGAATATGAGGACCATCTGATGCAACTCTGGTGATCAACTTCATTGATCACCAGGGTTGATTTGGCTCATCTTGCTGGCTAGGTAGGCGTTCCTCCCTTCCTCACATCTTCATGTCTGTCCCTCTTGAAGCTGCACACTCATTGGAAAAGAACCAACATCCCAGCTAGAAAGAGTGTACCAATCTTCAGTCAATGGTATACAGTAGGTGTGCCTTCCTGCTACAAACTCCAAACAAATGAAATTCAGTGGTGAAAAAAGTAAGGTTCTACATTTAGGCAAGATGCACAGGTACAGTATATGTGGTGCCTCACTCAATAGTGGTGACTATGAGAGGGATCTTGGAGTCCTAGTGAACAACCATTTAAATATGATCCAGCAATGTGCAGCAGCTGCCAAAAAAGCCAACACAGTTCTAGGCTGCATAAACAGAGGGATAGAATCAAGATCACGTAAAGTGTTAATACCACTTTATAATGCCTTGGTAAGGCCACACTTGGAATACTGCATTCAGTTTTGGTTGCCACAATGTAAAAAAGATATTGAGACTCTAGAAAGAGTGCAGAGAAGAGCAACAAAGAGGATTAGGGGATTGGAGGCTAAAACATATGAAGCAACTGGGTATGTCTAGTTTAATGAAAAGAAGGACTAGGGGAGATATGATAGCAGTGTTCCAATATTTCAGGGGCTGCCACAAAGAAGAGGAGTCAAGCTATTCTCCAAAGCACCTGAAGGCAGGACAAGAAGCAATAGGTGGAAACTAATCAAGGAGAGCAGCAACTTAGAACTAAGGAGAAATTTCCCAACAGTGAGAACAATTAATCAGTGGAACAAGTTGCCTCTAGAAGTTGCGAATGCTCCAACACCGGAAGTTTTTAAGAAGATGTTGGATAACCATTTGTCTGAAGTGGTATACGGTTTCCTGCCTAAGCAGGAGGTTGGACTAGAAGACCTCCAAGGTCCCTTTGTTCCAACTCTGTTATTCTAATATCCAAATAATATGCATTATGGAAAAATAAAGTTCCAAAAATGACTGGGATGTTTTAAGGCAGGGTGACACTCAAGTTTCAGGCTTTCTGAAAGTCAGCCATTGTCCTTGTTTCCTGTGAGAGACTGCAGGCAAATTCAAGTTTGAGAAATCCATTGATGCGGAAAGATCATTATACTGTCATCAACAGTTATAAAGAAAACTAAAGTCTCTTGACGTTCCTGTTTTTTTCACTAAGAGATTTATCTGAGTCTTTTTCTCAGTAGGCCTTTTGCCTCTGTTTTGCTATGTCATCTATCTTTGGGCCCAGACATTTTAGGAAAATTATTATAAAATTATTATGGGTAGGCTGCTCAATTTTTAGAGTGAATATTAAGCTAACTGTGGTAGAAGGTTGTTCTTAGGCATTTTACATTTAGAATCAAATGGAAAGGACTAGAATCTAATCAGCAACTTCAGAAATGATCAGTTTTAAATTATTCACCACTCTTATTTTATTTCATTCCATTTTATATATTTGCAGTTTACCCTCTTTTCCTATGGACTGTCTGGGCGTGTAAGAAAGACAGATAGATGCTCAGTTTGTACTTGAAGAGCAATAGATAGTAACAATTACCCACAATCTGAAGTAGACAGAAAATTTTAGTGCTAGACAAACATGGAGTTTTACTTTGAAGAATTAGTCTCAAATAAACTGATAAAGTGTTTTACCCAAGATTTGAGGGTGGGAAGGTAAAAACTAGTTAAACAGAAAATGGTGATAATTTAAGCATATGAACCAAACTGGAAAATGAAAAAAAAAGTCAGAAAAGCTGTGGTAAAATATAAAAGGCAAAAGAGAAGAGGAAGGAGTTTAAATATGGGATATTTAATCATATAGTGAATATGAGGTAGAAGTGTAGAACTTTGCTGAAGAGATTGGACTGATGGTGTTCTTGAATGAGATATAAAAGTCAAAAAAGACATTACTGAAGTTGTTACATTGATCTAATTGACAAACACAACATGAGCTAGAAGGCCTATATGTATAACATCAAGAACCAATGTCATATTGTATGTGTGCTACTAGTACAGGTAGTCCTGGACTTACAACAGTTCATTTAGTGACCTGTTACAATGGCACTGAAAAATGTAACTTATGACTGTTTTTTCATACTTACGACCTTTGTAGCACCCCTATGATCATGTGATCAATATTCAGATGCTTTGGCAAATGACTCCTGCTTATGACCGTTGCCGTATCCCAAGGTCATGTGAAAATCTTTTGCAACTTTTGACACACAAAGTTAATGTAAAAGCCAGATTCACTTAACAACCCTGCTACTAACTTATCAGCTGTGGTGATTCACTTAACAACTATGACAAGAAAGGTCATAAAATGGGGCAAAACTCACTTAACAAATATCTCACTTAACAACAGAAATTTTGGGCTCAATTATGACCGTAAGTTGAGACTACCTATACAGCAGTTCTTAGAGTCCATTGTTCCTTGAATAGTCAGAAGGTCTTTAGCTGTGATATCAAGATTTAGGAGGAGCTGTAGCTCAGAGGCACCCCAAATAATTGTTAACATTTTTTCTATCCATCCAATGCTGTTCTCTATCTATCCTAAAAGAAAAGCTTAGAAATTGTAACTCTAAAATGTCTATTGACACACCATTATTTTAATTTTTGTAATAGTTTGACAAATTATTGATTGTTTTGTCCTTGAAAATATGCAGTTTCAGAGACATGTTGATAATAGTGGCTTATGTACACTGAACATTTAAAACAATATTTCTAATATTGATGTTGAATGTCTACCAAACAGCAAAGGTCCATCAGTTATTGCAGTAAGATGCAATGTACAAGAGTCTCTAGAGAAAGGTAGATTAATCAGAAGTAGGAAACAGAATGAAACTAATGCCAAGACAATGATAAGTACCGAAAATAGAGTGCCTAAGTATATGTGAAGTTGTTAAACTATCACAGGTCCTGTGATGTATTTGTCTGAAATATATATTTCTTTATATAAAAAAATATGTCCTTCCTAATTTATGACAAATTAAGGGAAGGCTGGGAAATAATAGAAGGAATATTAGACATAAATAATCAAAAGACAGAATGGAAGTTTATTGTGAGTTTATCTCAAAAATGGGAACTTAGTCCATGTGATGAAAAACCTGGAGGAAAAAACATTCAAAATATTCTGTTGCACCCTAACCAATTCACTAATTAAGAACAGTGAGAAGTTCCTTTTACAAGTTCTATGTTTCTGTAGTTGTCCTAATATTAGTGTTAAATACACCTTTTGAAATTCTATGTAATTGTTGCTCACTTGAGATTGCTCGAGTTAACTAGAACTTTATGTAGTAATCTATTGTGTTATAAGGTACACACCAGAATCCTTTCTTTCTTAATTATCCAACCAAAATAGAATTACATCAGATTTATTTCCATGTTACTTCCTGGGACTAGAAGTTGAAAGGAAGAGTCCAGAGTGAAGGTTGATTGTTGGGTCTTACCAGCCATAAATGTCCATGGGACTGGGTAATCCATTATTTATTCATATATTGAATAAACTTGTTGTAATCGAGACTGACTCCTGTCGACATACAGCAAAATAATTTTAAACATAGTATAATATATTGATGATGATATCCACTCAGTCTGACTCTTGGCTATTCTATGAGCCAGTTCTGATCTGACCCAAGACCAATTTTTGTCCCAAATCCATTTGATCATGGATCGGGCACTTGTTGTGGCCTATCCCCATCCCATCGACCCTACATTACCGAATAATTGTTCCCTGTTGCAGTAGATATAGTAGACGCAATATGTAGCTCAATATCCTGATTCACTACATTGCACTTCCCCTTAATAAGGGATGGAATCTAGCCAAAACTATTTGGAATGGTTCATTAAACTACAAAAAGCTCAGGACAGAGCAAGTTATCTCAACCAATACCTCACTGGAGGCAGCTTTTCATAATGCTTTTAGTTGGCTTCCTTCACTTCTCAACTTTAAAGGAGAATATAAGTGTACTGAAGTAAAAGTGTTATGTTATGATTCCTCATTACTTGCTTGTCTTGTATTGGGTGATAGAGAGACTAGATTTTCATCTTTTCATTCTTGCATTGCAGTGTTTCCCATCTTGGGCAACTTCAGGGTTGTATGTACTTCCATTCCCAAATCCCCAACAAATGATTATTCTGGCTGCAGTATTCTCACAAAATTTAAAAAAATGGGAAACAGGATTCTACTGGAATTTGGAATTCCAAAAGATAAGTGCATCAACTGGAGGAGAAGAATTAATTAGAGCGTTGGGGAAATGCAAGCTAAGAGATCATGCAGGGAAGTGTGTTAGACAAGTACTCAAAAGACAAATATGATTGAAGTTGAAGGAAGAAGTATGAAATGATGGGAATAGGGAGAGTCAACAGAAATAGCAGGAGACAGATTCAGTGGAAATACTTTTGCTGGAAGTATTTAATAATACAAATACTAATATTAGTTTGTAGGACTTCCCTGGGTTTTGGGCAGTGGTGAAATCCTCTGTGGTTTGCCACCGGTTCGCTACCACGCATGCGCAGTGCGCACCAAACGCACACTTTGTGTGGAAAGGGGGGCTTAAGAAGGTAAGTAGAACAGTGAGGGGGGGGAACAGCTGTGCCGCGCGATTTATATTAGCTAGAAAGCAGGATTTCTTGCTTTCTAGAGAATATAAATTGCGCAGCACAGCTGATCGTTGGAAATACTGGTTTGGACAAACCGCTAGCATTTATTTACTTCCGGTTCATCCAATCCGGTAGCTTTTATTACTACTGATTTGCCCGAACCGGTGCGAACCGGTAGCATTTTACTCCTGGTTTTGGGGCAAAATCGGCTTGTTTTTGTAAACTTTTATTCAGAAGTTGAAATTGGCAAGAAAACCAACAAGAAAAAAATGCCCAGTGTTTCTCAACTTTAAGATGTGTGAACTTCAGTTTCCATAATTCTCCAGCCAGCAAGGGGAAGTTGAAGTTACACATCTTAAAAATGAAATTGAAATACTCTGATTTAAATAAATAACTAGCAATACTGGTAGACCTCAGTTACAGTTAAAATAGTTGAAAAACAATGCAGCTTTGTGACAAATCCTCACATTTATGGCTGTTACAGTCTCCAGCAACCATGTGATTGCCATTCAGGTGCGATACAACTGGCATGCATTTATAACCATCCTAGTGCCCCACAGTCACATGATCACCGTTTGTGATCATGTGACTTCCACAAGCACAGTGGCTTCCATAAGCAAAATTAATGGAGAACGTGGAAGTGAAATTGCAAGTTGCAGTCACATGTTGTCCCATTTAATGACCACTGTGGTTTACTTAACAGTAGAAGCAGAAGTGATATAAATCAAACGGAGTCATATGGTTTTTCAGTTAGAAAAATCAGTACTTAGCCATGGAATTGGCAGCCTCATTTACCAACCACCAATTGTGGTTGGTAAATGAGGACTACCTGTACAGAACATAGCCTAAGGATTTCAGAATAAGTGCAAGTTGTATATAATGGCAACTGTGCCTTTGTGGAAAGTATTCAGCTTTGTGCAAGGTGATTTTCACATTCACCCCCAGATAAGCTTCCTAATAATACTCAAGAACAGAATTGAACATATTGTAGTGTAGAGAGATTTAGTAAATAACAAGTCTGGCAAAAATTGTGTGGCCTAGCTTGCTTACTTGAAAGAAAAAGTTGTTATAGCTACAAACGTACGATATTGCTTTTTAAAGGAAAAAATGCATATCTACTACACTTTAATATGACTGATTTGACAAAATAGAAACAGAAACCATGTTTAAGGCATGACAGATATAATTCTAACACTATCTTCAAGATTGTAAATTTCAGTTAGTTCAGTGCACCAACAGTCTCTTCTGTAATGGATCTGTGCGCCATTGTTTGGCTTCAGACACCCATAATGTCAATTACCAAGCAAAACTGTGTGCATACATTGTCCTGTCCTTTCCTGTCCAGATCTTTCATTTCTGCCCCTCCATAAACTATTTAAACCAGTAACCTATTAATAGCCACCATTTGTCATAAACTAGGAAAGTATGCTTACCAGTTTCAGTCTGAGCTTCACGAAGAAGCTTCTTGGGTGAGAAGCGAAACTTCTTCAAAGAAAAACTAGAAAGTCCAGTTGCCTCTTGAAAAAGCACCTTTGGGACAACCCTGACTTGGATGACTGAGAATCTCCTTAGTCATTACTCAGATATTTACTTGTGGTATCTTCTCACCAAATAAAATAAAATAAAATAAAATCTTTATTGTCAGTGTACAACATACTTACAATGAGATTGGTTGAGCTCCCTCAGTGCACCCCCCCCAACACAATACAACTCACAGTGAAGACAAAAAATCCCTAAGCCAATAAATCATATTAACAACCCCCAGACCTATTGCACTGGTGTGAACATGTTACACGTTGTGCCAGCCCTGCAAATCCATCATACTACATAGTTATGATGTTATTTCGCATTCAGGAGTCTGACAGCCCACGGATAAAAACTGTTCTTCAGCCTGTTGGTGCAGCTGGCTATGCTTCTATATCTCCTTCCTGATGGTAAGAGGATGAAGAAGTGGTGACCAGGGTTGAGTTATCCCTGAGGATTTTCCTCACTCTTCTAAGGCAGCAAGCCCTAGCAATCTCATCTAGTGGTATCAGGGGCAGACCACGATGTTTTGTGCTGTGCTCACCACCCTCTGTAATGTTTTTCTATCCACGGCTGTTAAACCGGCATGCCATCCCATGATGCAATAAGTGAGGACGCTTTCTATTGTGGACTGATAAAAGGAAGTCATCAGTTGTTGTTCCACTCTGTTTTTACGCAAGACCCTAAGGAAATGGAGCCTCTGTTGGGCCTTCCTGACTACCTGGATCATGTTATTTTTCCAGGTGAAGTCTTTGCTGAGATGGACTCCCAGGAATTTAAAGGAGGAAACTCTCTTTACACAGCCCTCCTCGATGCCCCAGAGAGGTTCAAGAGGAACCTGGGGCAGGTTCCTCTCTCTTCCTCCAGAAGTCCAACACCATCTCCTTGGTCTTGCTGATGTTCAAGTGCAAGTTGTTTTTTAAGCACCATGTGGATATTTTTTGAACCTCCCCCCGTACGCTGTTTCATCTTCATCTGTAATAAGACACATTACAGTGGTATCATCTGCAAACTTGATGATCACAGTGGATTGATCAGACGATACACAATCAGGCGTGTAGAGTGAATACAGATAGGGACTAAGCACACAGCCCTGTGGGGAGCCAGTGCTAATCTTCAGGGAGGTGGATATGATAGACCCAACCCTCACTGTTTGTGGCCGGTCCCTCAGAAAGTCTTTGATCCAGTCTCAGATGGAAGAAGGAAAATCCAAGTCAGTCACCTTTTCGATAAGGACCATCTTTTACTTTATGACCCAAATATTCATCTACAGTTTTCCCTCATTACAGCTTTTCCTATTTAAGACAACTTTTACCCCAGAGAAAAAATATCCCTTGTTATTTCATAAGATTTATGAAATACTTGAATAGAATAGAATAATTCTACTGGAGAGGATAATAGAATTATTGTTTTCTGCTTTGTCCAATGTTCCTTTTTTTTAAAAAAAATGTTCTTAATAATGCAGTGCTTGCAGCCATGCTAAATCTTTATTCTTCATGGTTCCTTCTTCTAGAAAGGCATATTACCTTCCAGCTACTAATATTCATGACCTCTAGATTCTCCTCTAAGAAATAACATCTGAAAACTGCCTTGTTCAAATGTGCTGATGTACAGTTGCACTATTTTGCATACTGTGGGTTTTTTTTTAAAAAAAGATAAATCTTTGCTTGCTTTTTTTTTCTCTTGGGACAGAACGGAGGAGGCTGTCAGATCAATAACATTTAATTATCATTAAAATGGAGCCAAGATTAATTAATCATGTATTAGTATCGGTGCCTTACATACCAAATGAAATCAAGGATATTTTACTATATTCTAATGTATTATAGGACTGAGGCATAATTGCTTGATATATGTGAAATCAAGACCAAGCTTAAAATAGAATTTGGGCTGGTTTTAAATAAAAAGTACCTTTAAAAATTTGATTATTGATGACCCATAGTAAAAATGGAGATATTGGGAAAGGCACAGAGAGTTGGCTTCATAGGGATACTTGAGCATGATATAATTAGATGCATTCAGCTAAATGTCCAATGTGTCCTTACATAGGGTTTTATAAATGAAAATTATTCTTTCCTACTTTTTATGTGTTATCTCTTCCTAACAGATTTACTACATCGATGATAGTTTTCAGAAGCCTTATTTTGTTACAGGAACAGGTGCAGAAATATTAAGGAAGTGTTACATTAGATGCCCGTTCCCCCTCCTCTTTGTCCAGCCATCAGGTTTTAGGCAGCAGAACCAGTAATAAACAGGAAGGTCACAATACTTTTGTGAGCCCCATGGGCTTATGTTTCTGAAGATAGGTGCTACCCTGTCCCTTTTCTAAGTATTCATCAAGCACAAGTGTCATCATAATCAAATGCTGGGCTTATAATTAAAATTATGCACAATGCCTTCTAAAGCTTCTCCATAATAAAATTAATTCAGAGATTCTTTAGAACAGAGGCAATGAAGCAGTCCAGTGGCTCCCTAGATTTCAAAGCTTATTTTGTAAAGACTAAGACAGACAGTCCTTGCTTCTTTCACACACACACACACACACACACACACACTTTTTTTTTAATATATAAGTGACATTTACTGCAGCATTGAAAATTCCTACAGGCAGGGAAGATTGCAAGATGAGAGTGCAAGATGAGAGCTTGTTTGTTCTAGCCAGATGTGTCAAGCCATTTCTAAAACAAATTACAGACAACCTATTATCCATAAATAGAAATGAGTGGCAGCATCTTGTATTGGTTAAAAAAATGTGGTGTGAAGAAGGTGCAGCGTTCATTCAGCAATCTCATGAAATCAGCCTCCTTTGAAAATACATTCGAAGTATGCCTTTTTTCCTGATCCTTCTCACCCTTTTGTGATCCCATTCCATGTTTTTCTCTTCAGCATCTGAAGCGATTTATTTTCATCTTTTCCCTTCGGAAGATCCTGCAAGTGGAATGTTGACTTGACGGCTTAACTGTCCCCCTCAGCACCTGAAGTTAGCTGAGGAGGGTTCAAGTTTCATCTGCTCTTTAGCAGGGAATGAGCAAGAAGCAAAGTGTAGAAGTCTTTTGTTTTATTTGTTATCTTTTGTGGGAAGTGAGAACAAGGGATCTTTGTTTCTGTAGGACTTTCAGCAGCTAAGAATGAACCAGTGTCATAGCATCCTGAAGAATAGTTGCTAAAAGCATTTAGTCTTGTTAAAAGCATGTTGGAATAGTACTGTTTAAATCTTTTATAAAGATTATAAAGAGAGAAGAGGTTGCTTGAACATCTGAAGGTAAAGGATTCCTTTAGGATTTAGGAGTGGCAAAACAGAAGACCTGCTGCCTGTTCATGCACCCTCAGTAATGTGGAGATTCTAAGCAGGCTTTTCTAGGATGTTTGTACTGAATTTAGCAAGGCAGCACCAATCAACCAGTGCTGTGCCTTTTAGGGTTTTATGGGCTATCACCAGCATTTTGAGTTGGTCTCGGACTCCTTCTGGTGACCAGTGCAGTGTGTTTAGTAGTAGTGTTACTCTACTGTGAAGGAATTGTCCTGTCAACACTCTAGCTCATGGGTATCAAACTCTCTGTGTCATGTGACTTATTGCAACATTCTTTCCCTTCATGGAGCTGGGGTGGGCTTGGCCTGCACGTGACACATCCGGCCCATGGGCCACCAGTTTGACACCCTCAGTCTAGTTGCTACATTTCAGACCAGATGCAACTCCTGCATCATCTCCAAAGGTTGTCCCTGTAGAGTGGGTTACAGTAATTTAAACAATGGTGGTCAAAGCAGAAGTTTGGTTCTAGGGGGGAGAAATTGTCCCCCTCAGAACGGGCTCGCAATTTGGGTGTCCTCCTAGACTCACAGCTAAGATTAGAGTAACATCTGACAGCTGTGGCTAGGGGGACCTTTGCACAGGTTCGTCTGGTGCACCAATTGTGACCCTACTTGGATCAGGAGGCTCTCCTCACAGTCACTCATGCCCTTGTCACCTCACGGTTAGATTATTGCAACACGCTCTACATGGGGCTACCCTTGAAAAGTGTTTGGAGACTACAGTTGGTCCAGAATGCAGCCGTGTGAGCTGTCGTGGGTGCACCTAGATACACCCACATTACACCAATTCTCCGTGAACTGCATTGGCTCCCTATTGGTCTCCGGTCACAATTCAAGGTGTTGATCATTACCTTTAAAGCCCTATATGGCTCAGGGCCAGGTTATCTTCAAGACAGCTTTCTGCCGCATAGCTCCCAGTAAGATCCTACAGAGTTGGTCTCCTCCGGGTCCCGTCAGCTAAACAATGCTGGCTGGCGGGCCCGCAGGGGAGGGCCTTCTCTGTGGCTGCCCCAGCTCTCTGGAACCAGTTACCTCATGAGGTCTGGACCATTCCCACCCTATTGGCCTTCTGAAAAGCGATGAAGACCTAGCTTTTCTGGCAGGCCTGGGGCCGTTGATCTCGCTCTTGTGATCTGGCGAGATCCGGCCAAGAATGGCGTGAATGAGTTTTTAATGTTTTTAATTTTTAAATGTTTTTTTATAATGAGTTTTTAAAATGTATTGTGGGCCGCCCTGAGTCTTCGGAGAGGGGCGGCATATAAATTGAATTAATTAAATTAAATTAAATTAAGTTGCTGTCACTAAGCCATCTTGATCTCGGTAGAGCCATAATTGGTACACCAGTGAAGCTGGGCAATGGACCTCCCTTCTCATGGTTTCCAGGTGCTGCTTAAACAGCAGTGATGAAGGTCCACAGATTATGAAGCATCTTGGGATACTCCCATCCTGAGTTAAGGATTCAGGCCAATGTTCTTGGATGTTTATTTATAAGAAACAGTCCAGATGTCCTCAGCTCATGACCTTCATTGAAATATAATTTTTATTAAGACTTTCGATTACAGTAATAAAAACTAAAAAAACTCTAAACTTAAAAAAGGCCAAAAGAATGGAAAAAAGAATAAAAAGTGCAAGGAAAAAAGAAAAAGAATATAATAAAAAGAAAAGAAATATACAAAGAAGTATTTTCTAACCTTCGTCACAAGCATAAACAAATACAGTAACTCTTCAGCCCCTATAAGATTACAAACAACTATCTTTTCATCCCATATCTCATCCCTGGTCAGTAAGCAAATCCATAAAATATCAACCTTTCAATCTTGGTGTCAGCCAAAAGTCCATAAAGAATTGCAGGAAATATCTTATTTTAAGGTAGATCATGATCTGAGGAAAGGTAACTATAAAACGAATTTTAATTTCAGACTGATATGTCTACTTATACACACATATGGACATGTTTTGAGTTCAATTCTTTTATGAAGTGAAAATAATAAATTATTTTTAAAAACTTTGGACACAATTAGAAAAGTTGCTATGTGACCCTTTTGATTTCATGGCAGGCCCTTGGTTCTTTTTTTAGTCATAGCTTTCTTGCACTCCCTGAATTTAGGACTGTAAGACCCATGAGGAATAAGCTGGAATAAGAGTACAATCTTGATTCTTACTTCTGTGAGAGATTTAGTGATAAACCAATTTAAATGTAGGTTCTTTTATTTATTTCGGATTTTGTATTTTTGTTTGTTCATTTTTATATTATTTTTTAGCAGGAAAAGTAAAGGACGGTTGAGGGATTAATTATTTATCATACTGCTAATCAGATTTTTGAATGATTTGAGTTTTTGTGAGAATATTCCAGGTTGCTTAAAATAGCAGTATGTTGGTCCAGATGCGTTAGCAACATAGAAAACTTCCAAAATAATTAGAAATTATTGGAATGTGTTTTACATGATTCTGTGTCTATGGCATTTTTTATGAACAATTTAAGATTAACATAAAAATATTACTTATTCTTGATGTGGATAACAGAATAACAAAGCAATGACTAAGGATGTTAAAGATTGTTAAATATTGTTCTTACAATGTTAAAGTGAGATTAATTTAAACAGTTACTTTTTTCAATTATCAGTTTCCCCAGAGAACATTTTAAAAGCTCTAGCCTTTAAAAAAGCTAACCATTATGTTAAAATATGAAATGTGAACTGGAGAAACAGACTTATTCAAATTATAAGGGTTTTACTTATTCCCTGGTTTGGATTTAATATCCATGAAGTTTGTTAATATTATGTTAAAAGTGGGAAAGTACTTTTGCATTATGTACTTGGGCATGATATGAAGAATTACAGATTTATCAAGTGGAGGAAAAGGGCAACAAGAAATAAACAAAATGTTCAGTGGAAAACTGTGGAAAAGATAGAGGAGTCCCAGATTTATACTAGTCTAAAATGAGGAGGAGGATTTTATCCCACCTTTCTTTTATATTTAAGCCAAAGAGGCAAAGATACCTAATACTTCTGCCTCATATTATAGATATTTCATTTCTTAAGGACTCTGGAAATTTTGTTTAGTGTTATTTCATGTGATTAAGATTTAATTATTTGTGTAAATAGTAGGTTGAATTATTGTTTCTGTGCTATAGAATATCTTCTTGTTTTTTCCTCCCTGTATTTGTTTTGGCATTTTTGATGGGCCTGCCTGCCTGCCTGCCTGCCTGCCTTCCTTCCTTCCTTCCTTCCTTCCTTCCTTCCTTCCTTCCTTCCTTCCTTCCTTCCTTCCTCCCTCCCTCCCTCCCTCCCTTCCTCCCTCCCTGAAGCAACTTTAAGAATGGTTCAGAATGCTTTTGAAGAACTGAGAAGTAGAAATAGAGTTGTGATCAGATTGCCCTAAAAATGCCGTACTGATAGTCTTACTTTTAAGAAGCTTGCATTAATCTGTGGGAGGGAAAAAAAACACAACACCACCAACCCTCTGCATGGTTACTTCAGATGCACTCATTTGCAACATCAAATTGTAATTTCCAAGCTGTCACAGGGCAATCATTTAATCTAATTCCTACAGTATGCTGTTCATGTATAAACCCATGAAAAATCACAATGTGATAAATAAACTGATTAGATAGATAGATAGATAGATAGATAGATAGATAGATAGATAGATGATGGGTGGGTAGGTGGGTGGTGGATGGATGGATGGATAGATAGATAGATAGATAGATAGATAGATAGATAGATAGATGATGGGTGGGTGGGTGGATGGATGGATAGATAGTTGATAGATAGATAGATAGATAGATAGATAGATAGATAGATAGATAGATACTGGAGAATAGATAGATATAGATATCTCCACATGCTCACACAGACAAACAATATTGCAGGACCACCTCCTACCAGTCTCGCACCGCCCAGTGCGCTCACATAGGATTGCCCTCCTCCAGGTGCCATCGGCCAGACAATGTCGGCTGGTGGCGCCCAGGATGAGGGCATTCTCTGTGGTTGCACCAACCCTCTGGAATGAGTTAACCACTGGGCTCCAGATGGCCCACAGCCTCCGCACTTTCCGCGGCGATCTGAAGACATGGCTTTTTCAGCAAATTCCCTGATCTGCCGGAGTTTTAATTGCTTGGGGATTTTAAATTGTATTATTTTAATATTATTTTATTGTCATGTTGTTTTATCTTGTGAGCTGCCCCGAGTCCTACGGGAGAAGGGCAGCAAATCAATCAATCAATCAATCAATCAATCAATCAATCAATCAATAAATATGCTATAAAGAAAAAAGCTCACCTGAAAGCCTCACAAACTGAAAAAATGCAGCTTGGTATAATATTTGCAAGCAGTGGATGGTAAAGTATCTGGATGCATCAACCAGACTATATAATTAATAGGGGCACATGAGAATTTAAATGACTTCCAGGATTTCACAAAGCAAAAAGCCTCCCGTGCTAATGTCCATTATGCATCTATAAATTTAACAGCTTGACAGAAACAAAGCAAGCAGGAAGGGAGCAATGCTGTACTATCTCTGGCTGCAATGAAAGCATATACGGTAGCTGGGTGGTTGCCTTCATTTTTTTTTAGCATTAGCACAAAGAATATCCTTAAGAATGAGGTAGAGGAGAGACCCACTAAAGCCTTTTCTCCATGTGAAATTTCATTGTTTCTCCTTGATCACACAATACTAGCTTGATCTGGTTTTCTGTTAAGAATTAACTGTTCTTTGTTGTCCGTCTGTGTTCTTGATTAAAAGTGATTTTTCTTGTTTAAACGAACAGGGTTATTCTGTAACAGCAAGACCTACACAGCCCATGCTCATATGTTAGATGTCCTCTTTTTGTGTATTGCCACAGGTGTAGGTATAGCCAGAATTGTAATTTTGCTCTTTCCACTTGGTCACTGGTCAGGATCCACCACCAATATTCATGGCCTATTTTTAGCGCCAATAGTTTTCTTTAATGCAGTCCAATGAGCTTCATCTTCCATCGCTAGCTTCAACTTTGTGACCAAAGTATTATGAGGTCCTAGAAATAAGTTGAACACAAGAGGAAAAAGACAATATGATGCTATGGGTAAAGTGTTGGACTAGTAGGGAAGTCCACTGAGTGATTGATGCAATAAATTCTCTTGGCTCAAGCTGCCTCACAGGACTATTACTTGAAAAATAGAGGAAAGGAGCATCATGCATGCCAATTAAATTCCTAGATGAAAGACAAGATATAAATCCAATATATTAATAAAGAGACAGACTAAAGGTGGAGGCAGATTTGTACAAGGATAAAATGGGGTTAAGATTTCTATATGTTCTTTTCAGAGATGAGGAAACAGGAAAGACTCGGTAACAGAGAGATAGTATCAAGACCATGTATGATGTTAATACCACTTTATAATGCCTTAATAAAATCACACTTCAAATATTGCATCCAGTTTTGGTTGCCACAAATAAAAAAGATGCTGAGATTCTAGAAAGAGTGTAGAGAAGAGCAGCAAAAATGATTGTGGTGTCTAATCTCACTTGACCAATAAAGTGTATTTCTATTCTATTCTATTCTATTCTATTCTATTCTATTCTATTCTATTCTATTCTATTCTATTCTATTCTATTCTATTCTATCCTATCCTATCCTATCCCATCCCATCCCATCCCATCCCATCCCATCCCATCCCATCCCATCCCATCCCATCCCATTCCATTCTATGACTAAAGGGTAAAATATACGAAGAATGATTGCTGGAATTCTGGTATATCTAGTGAAAAGGATTAGGGGTGACATCATAGTGAACATTGCTATCAATGTTCCAATATCTAAGGGTCTGCCACTAAGAAGAAGGGGTCAGCCTATTATCCAAAGCACCTGAAGGCAGAATAAGAAGCAATGGATGGAAACTAATCAAGGAGAGGGCCAACATAGATCTCAGGAGAAATTTCCTGAGAGAACAATTAATCAGTGGAAAAACTTGCCTTCAGAAGTTGTAGATGCTCCAACACTGGAGGTTTATAAGACGAGATTGGACAACCATTTGTCTGAAATGGTATAGGGTTTCCTGCTTGAGCAGGAGATTGGAAAAGAAGACCTCCAGGGTCCATTCTAACTCTGTTATTCTGCTAAGAGAAGGAGAGTGATACCCATTAAAGTGATAACCCACAAATAAGGGTAAAAAAATTGGACATGAAGCCACCACAGTCTTTATACTGAACTGCTTAATACATTCACAAATCAAATACAAATTTTGTTGAATTCTTGTTGAGGATTTAAATAGTTTTTGTGGGTGGGAGTAAATACTGGCTGGTAAGGGAATACTAGCTATTACTGACAGGAATAAGCTTGGAGACAGAATTCTTATTCAAACAGCGCTGCTGCTAACATGTTAGCTTCAAGAGGACAGGGATGTGTGCATTGTCAAATTTTCACTGCAAATTGCAGAATGCACAGGTCTTGGCATTGTCTTCATAATGAGCAGGGAAGCTAGAAAATGAGCGTAATAAGCATAATGTATGAGAATGTAGAAAACAGCTCATTTTCATTCATTTTTCCTATTACAGAGTCTAATAATTTTGATCCATTAAAGTAACCCAACAGATGGAACTATTTTATCAGAGAAAATATCTTCTAGGGTTCTTAACATAGGGCTTAGATTTCAAAAGATCTGTGAACTTGAATGAAAAAATATATATTATTTTCAATAATCTATGTAGGTAATAAAATTACTTATGGTCTGTAGACTCCAGCCAGGAGACTTGGGCAGGTCACTTGCAATCCTAAGAAAGAATCAAAGGCAAACCACTTTGTTAAACCTTGTCAAGAAAACTGCAAGGATTAGTCCAGGTGGTTGCTAGGAGTCAAAATAGACTCAAAGGCGCAGAGAGAGAGAGAGAGAGAGAGAGAGAGAGAGAGAGAGAGAGAGAGAGAGAGAGAGAGAGAGAGAGAGAGAAGAATAATTAATATTCAACATATAAATATTATGCCCCCAAGAAGGTATAATCATTAAATCAATATACAGTATATTACATATCTGTTTTTTAGTATTGTAATAACGAGTATATTTGGTTTTCTTTGTGATATAAGATATAGGTATTTTATTTTGTGCGTTATAAATACATTTTTCTGCAAAAGGGTCTGTAGGTTTTACCAAACTGTGAAAAGGGTGCAGGGTGCAAAAACATTAAGAAATTCTGCTTTAAACCTTTATTTAAAGTAAGGGCCCTTGCAGGACGATGCTACTCTGATTTACATACCGCTGTAGTTTAGATTAGAAAACAAAAAATTGGTCAGCATCAAAATCCAGAGTTCTTTTGCTTCCTTTGTGTTGTACTTTTGTATGTGAGTTTTGGGGGAAAAAATTTAAGAAAAAAAATATAAGGGTATCACAGTTTGTACAAAAGCCAATAAATTATAAAATTTCTGCATTCAACTGAATGAATACTTTGGCTTAAGAGGAGATCTGAATGGCATTTGAAATAGACTGAGAAATGTTTGATCAGGAAATGAAATTAACTTCAGTGACTATTCCTCTTAGCGATATGAATACAACTATCATGAGTGTTGTTGAAAGCCGCTCTCAGTATAATCCAACCAGTAGTAGGAATATGATTATCTGTTGGGTGGCATTGCAAGTTGTAAACCACTCAGAGTTTGGCTTACAATATTCAGTGTCAGCTAGACTGCAGAACAATCATAAGCCACTTTCTTCCAAACTGCTGCAGTATGAAGAAAATGAAATACGTTAGCTTTCGAAGTCACACTAATAGTGTACTTTATTGATTAGTCAGTTGACCGTATCAAAAGCATGAGCATCAGCCACAGTAAAATACAATAAAATGAGATAATGTAAGATACAGTGAAATGCGATTAAAAAAGGCTATGGTAAGATAAAAGAGACTACAATATAGTAGATATGATAGAATAAAGATGAAAGAGTAAGATAAAATAGTATAAGGTAAAATAGAATGCAATGTTATATAATAAAATGAAAAGTTCAAAACCAATGTGTGTTTAAGTAAATTTGTCTTTGCATGCAACTCCAGTGTGTTCTATAACAGCGGTCACCAACAGGTTATCTGTGGACCACTGGTGGTCCACGAGAAAATTTTGGTGGTCCGCAGAAAAATTATTTGCATTTTTTATCTTGCACTAAATCAGGGGTCCTACAGCCCCTGGGCTGGATAAGTGCAATGAACATTTGTGTTGCTGCAGAGAGTCTCCCCCTTCGGGGTCTTTTTGTGCAGGTCAGAGGGGGCAGAAATTCTGACTCGGGGTCTGCTTCAGCCTCCTGGTGTGGGGCTTTGGGCGAAGCCTGGGGTGAAGTGTTGCTGGTGGCGAAGAGCCGGAGGACCTTGTTCCAGTGGGACTAAATCATGACCTGGAACTGGCTGACCATTTCAGCCCGCTGAGCCTCCAGGTGCCGGTACCTGGCCTTGCACTCCCGCAGGTCTTCCCTCTGCTTGGAAAGCCTATGCTCCTAGTCCTCAGTGAGGTGCTTCTGCTGAGCCTCCTTCTTGGTCAGATCCAATTTGAACTGAGCTGTTTTGCCAACTCTTTCTCATGGTGGCTGCTTAGCTCCAACAACTGCTTCCTGTTGGGGCCCTAAGGAGCCTGGGCGGGCAGGCGAGGAGTGGCTGGGAGGGGAGGGGCGAGTAGAAGCTGGTGAGGCACCTCTCGATGCAAGTGACACCGAATTGGCCATGCCCACCCAGTCACATGACCACCTAGCCACGCCCACCCAGCCGGTCATTAGGCAGATCATATTAGTGGTCCGCGGGATTTTAAATTATGAATTTAGTGGTCCTTGAGGTCCGAAAGGTTGAAGACCCCTGTTCTATAAAACATGTTTCCACGTTGGACAGCCCTAACTATAAGCTTA
Source organism: Pantherophis guttatus (assembly GCF_059756535.1). Classification (NCBI taxonomy): domain Eukaryota; kingdom Metazoa; phylum Chordata; class Lepidosauria; order Squamata; family Colubridae; genus Pantherophis; species Pantherophis guttatus. The sequence continues at coordinate 66,913,858 of NC_142068.1, forward strand.
ACAATTCTAAATATATGTTTGTGCCATGAAAAAAATAGGATAATTTTGTTGGGGTCCTTGAATATGGTTCTGGAAAGTCAGGTTTATAGATACTGAGCCCTTGCTGAGGCATACAATTGATAATGTGTTCTATTTCTGAAGTGTGACAAGCACACGTTTCCTCAAAATATGGCATTTGATGGAATTATCCGTATTTGATCATCGTATCTAGCTGCTCCCTTGGAAGTTGTACTAGTAGAGCTATTATTAATTTTTTTCACTTTATATTCTTGCATTAAAGCAAGAATATTGCTTTTGCTGCCACTTTTGATGGTAGGTAGACTCTATTGCTCAATCCCAGCTAGACATCTTGGATTCTTCTATGGACAGCTGTCATTGTTATCTCCAGGGTCCTTTAAAAATAGTTTCTTGGTGTCAATTTAGAAAAGAATTATTCAGACGACAAGATAATTTTCTCTGCCTTTTCTCTATTATGTGTCTCATGCTTTGTCCTCTTTGCCAATTTTTTTTGGGGGGGAACGAAGTGGGAAAGTAGCACAAGGACAACTCAATCAGAGTTGCTAATTTTTCTCCCTTTACCTTTTCTGTCACCTACAATCACATCATGGATTAATAGATTAAAAGGTAAAAATGCCTCAGGTTGTGTTCAGCTCCTGAATGAATACAGTTTTGTTGACAATGATACACAAGTACAGTAGTTCGTATCTGCCTTCTGGGACTTTCTTTTAACTTTCCACCCAAGCTTAAAACCAGAGTATTCTCTAGCAATTTCCCATCCAAGCATCAACTAGATCCGATCTTGTTTAGTTTCTGAGAAGGTCAACCACGCTCCACAACCTGATTTTCTATTTAACTTGCTCATGAATGTTAATGAGGAATTAACTTTAGTAAGAAAGAGCAACGGTCTTTTAAAAAAAACAATTTACTGTAAATTCTATGACTGGAACTATTTACAGCCAGTCCTATAGATAGTATATAAATCCTTCATCTATTTGGTTTCTATAAATAAGAAATCTCAACTATACTTTCTCTCTTCAAGCTACCCCGTTAAGTTGAATTGGTTTCCAGCCAACTTGCCACGTATGAAAAAAAAATTTAGTTGGCTATTAAAATCTACCAGTTATTTTTTTTTCAGCAAGGAAATTTTATATTTTTAAAGCTAAAACTAAATAGAGATTTTTGAAATGTCCATATGTCCACAAAGAACTTGTAATTATATTAGTTGTAAATGGAAAGTTGCACTAAGCAATATTTACTTAAAATTATTACGCCGTACATTTCATATCTAATTGCAATTATTTGTAAATGGTTACTTTGTAAATCTTGAAAACTTTTTGCTGAGTTATTTTGAGTTTTTTTAATCATTTAGACCAGGGGTCCCCAATCTCTATGTTGCGGCCCATCAGTAGGCTGTGAGTTGTTACAATTGGGCTGTGGACACATTTGCAAGTGTCCATGTATGCACGCATGCTTGATTTGCATGAACAGGCACGTGTGCACACCTCATGCAAATGATGCTGCGCATGTGCGCACTTGCTGGCTGCTCGCACAAAACCATCCTCTGCAAAGCCAGAAAGGTTGGGTAACTGGTTTAGATACTTTTGAAGTTCAATACAATGTAATAAAATCATTTTGGCGTGAAAGGTAGATGTATCATATAAAACTGTCTATTAATTTGGCACCTTTGGAGTGGAAGTTGCAAATACATCCATGAAAACGGACTCTTATCAGTTTTCCTTTTCATCACTTGATAGCAGGATCATATATAAAATATTAGTCATAACAGAATAATTATGTTAAGAGATGGAATGAAATTAAGGAGGACATGTTAAAATGGGAGAAATTGCAGTTCAATGGGAAGAATTTCTATGCTAAAAATGAATGTTTTGCCAAGGGTGATGTTTGTGTTTCAAACAATACCCACTTGGATAACTGATGTACCATTTAAATAATGGCAGAAAGATATATCTGAGTTTGTATGGAAAGGGAGAAAGCCAAGATAATTATAAAATACCTCAAGAATCAAAGGAATGATGAGGACTATGACTGTGTAATTTGAAATTGTATTTTGCAGCCTGCTGCTTAGTTTGGGTGAATGAGTGGGTTTTATTGAGTAAAGAATTTTAGCATGCTCTGAGACTGAGGTAACATAGTTTTCTATGATACAATAAAGTTAAATTTAATGTAGATTTTAAGAATAATTATATTAGAAGTGCCATATTGAGATTATGGAACAAATATAATTTCAGATGGTGCCTGAAAATGGCTGAAAACTATTAAGGCCTTTATGGGTCTTAGCATAAGAAACATTTACAGGTAAGAAACAGTATGTAAAGAAAAATGGTTAACTCATCTAGTAGACTTGTTAGAATAAGAATACAGAGAATATAAGAGGAAATCTAAAGAGCAATTGGTTGCAGAGGATTTAGTTTTTAATAGTTTTATTTGCACAATTCAAAAAGAAAGATTTGAAGGTAGATAATAGGGCATTTGGAATTGAGCAGTAGAAGACAGAGTTTGAAATTGAAGTATGTGCACCTGGTGAACATGTAATTGTTAAAATGTATAAACCTTTATTGAAATTTGAAATGGATGAACAAGAAAAGACAATATGATAAAATGGACTAAGAACTTTGAGCACAATATATTGATGAAACAGTGGACAAAAAAAACATATTATAATATAATATAGATTTTTCATACAATGAAGTACCATTGGTATATGACTTCAGAAAATTTGTCTAGAATGTATAAAGAGACTTCAAATTAATGCTGGAAGGTTGGACAACATAAAGGATCATTTTATCATATCTGATGGGCTTGTAGAAAGCCAGAGATTTCTGAGTTCAAATACATACAAGAAGTTAAAATATCAACATTGGAACCAGAACTTTTCTTGCTGGGATTAATGAACAGCTAATTAGAATACAGTCATGGACATTTTTATAAATGATTACTGCTGCAAGATTATTATATATGCAAAGATTAAAATAATTTCAAAAACCCTTAATGGAGAAATGGTTGGTGAAGATGACAAAACTAGCAGAGATGGCAAAATTAATTTGTTTGATTAAAGAAAGATCAAAAACTACATTTATCAATGACTGGAAACCCCTTATGGACTTTATGAAAGTAGAGAAAAATGAACATGTGATTTATGGGTTTGAAAATTAGAAAGGATAGCTTTAGGAAAGAAGGAAATTATGATGAAACTTTAGAGACAGAGGGGACAAAACATAAATATATAACTGCTGTCCAGAAGATCAGAAGCCATTTCTTTATAATATTTATTTTCCTTTTTTCTTTTTCCTGTCTATTATTTTTCTTTATTATCTTTATTTTCTTGTATGATTTTTAGTTTGTTAAAAATTTCTTCAGTAAAAAATTAAGGGGTATGTGTATCATAGATGAAGTTGGATAATGATTATGCAATCTCTGAAATGCAATGACATAGGAACTGAAAGACACAAAAATGAATTCAAGATCTGTCTTGAGGGTTAGCAAAGAATGGCAGGCATATTTTGATGTAAAAATGAAGTCTGGTCAATGTATTTGAAAAAAATGCTTTAAATGTGCCCAAGCACAAATAAATACCTTCACATTATTAAAGCAGTTACATCTTTCAAAGAACTGTCCTCACTTTCTTCAATAGAGGTGTTACCTTGCATGCACTCCAGACAGCTGGTGACAGTTCTGGAAGCAGAGATATGACCCCTACAAAAGATGCACATTTAATTATATACAGAAAATACTTTGTTCACAATGATGCATATTGCAAAACGCCTCTTTTGAATGCTTTACACAGCCCTGAGAATATTAACCATATACTGGAAGGATGTAAAAAGAAAATGTAATTATGTAAGAAATACATGAAGAATGTATAAAGAAATATACATATCTTTATATAAGAAAGACCCAAATGGGCCATCTTTGAACATAAGTTTGTACATGCAAGGATAAGACAAGGTTGAGGTAAGAATCTCTGTATTTGCTTCAGTTTCTTTCCCACATGTGGATTCTAGGAACTTATTAAAAGCCATAATCAGTAGAAAGAGAATATGGGGTCTAGATGAGAATGCAGACTCTTTAACCATTGTTCTATTATCTGAATAAAATTATTTTAAGAACAAGAATAATTTTTTTCTTCCTAACACATTGAGGAGGCGACATTTAGGATTCCTCTTCAAGTGCACAACCACTAACATGAGACCAGAAATCTGTAGATCAGGGGTGTAAAACTTTGGCAAGTTTAAGAACTCTGAACTTCAACTCCCTGAATTCCTCAGCCTTCTATGCTTTCTGAGGAATTATGGGAGTTGAAGTCTACAAGTCTTAAAGTTAACAAGGTTGGAAACCCCTGGTGTAGATGAAGATAGTTGATTGTGAAAAACTAGTATTAATAAACAACTGCCCCAAAAACCTAGTGTCACTCTACGAAGGAGGCAAGTATTGCAATGATTAATTTGTTTCATTTTCCTTCTTTGACAGGATCAGAAGACAGTGTGGCCCCTATCCCAATACCCAGGGGAGTTCCTGCACCCTGTGGTTTATGCATGTACTGCGGTCATGTTATTGTGCCTCTTTGCTTCAATTATCACCTATATTGTTCATCACGGGTAAGAAGAGAGGTGCTGATTATTAACATTAACATTAAGTGAATTCACCCACTTCTTTTTTTTTTCTTTTGCAACATATAAAGGTGTGTTAAATATTATACTTCTTTCCCCTTACTCCTCTTATTTTTTGGAAGAGATTTGGTAAAAGGGATTTCATAACTATATGCAATTTTCCCATTCATCACTTTCATAAAGAAATCCCTTAATCCAGTGCAGAAGAAGTATGTGCATGGGAAAGACTGAGGACATCAAGGCACTTTGAGTGCTATTTAGAGCATCCAAAGTTTGTTTTCACTTGGATGTTCTTTTTCTTCCTCTCTCCCTTACACACACACGCACAAACAGAAATACTCAGAGATTGGGAAGGAGGGTAGAATGATAGCTGATTCCACCCTCCATTATTGCAAATGCTCTGACCGTTTGGAAAAATGTTTTGCTGTTGCAAATGGAGCTGCATTCACCAGTTACGTTCGTCAAATAATTATATCTTTAGTTTCTTCTCCAGTTTGACAGGGCTCAGTGATGGTTTATATAAATAAATTAATATTTCTATTCTGCTTATCTGCCTCTTCTATCAAAGAAAGAAAAGATGGGAAAGATTTCCATAGGTTTTTCTTGGGTATACTTGGATATGAGGTACTTTCACTGTATCTGGATTTTTTTTATTATTCTAAACAATCTAAAAAGTAGCAGCAATCATTTCTTTTACTCTTCTTTCTCTCCAAAATTCCATCCCTAGGACACTTTCTTTTCAAAAGAAAGTGGTGCAAGGAGTAGCTGTGATAGTTAGAAGAAGAGAAGTAAAGGGTTAGCTTTTTTTGTCTCTTTCCTCTGCTAGCAACATCTCTTGTATCCAATCACTTGCATTTAGGTTTATAATTATCAAAACCCAGGCCTGATTTGCTATAAGACATGATTGGTGGGATTCATGCATTGCCCTAAGACAAAGTATGGTTCAGAGGTTAGAGTAGCTAAGCTAAGTAGATTAAGCCAAACTGAACAGATCAAATGGTGATTTAGCACAATATATGAATCTGATCTGCAACAGAAATATTTTTTTCTATTGCAAATAAGGATAATGTTATGAAGAGCTCTCATTTATGATTTCCTATATAATTTTTCTCAGATACGCAGACTCTCCATCACATACAAGAATGCCTGAATTTTATACTGTAGTTGCACATGAATAAAATATAATTTCATGTGATCAAGTAATTGGCATTGTGACTGAGCTACGCAAATCTGAAGGAGAAGAAACTGATGCTTGATGTATCTGATTTTATCTGCACTTTATCAGTTGCACACTCTTCTCATGCATGAAAGCCCATATATACCTTGCATTTTCTCTAGCTATAAATCTGTTTATTATGTATTTCCTCCAGTGGTTTTTGGCTTGAATAACATTCAGTTCATACATTACCCTGATGGACTGTGAGCAATACCAACCACTCTTTTCATTTCTCTTATGCCAACATGATCTGCAAAATATCCTTCTTTCATCTATTGTTTAGTCCAGACAACACTGCAATCATCCCTCCCCAACCTGGCACATTCCATATCTATTAGATTGTAATTCACATAATCTTCAGAAGGTGCACAGCCTTTCCCCACCTGGAAGACACAGATTGGAGAAGGCTGTTATAAAGATTCATCCATTTGGAATTGAGAATAGCTTCAAGTTCAGAACTGCTTAGACAGCCCCCTGTCTGGAGATCCTTGAAGGAAAAGTAGGCAGACAGCCGTGTTACTCTATGGGAGCCACAATTCAGGAGAAGCCTGATAGCACTTCGTCAAACTAACAATTTTTATTTCTGCCTTTTAATAAAACGTTTCAGTCTGAAATATGCTTTCAGATACCTTCGGATTTTTGGAGGAAGGGTGGATCCAAAATGTACTACAGAAATAAATACCGTATAGACTTTCGTGTTAATTAAGCTTCGTGTAGAAATTACTTTTCTTTCATGTAGAAATTACTAGAGAATACAATGGTTATTCTCTAGACAGTGTATTTTTCCAAGTGCTCATTTGCATAACAACCTCTTAAAAGTTGCTTCAAGCTCCGGTTTGTTTACTCGTTGAAAAGACTAATGGTATGCTAAAATAACAAAGGCAAAGAACATGAATGCACCGATCAACTAGTTCTTGAAGTCCCTAGTTAAACAAATGATTTACCCTAATTTGCATTGGAGGCATGATCAGACAGGTAAGTTGCACAGTTTTAACAAATGTCCAGAGGTCAATATAGGGAAGTGTCAGAATAGTAAATATAGTAATCGTAACAACTGTAATAACAACAAAAATTGGGATTCTGCAATTCTAGAATACTTTCTTTAGAGAAATAATTCTGCAATAACTGCAATTCTGATTCAGCTCTTTCTGAAACAAGTCGAGCACTAAGGATTCTGAGTTTGAGTCCGTGGCTATATGTTCATTGTTCACAAATCTGTGATGTTATTTGTAAATAAATATGTAACTTTGGATTTTTCTTGTTTGTTTGTTAACTTTAAATAGCACAATTCGAATCAGCAGAAAAGGTTGGCACATGCTTCTCAACTTCTGTTTCCATACTGCTCTCACTTTTGCTGTTTTTGCTGGTGGAATAAATCGTATAAAATATCCAATTATATGTCAAGCGGTGAGTGTACGCATTACTGTACCATTACCAATATATTATATGATAATGAAACTAAGCTGTGAACTTGCACATGTTGGTGACCTTAACATTCTTCCTTTGGATGGATGAATCTTATTTTCAAAATTTAAAAAAACTGAATAGACTGTAGTCAGGAGCTTCTTGTAGGCATGGGAAACTTTAGCAGCTCAGTCTGAACCATTTTTACTTGCAGATAAATCATATTATTTCACTGGGACTTTTATGTACAAATATAGTTCAGCTAGTATCTCAAGTCTACTTATTAATTTTCTTTCTATTGCTACATTATTTTATATAAGTTATTCTCCTTTCTTTCAAGTGATATTCTTGAGTATTTCTAAGCCTTTTTTGTGTATGTTGTTAGCATAACTTATATGCAGATAAGAAAATGTTTGGCTTTCATTTAATGCAAGGCAATGGGTTGTTTATCTTCTTTTTAAAAATAAACACTCTTGAATTTAATGAAGGAGCAGAATGAAAGCTTTGCTGTTGGCTTTCATGGGAATTTTTCAAGATTGCCGCTTTCTTTCTCTCTTAGTAAACCCAAATGAGGATATAATTGAGTTAGAGTTGAAAACAGTTTTGTTTGTCCAAACAGTATCATACTTCTGGGGGACAGGGCACAAAATCTTGCATTGTTTTTAACAGGTTGCTATGGCCAAAACTTTGAACTTCAAATCACTTTGAAGCATTAGGATGCAGAAAATAAAACAGTGTGCCCTTGCCTCCCAGCAAAGCATTTGCAACTTGATGAGCAACCCTGAGTAAAAGCAGAACCACATCTTCTATACCATTGACCTGCTATTTTTAAAAGACAAGACAAAGAACAAGGCAGACAGAGTGTAAATGACAGCATAATATTGGAGTGTTTTAGGTAAACCTATCTAGAAAACTTCATTATTTACTCCTTCCTATTAGGTCAGTACAGCAGCTATACTAACCATAAGATATGATCAATGAATGTGTGTGTGTCAGGGGTGGGTTCTAAATTTTTTTACTACCGGTTCTGTGGGGGTGGCTTATTTCGTGGGTATGGCTTGGAGGTCATGTGACTAGGTGGGCGTGGCTAGCTGGTCAGACTCATTTCTGGAAGGTCCTCGCACTTACGACAGTCCTCGCACTTACGACCCAATTCATTTGTTTGCTTTTAACACTGATCAGCTGTAGGACGGCCCTTTGAAGCCCCGCGGCAAGAGTTTAAACAGGTTTTTTCCCTCTAGTCATCAGCTGGGACTCAGGAGGCAGCAATAGATTGGGGGTGGGACCAAATAAAAGGTAAGAATAACGTGGGTGGGTGGGTGGGAGGGTGGGGGGGGGAGAACCGGTTCGGTGACGTCATATCGTCACCGCTACCGGCTCAGCCGAACCGGACCAAACCGGGAGGAACCCACCACTTGTGTGTGTGTACATATACCTACGCATGCACACATACATACATACACATATATGTGAATATATACATTTATAATATATATGTGAATATATACATTTATAAGGTTCCTGACTGGTTCTTTCCCCATTGCCACTTGGGGTCAATTCAGCTTGCTGGGAATGTTTTTTACAAGGGCATTTGAAGCAGTTCACCTGTATTGAGTGGAGGCGGGAGGGACATCTCATAGCTCACTATGTAGCTCACATAGTAAGTTTTACTACCATAAAACAAAGAAAAGAGTAATTGAAATGACCAAAGTTACAGCACCTTCTTATTTAGAAAGTTTAATGCATCAAAACTATTTTTATTATTTGACTCAAGATATCATGATATAATTAGAGATTCATAAAATTATGCGAAGTGTTAAAATTGATGGAGATTTTTTTTTGTCACAGTGATACTGACAGGAAATAGATTATGACTGAGTTGGCACAATATTGAATATTGCAATATTGAATTTATTATTAGTGTGAGTTTCACTAGCTAATGCTTCCTCCATGAATTTAGTATTTAATGTTTAAACCATCTACAAGTCATGTTGATCCTGGAATTGACTGTAAACCTTGCTGGTAAAATGCCCACGAAATGTCAGTTTGTGTAAAACAAAATTGAGAAAAATTTTGCTTGTGTCAGATTTTAGGCTTCCTAATAGAATCAGGCTGCAAAATGTGGAATACATCCAATGGATGGATCTTTTTGTTGATCCAGTAGGTCTCTTTTCATGTATTTATGTTGAAAATAATTATTAGGAAAACTAATAATGGTGTGGATCTCATTAACTCATCTAATTTATGACATTTATAACTTGGCATAATTTCACTATTAAGCAACAAGAATGTGTTTTTCTTCATTTATTAATTGAAAAAATACAGCTAGAAAACGACTGGCTCAGATGTTTAAAGACTATAGACAAATTACAACTGAAAGCTGGGATATACTATGCTCTTTAGAATGTTTCAAGTTCAGAAAGAAGGAAAGTAAGAATATATACGGCGGGGGGGGGGAATGGATACAAAGGGATTTTCTTGGTCTTCATATTATTAATAACTAGAGCTGAGTTTGTTCATTATGGCTAGGTGCAGAGAAATTTGAGATAAAAGAAGAAAGCTGATAATGTGCCATTCATATCCATATGGGTGAGCAATAGATTACTTCTGAGAAATCTCAGCTCCAAAGGCTTACTTTATCCCTTAGGTTTCCTGCTGAAAGTAAAGCAAAAAATAAGCAGAAATGTTAGTGTATGGGTTGAACATAATTTTAAGAAAACAACAGAATCCAGAAAAATACCCCAGTTCTATCATTCTCCATCTATTGCGTCCTTAGATCTTGGTAGCCACAATCACAAGGGAAAAAAAACAAAACCCTGATAGTTAATAACATTAATTCTGTTCCATAGAATTTGATAGATAATAACATAATTGTGTTTTCCTTTATATAAAGTCTTTAAAACATTGTAAATTAATATATCCCCAGATCTGCCTTTCCTATTTTTAGCTTGTTCTTTGCTTTTTCAGCTTCTCAGATATTGCTAACAAAGATTGTACACAGTCTGGACAAAGATTGTACAAAGATTGTTCGGTTTCCCAACTGAGATATGGTTCACCTTCAAGATCAAGGAAAATTGAAATTGAACAGTACCTATTTCTCCCAATTTACTTGCTTTAATCACAGCCCCCCTATTTCTTTTGCTTTGTTTATTTATTCATTCCTTCATTTTCATCTGCAATGCAAATATGCCTTTCCAGTCTCTTGTCTTTTTATATCATTACTATGGCTCTGCAAATGCTGGTGAGAATGGGTTACAAGTTACAAGCAAGGTTACAGGCAAGACAGACTCTGAATCAGAATAGGTAGCTCTTGTCTTATGACTACAATTGAGCCCAAAATTGATGTTGCTAAGTGAGAAATTTGTAAAGTGAGTTTTGCCCCACTTTATGACTTTTCTTGTCACATTTATATTTTTTTATTTTTATTTTATTAGTCATATTTCTATGCCGCCCACTCTCCGAGGACTCTGGGCGGTTTACATCAAAGACAGTATACTAAATAGCATATTGCCCCCAACAATCTGGGTCCTCATTTTACCCACGTCGGAAGGATGGAAGGCTGAGTCAACCTTGAGCCGGTGAGATTTGATCCGCTGATCTGCTGAACTAGCAGTCAGCTGAAGTAGCTGCAGTACAGCACTCTAACCACTGCGCCACCTTGGCTCTTTTTATTAGTTTTATTAACTAAAGCACTACAGCTGTTAAATTAGTAACACGGTTGTTAAATGACTCTGGTTTTCCCCATCGACTTTGCTTGTCAGAAAGTTGCAAAAAGTGATCACATGACCCCAGGACACTGCAACCGTCATAAATATGAGTCAGTTGTCAAGCATCCGAATATAAATCACATGTGCAATGGTCATAAGTGTGGAAAATGGTCATAAGTCACTTTCTTCAGTGCCGTTGTAACTTTGAACGGTCACTAAACAAACTGTTGTAAATCGAGGACTATCTGTACTACAGTAATATAGACATCCAGGGATATGAAAGTACAATCTCTAATAGTTGAATAGTTGAAATTTAGTTAAATCATCCCTGGGAAATATGATCTTTCACACAATTTACTCTCCCAAACTATTACAGAAAATTTTCCCATGCACTCTTTAATATTCTCTCTTCATCAATTCTTTAGAATAAATATAACAACAGTCCCTCAGTAAAATCTTTGACTATGTGGAATAGTAACATTGGGTCATGTCTTTCTGTACTGTCTTCTTCCATAGGGTCCATGACAAATTGTAGCCTCATGAGTACAAACACTTCCAGGTGCTGTGGACAATTTTTATATAACTTGTTTGCTTTCTGCCAAAGAATCTAAATCCTGTGGCTACAACCCAAATTGTGTTTGGGAGATTTCTCTTTGGAGGAGCAAAAAGATAGATAACAGCAATCTTCCATTTCATTATTGTATAGTATTGCACTTTACATTGATTTTACATAATTCTATCTAACCATCTATGTCAGGGGTGTCAAACTGGATTTCTTTGAGGGCCGGATCAGCATTGTAGTTCTCTGCGGGCTGGCAGGAGGGTGGGGTGGGGGAGGAGGACGGATGCCTCCTGCAGCATCCTGCTGGCCAAAATACGGGGGGGTCTGCGCACGGTTGCAGGAGCCTCCATGGCCTCCTGCAGTACTCTGCCAGCCGTTTTCTGGCCCGTTTTTGGTTGGCAGAGTGCTGCAGGAGGCCATGGAGGATGAAAATGAGGCACGGGGGGTGGGGCGCACACAGCCCATTTTAGCTGCCAGAGACACCGCAGGCCGGTCCTTTGATATTTCCAGGCTGGCCACGTGGGCCAGATTTAAGCACCCCCAGGCTGGATCTGCCTTCAGTTTGACACCCCTGATCTATGTGATCACAAAGCATTAACACCAACTTGATAGCACATAATCAATACATCAATCAATGTAACCAATATTTTTCTCAATTCCTTTTTATTTGAAACAATTGGATTAATCTTTGGTCCTGGGTAAAGTTGATTGATCATCCTTTCAGGTTTATTCTGTTTTAATATCACTTGCAGTCACAATTTCTAAAAGACATAATCAGTGTTTCCCATAGTTTATTTTTTAAATTTAATGTTCGTTTTATTTATAAGATGTTTGACTCCCAAATAACGCTCTGGCTTTCTCCATGCTCTAGGGTATTAAGTCTACAGTCCCAGAATTAAAACTTATTGATTACTATTTTCTTCCTAACAGAATTTTTAAAAAATTCAAGCAGTTCCATTAAAGAATTAGTATCACACACAGGAACAGGAGTGAAATAACATGGAGTAGCCTTGCAGACATATATCAGTGACACATGTGCTAATGCTTTCCTTAACATATAACTATAAATATCACTCTCCTCTGAGAACTGTTGCCTTATGTTGGGCTCCAAAACACAATTCCACATATGCCATTCCCATTCCCATTCACATGTTCTCATAGAGTCATAGGATAGAGCAGGGGTGTCCAGCCTTGGCAAATTTAAGACTTGTGGTTTTCAATTCCTAGAATTCCCCAAAATTGGGCACCCTCTGGGATAGAGTATAAATCCGTTTCGTAAAACAGTGCCATCAATCCCAGAAGGCATGCCTTCTTTGTAGTGGTCAAACAACTTTGAAACGCTCTCATAGAGAGGGGCTCCTCTGGGTGCCGTTGGCCAAACAATGTCGACTGGCGGCCCCCAGGAGGAGAGCCTTCTCTGTGGGGGCACCTACTATCTGGAACGAGCTCCCCCCGGAGATACGGAGGATCCCAGATCTGCGCACCTTCCGCCGCGCTCTAAAGACCTTTTTATTTCACCAGGCGGGCCTGGCCTAACTTTCTCCCTCTTCTTTAAATAATTTTAATATTTTAATATGTGTAATATTTTTTAATCCTCAAAGTTTAAATCTGTTTTAAATTGACTGGGGTTTTAATCTGTCTGGGCCAAACTATTTAATTCGATTTTATTTCTGCTTTTTTAAATTTTGTATGTATGTATTTTATTGTTGGCTGTTCACCGCCCTGAGTCCTTCGGGAGTAGGGCGGTATACAAATCAAATAAAAGTAAAGTAAAGTAAAGAAACAACCTGCCCATGACATATGATTGGGTCTGAGCTTGTGGTCTTTGGATGGGCTGGAACAAAGTGCTTATTTCTTTAGACATTGTGGGCAGGATGAATAGAATTCCCACCTGCAGGAGGGGTACGAAGGTGAGCCCCAGCTGCCTATTGTTTGGGGTTTAATTGGAATTGGTTTTTGTTTGATTTCAAAGTAGCAATGTTAAAGTTGAGCAACTATATAAATTATATAATCAAAAAAAAATTTATTTTATCCTGTTGCATGTAGATATGGAAACGTACTGTTCTTTTAGCCATTCCTTTAGTTCAGTGTTGTGGCTTAAAACTAAGATATACATGGAAATCATCTACATAAAGTAGCACACTTAAGCTTTTATAGTAATGTAGAAAAGCAAAGTCTGAAGGCCCAATTTCAGATGTTATTATCTGATATGTTTGCTTTCATTATTGTGAGATAAGTATCTATTGATGAGTGTCCCTTTGGGGGAAATTAACACTATTTTCTTTATTTGTAGTTTTGTAAGTCAAGACAGTAGGATAGTTTATTGAGCAAATGTAGCCAGATAATTACATGGGCACAAATGTCTGTCTCTTGCAGTCTGAGTCTAGGGATTACCTTGCAGACTGGAAGCTGACACCATTAATGTGCTAATGAAAAATTGATTTTCCTGTGTGAGTTTGTTTGTTTAAGCAGTTTGTAAAGCCTTCCAACTCATGGTTGCAATCCCAGGTGGCTATGCTAGGGTTAAAACACAAAGCAAAAACAAACAGCAAGAGTAAAAATAACTATTGTCAAAGGACAAGTGAGCCAAATTGCAGTCATCTTAACCACAAACCAGTGCAGGCAAAGAGCCTTATTGAAAGCCTGCGGGGAGGGGGGGGAGGGGGGGCTGAAGCCATCGAAATCTCAGGGGTGCCCTCTTCTGAACGCCAGGAAGAACAGAAAAGGCACATTACCCACACAAAATTAGAAATACACTTCCTAGGGACAATGTGTAAACTATTTTTCTTTACAGTGAATTGATAGTGGTAGTTCTCTATTGTCAAGAGGTAAGACTGACGAAGAGAATTGCGATACAAAATTGTCAATTTGTCCTCCTCTGTGAATGTATAGTTCCATGGAACCTGTTTTTTCTTTTTCCTTTTTTTTTCTTTCTGTTTTTGTCGACGTATGCTAATATTAAGCAGCTCTGCCATAAGCTAAGCCAATGATCTGACAGAAGACTTTTTGTACTAAGCCACAACTGTAGCTTATCAGGCAATTGTGAGTGAATGCCAAAAGATTATTGTTGCTGAGTTTAGCATGGCATCCATGTAATGAACAAAGTCCATAGAACAGCCTTGTACCCTTTTTCTTTTCTTTACAAGGAAGATGCCTAAATCAGAAGTAATATTTACAGATTTTTAAACTATAGTACAGAGCCACTTTAATGTAGTGCATATATCACCAGGCTAAAAACTGGGAGTCCTTGAGTTCTGGTCCTGCTTTAGGCACAAAGCCAGTTGGATGACTTGGGCCCATCATTCTCTCTTAGCCCTAGGAAGCAGGTAGTGGCAAATCACTTCTGAAAATCATGCCAAGAAAACTGCAAGGACAAGTCCAGGTAATCTCCAGGAATCAACACTGACTCAAAGACACACACACATCAATTGCAAATGGCATCTCTTCTGATGTTGCTCGCTGTATAACTGAAAAGAAAGAACTAGATAAATGATCTCGTATGACCACTGTGGGAGATATTAGTTTGTAACATCCCAGTTTATTAAGATAAAGTGGGAATGATTGAGTTTGACACAGGCATGGGTGGAAAATGTTCTACCTGTGTTTAGAAAGGATGCAGGCAGTGAACAATAGTGGCAACACCTGTATGCAACATCTGAACTTGAAGAGCTTGTTCAAGATAAAATCCCATTTATCCAGCAGTGACAATTTATAGTTTTCAAACGGGAGAAAATAAAAGTCCCCAGAAGTAAAGAGATGAGACAAATAAAGTATATTTAATGCTCTTGCAAATGCTGATTTACAGAACGTAATACAGTTCTTACACAGCCATTGTGAAACTTCATTTTTTTTTCATAGTAGAAAAGCCCAGAGAAGGAGAGAGAAACATTGACTAAAGGAAAGAAGTGCAACTTAAGATTCCTCAAGGGAGCATTACATGCCAACGAGTTATATAGGTTTATATGAGTTTTTATTTGGGTAATCAATAATAAAACTAGTCATTACCATGGCAACTATCACATCCCATAGTCCTTAAACTCCCTCTGAATGTATTGAACAGCTTTTAAAGGCATACCCGTGGCATTAATGCACATGGAATAGTCCCCACCCATTAAAATCAATGAGAATGTGAATTGTGCTCACTTAATCACATTTTCAGCTGGAAGTGTGATGGGTTCAGAGACTTTTATTTATCTAAATACCCCGGTACTGGTCATACAGATCCATCTGCCATGATATATTAAAAGGAAATGACATTTTTGACTAATATGTGGTATTTGTACAAAAGCACGGCTCACCTAGTTTTCCTCCCAAACTCATCCATCATTCATATTGTAAAAAGAGCCATGCATTTTTCACTCACCATATACTTCTTTCTCTACTGGAGTCTCCTTCAGCTAAAGTTCCCACAATCCTTTATGATATTTAATTTATGCATAAGAGGCATAAGTGGGTTCAGCATTCTCTTCCCCATCACGACAAGGAGAATAAGAGTGCAGGGCACTTCCACCAGTTGTGTTCTACTATGTCAGCCATTCTGTTTTGCTAGACTCCTGCTTTGCTAAATCATTAGCTTTGGGGTCATTAGAGTATAAAATCAACACCTTTTTCCAATTGTTTGGAGATAGGGGTCATTATCCAGGCTGTTTTTAAAGTTATCTAAGCTTGGTTGTCATCATTAGAACTTGAGGCATGCTGCTATTTGTTTTATTATTATTTATTTCTTAGGTTGCGTGGTTGTCTAACCACAGCCTTACAACTCTTGGTGATTTATAAAAATAAGATACTGCAATAATATATTAAAGTGTAATGATAAAATAGCATAGCGACAATTTAGAATGAAACAGTATAACAGGAACAATTAACAATTCTTAATAAGCCCTCAGAAGAGATCCATTTTAACCAGCTTCAGGAAAATTGATTCAATTAGGGCAGGGCTATCAAACTCGAGGACCGTGAGCCAGATGTGTATGCGCTGACCACTCCCATGCCCGGTTTAGTGAAGAGAAAAGTCATGATACGTCATGTGACGATGTGAGTTTCACACCCCTGAATTAGAGCAAGTTGAATTTCCCATGGAAGCCTGTTCCAAAACAGGAATATTTGTCCTAACCCAATACCAGCTTCCTCATTAATAACTAGTATTCACAATTGGTATTTTGCTTCTCTTTGTCACTTTAGCAACCTTTAGAAAACTGTGCCTTCCCTTTGCTTACTTTTTTGAAATTTTGATCAAACCATTTGATCAAGGGATGGATTAGGAAAACAAATACTATTAAATATTTTGAACCCTAGGTTAAATTTGAGGTTAGTAATCAATGGAACAACTACAGGACTTAGCAATTCCTTTGCGCCTCTAGCAACTCCACCTCTTCTCTGAATGATCATCTAACGATAACCCTTTGAAGCAGATACAGTATGTGAAAAGAGTGAATAAATTGATATTTTGTATTATGATATCCATGGCATTTTAAATTTCTAATGATTTAAATCAAATCACAAATGATATTGTATTTTCTATTTAAAATTAATCTTATTTTAAGTTTTGTATTTGTTGTTTAAGAGTTATTGGTAAAAAATATGATTTTCTTTATTGCTTTATTATTCCTTTGACTTCATGAAAGTTTTTACCAAAGTGTCCCACAATATTTTGTTCAGGAAATAGATAAATGTGGGCTGGATATTTAGTGAATATATAGCTGTCTAGAAATTGTACTCAAAGGATGCTCATAAATACTTCCTTATATAGAGAGAGTGAGATGCAGAATTGCCTTAAACTGCGATATGGGCAGCAAATAAAATTGATAAATAAATAAATGTTGAATGGAATGCTCCAAGATTCAGTCACTTGCCTCTATTTTTCAACACTGTTATTAATGACTGGGATAAAGGGTACAGGCAGTGCCTACTTGATTTACAGCTGAAATATAATCTGTTGCAATAACTAATAATCTAGAAGACAGAAATATTATTCAAAACAATTTTGATAGGTCAGCAAACTAAGCTGAAAGTATCAGGATAGAAAGATAAATTTATTTGACAAATCCTTCAACATTATCATTTAAGTATTTATAGACTGGAGATCAAGTACCCAGCTCTCTTTTAGAAGGCTCCATTCCTACAGCAAAAAATAATAATAAATGGTACGGCAGCATGTTCTCTTAGGTTTTATGTTCCATAGACTTGCCTTCTTAATAAGAGAGGACTAAGAATACCAGTTAGGTTATAATATTACCATTTCACTAGTCATAATTGTAATGCTTTCTGTCTTGTTGAACACAGGAGATCGCTAGGCAGTGCCATTGACTTCTCTCTTGTTGGAAATCTTTGTAGAATAAAGGCAAAGGGATGTCATTTCTTAATCCATTATTCACCAGCTAATCCTCTTAGAGTGGAGCATCTTAGTCAAGCTTCTATCATCAATAACAGTCTGAAATAGACAAGGAGGGAGGAAAAGAGTCTAGGACACCTGTTGTATTCTTCAGAGGCTTTCTTTCTCCATATCATCCATTACTAAGTATGTTTGGAATATGATTATTTTCTGTGGGAGAGGATACACTCATTCCTATCTTATTTGCCAAAGGACAAGAAACAATCTAGGCTTTTCCTCTCCAAACAGAATAGTTCAGGTTGCTTTGTTTCTCTGTATGGTTTTACTAAGCAGAAATTAAGCATGATTTATTATACAGCTGTGTCAGCAGCCAAAGTTATAACTCATTGCTCTGTTTCACCATGTCTGGATCTTCTTGACTGGACTGACACTGAAGACTAAGGCTTAGAAGTGAGAAGCTTTCCTTGAATGAAGGCAGATTGCTGATAAAACCTAGAATACATACAACAATGCTGGAGCAGTAGCTATATTTCTTGGCAATACCCTCTTGCTGCTCTCCATGGTCCTATTTATACCTAAAGAAAAGGCTGTCAGGCCTGGAAGACATCTTTTGCATTGGGCCTTCAGGCCTGCCACATTTATTGCTGTGGGAAACTGGGAGGGGGGATTGTATGAAGCAGGGGTGATATAATAATAACATTCTTAGAGAGTCAAGGACATCTTGTCCTGCACCTTGAGAGATGTGACTGGGAGCCATCTCCAGTTGGGATGGTGCTTTGATTGGACCATGTGATGGACATGTGGGTGCTGGGCAGGGACCTGGGTGGGGAAAACCTGGAAGCTTTCAGATTTGGGTTTTCCCAGATGTGCCAATATGACATCTCTAATAAAATGGAACTTTGAGGAACTTCAAGCCTCAGAGTTTTCTTTCATTGGGGGTGTTACTTGGAACCGTGACAAAGACTTTTAGTCTTTCAAAATGGTAAAAGGATACCATTCCTTGACTAGAGGTTCTCACCAGATGTTAGAATTGCTGTCACACTCAACACAATGCAACCAAAGTCACCATCCTCAAGGTTCAAAGCCTTAAATTAGGTTGATTGGAACAACTTGTAAGCCCAATAAATAAATGTTCTTAGCTTATTACTCAGGTGACTTCACTGATCTTTTGGATCTGCTATGGTGGTCTTAGGGATGGAAGGAATTTGGCAAGAACTAGGGCATGTGAGGGTGATTACTATGAAGCAATTCTGCAAGCTTAGAAGATTCAAAAAAGGCACTGTACTGGAATAGAACCCATATAGGTGAATTCACAGCTGGCTATGCAAAGAACTGTAATTCATGATAAATAAAAAAATCTTTCTAAAACACAGGAATTAATAGTTTCACTTTATTCTTCATTAGTCAGAGTATTGTGGGAAAGTTAAGAACAACTCAGGTAAAATAGAACTGTTTCAGAGAATGACGAGTAAAGGTGAACTGTCCAAAAACTGTCTTCAGTCTTTAGAAAATGAAGGAACTGAAAATGTTTAGGGTTAAGAAAATAATTCTAAAGGTGTATATGATAGCAGCCTTCAAATACTTCAAAGTTTGCCACTCAGAGGAAGGTCAGGACCTCTCGCATGTCACTTCACACAGCATGAGGAGCAAGATAATCAGAATATATGGTATAATAGTTTTTAGTCCACTGTCAGCTGGGGAAGCTCACTGGGTGACTTGGAGATATAAATCTAATAACACACAAGTGGAGACTGAAGGGAGTCAGATTCCAAGTATGTTAGAAGATACTTCTAAATAGTAAGAATAGTTGGATGGCAAAATGAGTTACAAGAGAAGCTCTTCCGCTTTAGATGAAACATCCAGGTAGCCATTTGTCAGGGATTTGATTTAGATTTCTATACTGAGAAGGGATTCAATTTGATAGTGTCTAAGTGATTCCTCCAACTCTGTGATTCTCTTCTATTATGATGTGATTCTATTCTATTATTATTTTATGTCTCCCTAGTTTCCTTGGGAAGGGAGAGTTGTATAAAAAGAATAATAACTACTGTTACTCCTTGAAGCATGTGCCTGCTGCTGGAGTTTTATATTTTCATTCATAATAGTCATTTCTTTATACATTACATTTTTCATAAATAAATTATGCTCAAGCAGTTTACCCAGTAGACAGTTTAAATATAATAAATATCGTCAATATACAGTTCAAGTAACAACACCAATAGCAGGATTATAATCAGAAAGTGGGTTCTTTAATTGTTAGAGATTAATAAGGCAGGTTTCAGACACTGCAGTAAGACATAGTATAGTTGTTTGTTTGGTTGGTTCTCTATTAACACCATGTATAAACTCAGCTTTTGGGTTAATGATGTTGTATTATATAAGAATAGATCATTATGACTTGTTCAGCCATGAAATCAGCCTATGATTTCTTGCCTCATCAAAAAAATAAGAGGCAGAAAGATAATAAACATCAACCACTTCATGTAATGCAGGGCTGTCAAACTCATGGCCCGTGGGTCAGATGCGTCACACGATGGCCACACCCATGCCCAGTTTAGCAAAGGCAAAAAAAGTCCCTATATGTCATGTGACGCTGCAGTGACGACGCAAGTTTGACACTCCTGATGTAATAGAAGGCAACTAGCTTCTTTACCAGCATCTTAAGTTTTGTGATAGTAACTTTTCTCCTTTAGATACCAGAACTAAGGAAAGATGCAATAGGAAAGTCTTTTTGTAGTCCCAAAGATGAGGAAAGAAAGGAAGAAATAGTGAAGTCCTGTGGTGACTATTGGTATGTTTACACCACACTTAACTAGGTATGGATAGGGTTATTATGTTATGAAAAACTGAAACCCAATCAGGCCCAGATGGCTGTATCATCCAAGCACACAAAAGTAAGTGAGTTGCTCGCCTTATTCAAACATCCAAGAAAAAGGTTGGGGCATAGAATGAAAATGCATGGCTCTGTATTATAGAATGAATTATCAAAGGCCTTGTGCCTCCAAATATCTGACAACCTTGTAAAAAAAGTGCCCCCAAATGCTTCATTTAACAGTGGTGAATTCAGTGGCAACTTCCAGGCTTAATTTGTGCAATGGACTCTCCATAGGCTTTCTTTGCTATCACTTGAAAAGTTAATGGTGTCTAGGCTGGAATCCAGAGTATCTAATATCTGATTTCCTAACAGTGAGAACAATCAACCAATGGAACAGCTTGCCTGGGTGCTCCATCACTAGAGGCTTTGAAAAAGAGACTGGACAATTGTTTATTTGAAACGGTATAGTCGCCTGCTCAGGTTGGACTAGAAGACCTCCAAGGTCCCTTCCAATTCTATTATTCTACAGTCTATGTAGTAGAGCCTATAGGATGCCAATTTTTAATCCTATTTGTTTCTGGGTATAACACCAAGTGTTACTTATTTTCCTTAAAGCCCGAAATGATGTGTGCCTGCAACACCTTATATTTTAAAAAAAATTGCCAAAAGGATAATTTAATCTATTTAAGTTTAATATATGGTCATTTTATATAAATAAATAACTTCTGCCAAAAACCTGTTTGAGAATCTGAATTCTGTGCTGGGGAATGCAGGGAGACCAATGTTATTTTTCCTGAGGCCTGCAAATAATAGTTTGTTAATGCCTTTCCTAGGGCATCCTCTACATGTGGCGTTTGATCAGCTCTGCCCCTGCATGAATCTACAAATAAAATGACATTCCTTGAGCTCCATAGAGCTCCAGTAATTTGAATGGAAACATAGATTTCCTATCTTTCCTTTTAATCCCCAGCTAAAATGGAAATAAGTAATTTTCCTACTATTCGGAACTGCTGGCTCATTCTTTCTAGCCCTAAGATGCTAAGCAATTTCAGTTTCATATTATAATGTCACTACTATTTGATTATATCAAATCAAGGAATGGCACCTTCTTGATATAATAGTTGGGCAGCTTTGCACTAACACTGATTGTGAATGTTCATGCAAAACAACATGGACTGTTGGTAGCAACTCTGGTTGATTTCTTGAGGGTGGATTGATATGGATAATGGTGGATTAGTTTGAAAAAGTTTCTGAGGATGAAAATTAAAATAGTGACAATGTGGGAGAAAATTTGGGACATAGATATAGCTTCAAGGCATTTTTCTATAACCCTTTTCACTGGAGGCAAACTGGATTATGATTTATCTGAGCACAGATATACAAACTAAAAGAAACAGAGAAATTGCTTGCTGAAGTTTTATGGCAGTTGAAGGTGATTTTCTTACTGCTAACAAAATACAAGAAAATATTTTTTCTGCAGATTTTTTAAAACTATATAAGATGATTGGACAGTTACAAAATTCCATCTGCTACAGTGCAGATTCTTCCTCTTCCAGATTCATACACTATTCTGTTTAAACGGGGTCTTTACTGCCAGAAAACTGGGTTTTCTGGATTTAGTTTTAGTGAAATGTTTGTCTAGTGTTGGGTTAAATTATGATGTAACATTGGATTTGTACTGGATTTATTTTTTAAATGGCACTTTATTGCAGAGGAATTAGGAAATCCAGCTTGAGATGTCTCTTTTAATATTTGCAAATTTGTAATATTTAGGAGAATAGTTCAATTTGAGCCAGTATTCCTACACTACCATATTTATAATTCTAGACTTCCAAACCTGATTCTTTTACAAAGTAAGCTGCATCTTCATATATTTTATAGCAAATAATGAAGACTGTTTCAAGAACCTTTGATTATATATTTTGGTGTGCTTTTATTTATATCTCGGTGTTAGAAGAAAGTAAGATGAGAGACTCAATCCATATTGCCAAGTTGGGTCCAATGGTCAGTAATTTGCTGCTGTATGAATTTAATAATAAAGACTTCAGCAATATCATTCCAGTCTTTCAATTACACTGGACTGAATGTTAATAATAAAAAAAGATTGCCTTTTTGTTGACCCAAAACATTTAATTTTGCATTACATGTTCCATAATTAGTAAAACAGTAGCAGGTTTATTATCCAACCAGATTTTGAGGGACCTTCAAAAACTCAGAAGTGATGAAACCAGCCTTATTTCAGGAGGGAGAATATTCCATAATGTGGGTGCCAATATGCTTGCTAAACTGCAAATTTCCATTAAACACACAAAAGATTTCATCCATGTGATTCACATAAAGCAATAACATGGTAATCTTTCTCCAGATAGGTCAGTATGTGGTAAACTTATTATACATTTGAAGATATGAGATATCTCTCATATATATAAAAAAAAATTATATTGCCTAATTCCTTTCTAATTTAGTGGAAAGCATCTATATTGGCAGGGCACCGCTATATCTTTCTACAGCAGGAGGGCAAGGAACAAATGAATATTTACCTGGAATAAAATGTGGGAGTTAAACTGAGAGCAAGAGATTCTCAGGATAGAGTTATCAATTATGTCAACTACTAACAGTAACCCAACTTAAGGGCCAAGATACACAGGGCAAAAGACTGTCTCACCAAAAAAACCCATGAAAAATATGGGAGAAAGAAATACCAAGATTAACCCTCATATGGATATAAAAAGGGAATTGTGTCGTGCCTAAGTAGCAGCTTCCTAATATGCATTAAAGCTGTAATGTTTTGTTCCTCAAAAAGTCTCAATTGAACTAGAGCCTAGAATGTGGAAAAATTCTGCACAAGCCTTATTAGGGAATTTTGACCTGTTCACAGCAAGGACCACTTTTGGATATGTTCATGGTTCAATTGTGCAATGGATGAGGAAGTGTGTTTTAGGGGTGCTGATCAGTGGTGGGTTGCCCCCGGTTCATACCGGTTCTATAGAACCGGTAGTAAAACTGGTGGGAGGCTCCGCCCACCGACCCCGACGTCATCAAAATGCATCTGCGCATGCACAGAAGCTTCTGCGCTTGCACAAAAGAGCGAGCGAGTGAAGCGACCGCGCACGCGGCCCGGCTGCAAACCGGTAGTAAAGGTAAGTAGAACCCATCCCTGGTGCTGATGATTGTTACTTTGCTGTTTTTTTCATTGTTTTTGAAACATACACATTGTTGGAGCAGGATTATTTCTCTAAACAAGACATCTGGGCACACTGGGAATAGAGATTATCTAACAAAGGAACTAAAAGCATTGTCCATTATGTGTTTCAAACATAAGCAACCCATTTTTCAACAAAGAGGGAGGAGACTTTTATATGTTGTCTTTTTATAAAAGCCCTATTTTTCCAGGTATCAACAATAATAAACACCAGTTTATATTGAGAAACAGACCTTATTGTATCTTCTTTTTCATTCTCTTACACACTGATTAAAGCCTGGAAAGGCAGCGGAATACTGAAAACATCCCCAAATGCATTTCCTTGAGCAAAAAGGCTTATATTTGACAATATGAACAAAAAACAATAATGATAATATGTTCTATTTTTGTGTCCCTGTGCTGAGCCTTTCTATTTTTCACCATTTTATTTTAGGTTGGCATTGTACTGCATTATTCTACACTTTCTACAATGCTCTGGATTGGTGTGACAGCAAGAAATATTTATAAACAAGTTACAAAAAAGCCTCAAACAGCCCAAAACAGTGATCAGCCTTCTTATCCCAAGCAGCCATTGCTCAGGTATGGATGATTATGGACATGTTTCCTTTCAGATTTGCTTTATATATGTTTGGCCATCGCTATCTCTACCAGTTGGGTTTAATAGTTGGCAAACAACACTACTAAGGATGTCTTTAGAGTCATATTGCAGCCAAAGTGAGAAATGAAATTGTAGTTTGAAATTGGCTTAAGGTTGATTGTTCTGACAATGGTTATCATAATTAACTATGATAAATTTGAATAAACTTTCATGATTATTTACATCTCATTGAGAAACAAATGAGGAAAGGAGCGGCACATAAATTTACAAATACAGGTTGTATACATCTTAGTTTAAAGACTTTTCTCTGGAACAGGTCCAATTATATAATTATTTGGCTGTTCCTTATTTCTAGTGCTTTTACAACAACAAAAATAGTAAACAGTGCTCAGGAATCAAAACAGAGAATAAAGAGCATAAGCCATTAATAATTAATTAATCCTAAACATTCTAGTAAGATTTCAAATTAGTATGCCTAATTCTGCGGAATAATTTTATTGTTTTAATTGTATTGTTTATATCAGCTGTGCTGGCATTGTTCTTTGTATACTCTTCGCATCCTTGGAGACTAAAGTGAGCTTCAAAATTTCCTACAAATAATAATGTTCCCAAATAATTTGAGAAAAGTAAAATCTGTTTTCTAGTCATTTCTACAAACTGTGAAGAAAAATTGTTACAGTTCTACTTACCAATTGTGACACAATAATCTATAATCATTCATTTCTGTTCTTTAAAATATTTAGTGGATGTTTACTTTAAGTCTTTTAAAATTTGTCCAATGGTTCATTTAATAGAGAATTTTTGAATTTTGTATACTATGATAGTGTTTTTCTGTGACTCGGTGTTATTTCATTTAAAAATCATTGTAATGGTTCATTCTTAGGAATGCTTAGCAGTTGAATAATTGTGGCGTCTTTAGTACTTTCTGAGGTTGGCAATTTTCTTGCAGACATTTCATTACCAATGCAGTAACTTTATCAGTACTAGAAGGGAGAGGGGTTGAGCTTGGTTTTCTTGCAGACCTTTCATTATCAAACTAGATAACATTATCAGTGATAGAAGAATAAATGTTTTCCAAACCCCACTCTCTTCTAGCACTGATGATACTACCTACTTTGGTAATGAAATGTCTGCAAGAAAACCACTAACCTCAGAGAGCAAAGATCCCACAGTTCAACTCTGAGCCACAAATATTCTGTTTTGTTAGTTAAACAATCAGCAAGAAGGAATATAATTTTAGATTGCAAAAGCAGGGCATACTGTGTGTTTATTAAACAGAGGTCACTTTATACTATGATAAACTTACTTTATACTACTATTGCTGAAGGGACATAGGAATATTTATTAAAGTTCTGAGACATAAATAATTTTGGAGATAATGAGTAGGCTTTCTCAAGATTATAACCTTTATTTATTATAACCTTTATTTTTTTGAAGGAACATCTTCCTTAGTACAAGTAGAATTATAGGAAAGAGCAGGTGAATGTATTATTTTTAATGTATTTAACATTGAGGATATTCTATATCAATGATGGCAAACCTTTTAGAGACCGAGTGCCCAAGCTGCAACCCAAAACCCACAACCCACTTATTTATCGCAAAGTGCCAACACGGCAATTTAACCTGAATAATGAGATTTTTCTACCTAAAATAATGATAAACAACGCAGAGTTCAGCTAATTGTTCTAAGAATAACGTGATAAATGAACTTCTTTGCTCCTTCATTTTTTTTCTGCTTTTGAAATATTATGTTTAGCAACAATAAAAAGGAAAACTTCTGTAATATCATTTCTCTCTTTTCCTCCCCCTCTCTTTCCCTGTCTATCTTTCTCTCCCTCTCTCTCTTTCCCTCCCTCTCTTCCCCATCTGTATTTCTCTCTCTCTCTCTCTTTCCCTTCCTCTCTCTCTCTGTCTCTTTCCCTCCCCCCTCTTTTTTCTCTTTCCCTCCCTTTCTCTCTTTCCCACCCTCTCTCTCTCTTTTCCTCCCCCTCTCTCTGTCTCTCTCTTTCCCTCCCTCCCTCTCTCTTTCTCTCTCTCTTTCCCTCCCCCCTCTCTCTGCCTCTCTCTGTTTCTCTCTCTGTCTCTCTCTTTCCTTTCCTCCCTCTCTTTATCTGTGTCTCTCTGGCTCATCTATCTATCTATCTATCTATCTATCTATCTATCTATCTATCTATCTATCTATCTATCTATCTGTGCTCTCTTGCCCAGCTTCACGTGTCATGTGAATCCAACCACTTGGGCTGTGGAGGGGGAGTGGAGGCTGGAAGGCAAAGGCAAGCATTAGAGATCCACACAAATTAAGGCAACTCCAACCTGGATCCTGTCGGGGAGAGCTCCCCCTTCCCTCTCCCTCTCTCTCCCCCTGCAGCAGGGGCTCAGGCAGCCTGAGCGCAGCTCCCTCCTTGGAGGCAACCAGCAAGCAAACAAATGTAGCACTCTGGCTGGGAGGTGGCGGCATGGGGCCCCATCTCTGGCCAGCGAGAGTGGAGCAGGCAGGTTGCGCACCTTCCCTGCCACTGCTGCAGCACTGGCACTGGCTAGGAGGAACATACGAGCCAAACATTTGGAGCTGCGCTCAGCAGAGTTTGCAAGCGGGCTCGGTGGGGCCACTTAGCAAGGAGACCCCAGCCTATTTTGTTTGCTTCAGTGCGGGCTGGGAACGCAGAAGGCAGCACGGGGTGGGAATGCAGAAGGCAGAGAAAATCTGTGCCTTTCGGCATTCAGCCCTCAAAGACTCCTTTGGGGTGACTTTTTCTGCTTTTGAAACATTACGTTTAGTAACAATAAAAAGAAAAACTTTTGTAATATCATTTCTCGTTCCCACCGTCTGTCTCTCTTTCTCTCTTTCTCTTTTCCTCCCCCCCCCTCTGCCTCCCTCTGTTTCTCTCTCTCCCCCCAGCCCATGGGGGGTAAGAACCGTGAACTGGTGCTGGGTGGGAATGATGTCTGAAGGCTGACGAGCCCAGGAGCAGGGTGCCCATGCTCAGCTGGCTGGCAGGGAGGCGGGACATCCCAACACTCTTCAGGAAAAGCAACTGCTTTTTTTTTTCCAAGCCGAGATGACGCAGGGTCACATTGTGGCTCCACATCATAATGGGCTTCAGGAGGAGGGCGGGACCCCGTCTCCCCCATTGTGAAGTGTGCGAGTAAAAAAATTCACTCAATCAATTCCAACTTTGCGAAATCTTTTTCTTTCACAAGAAGTTAGAATTGATTGAGTGAAATGCAATGGAGAAACATGATTGGAGCTGGGCTGGGGCGACTGCACATGTGGCCACAGAGGGCTCTGCGTGCCACATCTGGCACGTATGCCATAAGTTCGCCACCACGGTTCTATATATTTCAATTACCAGCAACAGTAGCACAGTGGCTCATGTGTTAGGACACTGGGTTGACTAGCAGCAAGCCTGCATTTCAGACCCAAATGCTGCCATGAGACAGGGTGAGCTCCAGTCATTCGCTCCAGCTCCTGCCAACCTAGCAATTTGAAAGCATGCATTCAAGTAGAAAGATAGGTACTATTTTGGTGGGCACATTAACCAGGACATGAAAGGAGCCCCCAACTGGATGTCCCCCAGGTAACAATGATGTCACCGGCTAATCTTTTCAACCTGGAAGCACCTTGGTACTTCTGACAGAAATGCAATGCGAATTATCAGCATAGTCTCAGATTTCAGTATTTATCCTTGTATTAATCATGTATTATGACTGCATATGACCATAATCTTAGAAACAATGACATATCAATTATTTTGAAAATTAGTATTATATATCTGTGTGAAAACCCATTCCTAACAAAATGTACCATAGCATTTTCTGTTTGTTCTCCAGTTTATAATATTATATATATATATATATATATATATATATATATCAGAAATATATATATATATATATCACACATAGCCCTTTCTAAGTTGGCATCTGCAGAATTTGTTATTTTATTTTTGCTTTCACTAGTTGGTATGGTTATTTTAACATTTGACGTAATCTTTCTTGATAGTTTGCAATAATGTTAATAAAAAAACTTCTTCTTGAAGTGATTTTCAAAAAGTTTTACCGTAACTGGCAGTTCTCGAAAAATAACTTTTATTTTCATCCCCTGCTGATGAAATGAGCCGGCAGTTGTTTGAAAAGACTATCACAATTCTGTTTCCTCATACATTACATAAAATATCAGAAGGATTATTTTCTAAGTAATTATTTGGATTCATTTTCTACCAGCTAAAATGAACTGTTTAAAAGATTATTTAGCCTCAGCCTAAGAATTGCAGCTGATTGGTTGATAATGAAAGGCAATAAACCCTAATCACTTATTGTTAATTTTCTTTTAATATGGTTGAGAATAATCAAAAGTATTTTTGCAAGGAGATGGCAAACACTCCCAACATGTGGCCAAAATATCATTGGTCAAAAACTTCCTGGGTTGTGAAATATGTGGCTGAATAGAACTATATGTTCAAAATACTGGGAATTGTCCAGAATGTTAGAATTCTGCTCACATTCAACACACACACACACACACACACACACACACACATACACACACACAAACACACACACACACACACACACCATGGACTTTTTTGATCAATCTGGGGAGATGGTTCTCTACAGATGGGAACAGTTCTCTTTCTCCCAGCTTTTTTCTATATTTTGAGAGACGCTTGTATGATTCTGTCAATAGTCTGGTTTTATTAGACTGGATGTGTGTTTCTATTCAATATACTATAAAATGATTAAGTGGTTGTTTAGATGAAACATATAGGTCAGATATTTGATCTGATAGTTGATGGGATTGGAAAGAGTTGCAATTTCTGTATATTATTGCTCTATATTACTTAACTCTATATTTTAATGAAAATTTAGTTATTAAGAACAGCAAAGCACTGATGCAGGGCAGCAGAGAATATTGTCCCATGACATGGTTAAAAAAGACTTAAATATTAATACTACTATTTTCTGTGGCATATTATCCTTTGCCTCTGACACCCAATACCTTTCTCCAATACCTTTCTCCCCACTTGGATGAATAGAGATGATTGGGTAATTAGTAGTGATATTAAGTTTATGCATTGTGTAACTATGCTGCTATATCAGTACAAAAGCAAAACCGGAAATCTAACTGGATCCCTTGTTCTATTACTTCCCATTTGAGCCAATAAACTGAATAAACTGTTGTCCACAAATAATTCCAATGTGTATTTTTAGATCAAGTAGAATTGTGTTGTAATTAGCTCAATTCATTAATGAATAATGGGCATTTTTAGCAATTCTTACACATCCCGGCTTGCATGTTATTTGACTGGTAGAAGTCTCTATAAGGATCCCAGCATATAATAAATATAATATTACCAAACATCCTCTATTTTTTTCTAAAAGTCTTATACTACTTGGACTGAATTTAAAATATTTAAAAATGATTTTGCTATTGCACTT
Organism: Pantherophis guttatus; assembly: GCF_059756535.1. Taxonomy (NCBI): domain Eukaryota; kingdom Metazoa; phylum Chordata; class Lepidosauria; order Squamata; family Colubridae; genus Pantherophis; species Pantherophis guttatus. Next base: position 66,943,760 of record NC_142068.1, read on the forward strand.
GGAAGAGGAATTTGCAATTATAATTTATAATACTTTACAAGCCAGAATAATGGCACAGTCTGTATTCCTTGAAACATAAATTTCAATCCTATCAAAAAATACATAAAAATTAATTATAGAAAATGTGAGTTTCAAAAATATGTGTATGGTTTTTTGATGTGTTTTTCCAATAATTTGCTTTATCTTTTATGACTGACAATATTTGCAAATTCAAAATCTTGTTACAAGAATATGAAGACAGGAGATGTGCAAAGCCCAAACAACTTACTTCAAAGTAAATTAGCTTATCTCAGCCGGAATTGATCTGGGACAGTCCATCCTTAGTGAAGTGACAATTAGGGGAACCCCTAACTATTGTGTGGTCCGTCAATAATTGTAACAATAGGAAGACAACTGTGTCTTGTACAGTGGTGTGTGCATGTTTTATTTTAAAGTAAAGAGATTTCCACCATTCCAAATTCCAGATGACATTTGATCCCCAGCTCATCTCTATTCATTCTGCTTTGCTTCACTGGCTTAAAGTACAGGGAAAAGTTAAAATGTAGTAAATATTCGCCGTAATGCTAAAAATTACAGAGAAGCCCATCTTGGCATATAATAAATCTGTTTACACTCTGTGAAAGCCAACAGAGCAGTCATTCTGAGAGATGGATTGGAAGGCCTGTCAGAAAATCTAACCATTTCTTCACTCCAGGCCTCTGGTAACCTGTATCCCCAAATCGGTTGTATTTTAGGCTTATCTGGATTGAATTTCAATTTCATTCAATCCAGTACTCTAAGAAAGGAAACATCAAGGCATGGAAGGAATGCAGGAGCGGTTTTAAAAATAAAATATATTCAAGTACATGCTACTGCCATTGGCAATCATAGGAGCACTTCAAATCTTACCCATTCTAGCCTGAAAAATATAGTGAATATAGTAAAGCAACAGAGCACTGTCTGCTTGTCCAGAAGTTGCTATTGAGTTGAACTTTTAGGATGAGCTAAAGTTTCACCTGTTGCCCAAAGGAACGGGGATTAAAAAAAACTGTAGTGGTTTCTTGATGTCTTCCTTTAAGACTGCCATGGAAACGTTGACATGCTGCATTTCAATCACCCATTTTCAGCAATACAGGTAGTCCTTCACTTATAACGAGTCACTTTAGTGACCGTTTGTAGTTATGATCAGCCTTCCCAGGGCTACTTTCAACCCACCCACCCCCCGCTGTAATGTCATTTCCTTTTGGACTCAAAGCAACCAGCCTGCATTTATGGCCATTTTTTTTAAAATTTGATTTATATGCCGCCCTTCTCCAGAGACTCACGGCGGCTTACAATGCGTTAAGCAATAGCCTTCATTCTTTTGTATATTTTATACAAAGTCAGCTTATTGCCCCCACAAACTGGGTCCTCATTTTACCTACCTTAGAAGGATGGAAGGCTGAGTCAACCTCGAGCCTGGTGAGATTCGAACTTACAGTAATTGCAGACAGCTGGTGTTAATCACAATGCTTTTAGTCTGCTGAGCCACCAGGCCCCTAGATTTGTAGATTTATGACTTTTTTTTTGCTGGAAACTGGCATTTATTTCCAGTTTCTAATAACAAACAGCCATTGCAGACAGTGGATTCGCTTAATGATTGCTACATCTATTTAACAACCACAGTGATTCATTTAACAACCCCTACAAAAAAATGTTGCAAAATCAGGGGAAATCCCATGGTGACCCACTTAATGACTGGCATGACTTACAACCATAATTCCAGGCTCAATTATGGTTGTAAGTTGAGAACTGACTGTACTACCATGTTTCCACGAAAATAAGACTAGTGCTTATTTTGGGGCCTAAATGAAAATAAGACCGGGTCTTATTTTTGGAGAAACACGGTATTGGGAATACTGTCAGGACCATTTGGAACAGGGGAGTTTAATTCTATGATTTAACACATTGTCAAAAGGGCCAGCTAGGCTTTCACCTCTTCTTGCAGTTGTGCAAAAGAAGGCTCATACAAATAGTCATCAATTTACAACTACAATTGAGCCCAAAACTTATGTTGCTAAGTGAAAGTTGTTAAGTGAGTTTTGCCCTGTTTTATTACTTTTCTTGCCACAGTTGTTAAGTGAATCATTGCAGTTGTTATGTTAGTACCCTTTTCCCCTGAAAATAAGACTTGTCTTATATTTTTTTGAATCCCGAAATAAATGCTTGGCCTTATTTTCGAGGAGATCTTATTATTTTGGGGCGTGTGGAGCAAATGGGGCTCCTCTTGCCATTTTGCCTGATTTCCAGCTCTGTCTCTCTAACCATAGGAAATGGCAGGGACCGGTTGTGCATGCATTTAAATATTTTCAGGGAGGACTTATTTTATGGGGGAGGGCTCATTATCAGGGGATGTCTTATTTTCGGGAAAACACGGTAACACAGTTGTTAAATTAATCTGGCTTCCCCATTGACTTTGCTTGTCAGAAGGTGGCAAGAGTTGATCTCATGACCCCGGGACACTGCAGCCATCATAAATATGAAACAGTTGCTAAGCATCTGAATTTTGTTCAGGGGGGGATGTTGCAATGGTCATAAGTGTGAAAAATGGCCATAAGTCACTTTCTTCAGTGCCACTGAAGAATGGTCACTAAATGAACTGTTGTAAATCAAGGACTACCTGTCATTCCCTTTCTTATTGCTAAACTCTGCCCCTGACAAACATGTAGCTCCTCTGCCTATTATATTACTGTGCTTTACAGAAGAGATTAATCTGGCAACACCAATTAACTGTTCTTGGAGACTGAACATTTAAGAAACATTATTGAACTAATTTAAAGCACTGCTATTGCTGCTGTTCAGTGAGAGCAGCTTCCAAGCAGCTAAAAGAATCATAAAATTAGCAACAAAAATGGATGAGTGAGACAACAATCTGGCTGTAGAAACATCTGATATATTCTGCAGTGAAAAGCTTGTAGTTTAATTGTGTTTTAAAAATCTGTCTATAGGAAAATGTTTTAAGTTACTTACCAGATATTTCCTGTTGTTACTACCTATTTCTATTATAACATTGCAAGATTTTGAGAAACACCAACTCACTGAAGATGTCTAAGTCAATCTTCCTGCCAGGTTAAACTAAATTTAATTAAATTATATCACCCATCACAGACGTACAAATTGCCACAAAATATTTTTTTCACACCCTTCAGAAGTGTGATATCCCAGTAAAAGCTAATTATTTTACAGTCCTATGGATTGTGAATCTTTCTATCAAAACTTTTTTCTCCAAATAAGGGTTCAGCTCTTCGACATTCCAGGACTAGCTGTTACTTGCAAATAAATATATTTGAGGTATCAGAGCATGATAACTTTTCTGTTGTACTGAATATTTACATGAGTTCTCAAACTTGCACTGAGAATCCTGCTAGGTAAATGTTTTTAAAACTGTTTTCTAAACAATCTCCACGTTATTACTATGTCAACAAAGATTGTGGGCATTGAGGGCACATGAAATACATTAGAAAAAACATATTTACTCATTATAAATATTATCCTTCCATGATATCTTTACACTCTAATGCTGGATTTACTGTAGCTTTTCTATTGTTCTTTGATAACTTTTATTATGCAACAACCTTCTAACAAATTGAATGTGTGCCGAATGTGCCTGAAGTGTTTTGAAAGAACTATGAGCCTAGTGCGAACTGGCAGCCAGTCTTCCAGGTATCTTACTGGAAAGAATTAGAAAAATAGAGGCACATGTACCATTTGTTCTCTTGGAACATTTTAAATCAAGAATTCTGTATAAATAAAGAATGCATCATCAACAGCAACATTTCCATAGCTGGGCTTTACTGTTTCTTATTCGTTACAAATTAAAATACATTTGCAATTCCATTTTAGCTGTTCGATATATTAACAATCCTAAAAACCATATTATGCCTCACAATACTGTAGAACAGTGTTTGTCAACTTTAGCAACTTTAAGATGTTGTGGATTTAATAAGACAAACACAACTTTTGGATTAATCAGAGACAATTTATATATTGCGCAATAGGTTCAAGGCTCTGTACATGAAGCATTGAACAAAGACAGAAATTAGGTACAATGGTTTTATATCCTTCTAGACAAAGGATTCTGTTAACTCAGCAATTCATATGGTCATATACATTTGTCATTTTTAATTGACATTTCCTAATTACTGAGTTTCTTTGCAAAACAGTTATAATTCTTTTTGTAGATTACTGAAGTATAGACTCAAATCATCTTCTGACGATAGACAACTTTTAACTCATGTGGATCCCCTTGACCTAACCAACCTTTAAGCTGTATGTCATTAGAATGTTCCTTTCTTCTGACAACTTAGAGGCCTCCTAGAGGAACCAAAAGGATTTTGGCTGAGTTTGTATTTTTTCCAACCGGATGCATTGCTTTTTAGAATAGAGTGAATAGAAAGTTATGCAGTGGTCATCTATCAGAGCCCGCTTCATTTACATTAAAGACATGTGGATGTCTGTCCCCAAAAATTGCCCAACCACCCTTACTGGCTGAGGAATCCTGGGAACTGAAGTTTACATTTTTAAGTTTGCCAAGGCTGAGAAACATTAGAGTGCAGTCCAATTTGCATCTTTATTTTTTTCATTTCTTGCCTGACATCACCATAAGTGTGTTTGTTGAAACAAATCCTATTTATTCCATAAAAATTGGCATGCTGCAGACTATTGATTAGCCATTTATTACTTATTGGCTGTAGAAATTAGGTCCTTTTATTTCAAAATCTAGCTATTGAAAACTGCTGGGAATTCTCATTTGTATGCTACAGGAAAGTGTGAGTACAGCTTTCAATGAATGTGAAATCTGCACATACCTCTGACCCAAAGCTGGAAAGAAAATGCAAGTGAGTCATAGCTACTGGAGCAATCTTCTTGTTTCTATATTTTTCAGAATAAAGGCTTAATACAGTTGATCAGAGGATAAAAATGAAACCATATTATATGATTTTGGGATACATGGTTAAAAAAGAAATATGTACTTCTTATCTCATCTGTTTAGTAACTTGGCTTTTGTAAACTGCGATGCTCACATACAAAATGAATTAAACAGACATAATTTCCTGCTACATCTACATTTGATTATTATTAGAATTAGGGGTGAAAATCCTTATTTTTCCAGAAAAAAAATATATCCACAAAACAAAAGCAGGGCATGTAATAGGAATGGGGAAGATAATGACTGAGGAAGCACCAAAAAGAAAGAACCAGAAATTCAGGCACTGCAGATAATAAACAGTCTGCTCTTTCTCTCAGCTCTTTCCTTCAGGCTAAGAAAGGGCTGCCAGCATAGGGGCAGCTTCTTGATAAGCTTCCTCTAGACCTCTTCCTCCTCTGCTCTTCAAATATAATAAAAACAATAATTTTGAAGTCTGTTGTACAATGTCCTAGGAGGTTGAAAAGCGCCGATGCTCTGATGTTTCTTGATCCTTGCTTTGATTTTTTTCCCTCGCCATGTAGACTAACATGACTCTCCTACAGTAGTAATAGCACTTAGACTTTTATACCGCTTCATAAACCTCTCTAGGCGGTTTACAGAGTCAACATATTGCCCCCAACAATCTAGGCCCTCATTTTACCAACCTTGGAAGGATGAGTCAACCTTGAGCCGGTCAGAATCGAACTCCTGGCAGTGAGTAGTGAGTTAACCTGCAATCCTGCATTCTAACCACTGCGCCACCACATCTCTTTTAGTAGTCTTGGGATGGGTAGACTGAGTGGTGAAATGGTAGCTTTCTTCAAGAATCTGCAGAAGGACAAGATTTATTCTGTATCACCACATAGTACAGGATAGAAATAATAGTTGTAAGTTACAGGGAAGGTAGATTTCATATAAAAGAAATGATCCTAACTGTAAGAGTAGTTTGATAGTAAAGTCGGTGTAGGCAAAAGCTAAAAAAAAAATCCATTGGGATGCTTTTATCTGGATTCCAGGGGTGACATGATAGCAGCCTTTCAATACAGATAATACTTGACTTACGATCACAATTGAGCCCAAAATTTCTGTTGTTAAGTGAATTTGCCCCATTTTACGACCTTTCTTGCCTTAGTCGTTAAGTGAATCACTGCAGTTGATAAGTTAGTAACCCGGTTGTTAAGTGAATCTGACTTCCTCATTGACCTTGTTTGTCAGAAGTTTGCAAAAGGTGATCACATGATCTTGGGACACAGAAACATTCATAAATATGAACCACTTGCCAAGCATCTGAATTTTGATTACATGACCATGGGGATGTTGGAAAGATTGTAACTGTGAAAAACGGTCATACGTCCCTTTTTTTCAGTGCCGTTGTAACTTTGAACGGTCACTAAATGAACTGTTGTAAGTCGAGGACTACCTGTACTTGAAGGGCTGTCACAAGAAAGAGGGGGCCAACTTATTTACTAAAGCACCTGTAGGCAGGACAAGAAATGATGGAATCTAACCAAGGAGAGAAGCAACCTAGAACTAAGGAGAAAATTCCTAACAATGAGGACAATCAATCAACAGCTTGCCTTCAGAAGTTGTAGGTGCCCCATCACTGGAGGCTTTTAAGAAGAGACTGGACCAGTGGTGGGTTCGGCCCGGTTCTCCCGAGCCAGTAGCGGTGACGATATGACATCACCGAACTGGTTCTGCCCCCCCGTCCCATGCACCCACCCTCACCCCCCACGTTATTCTTACCTTTATTTGGTCCCTCCCCCACCCAGGTGAGGGCGGGGAGGCTGGCAGCGGCAGCGACGGCGGTGCTGGCGGCGTGGAAATGGCGGCTGCCGGGTCAGGGAAGAAGCTGCCACAGTTTGGTGCGTGGGAGCGTCGGAGAGGTTGGCAGTTGCTGGCTTGCTTTGTTGGATCTCCTGGGCGACCGTGGGGCGTTATTTGGCCCCTTGGTCGTCCCAGAGGCCTCCATGAAGATTTATGGAGGCTGGGCGAGGCTGGACGAGGCAAGCAGCATGGTCCCAAGGAAGATCCGGGAGGGGTTGGGGAGAGCTGGACTATGACTGAGGGGTTTTCCCCCCTATGGCATTTGTTGCCTCTGCTCTCCTTTTTCACCCCCATCCCCCTGAATGTGGTGATGCCATGCCGTGTATGCCTGCTGAACAATCATCTCCGGGTCTAGATGCCATCTTGACCTCCCCGGAGGTAATGACGGTTATGATCTCCGCTGTCTGAGCCTGTCTGGACTATGTGGACTGACCTGACCCCATTCTTCCCCTCCGTTGAATGGAGGTTTACATCTGGGGATTCAAGTCTTGGTGGAGTGGGTCTATAGCTGCTGTCTCAACTCCGGCTTTTTGGACGATCGTGGTTGACCAGCCCCCGTGAGAGGAGGGCTGGGTCACCCTCTGCCGGACCGAAACAGCATTTTACTCCCGCCATTGCCGTGAGAGGGCACTGAGGTCTCACATGCTCCATTGGAACTCTATTGAAGCCTTGCATTGCACTCCTTCTGACTGTGATAACATCAAATTGGCCCCTGGTTATTGGCCATGGACTATCACCTCCCTTTGATCTTTGATGTACTCGGTGAATGACCTTCGTGCCCTGCGAGACTCCCCCCTCTCGCAGGTCTGGCCCTCTTCGTTATCGAGGGCCTATCTTGATGACGGGCGTTGGAGCCCCGAGAGATGGCATGCGGCTAAGAAGAGTTTGAGGGGTTTTTTAAGTGGGTTTTTTAGTGAGTTTTTAACAAAAATTTTAAGGGGTTCGGGGGGGATTAGGGTGGGTTCTGGGGGAAATCCACCGGGTTCAAGACCAGCCTTAGCGAAGGGCTGCGACATTAGGGACGTAGAACCGGAGGTCGGGGAGGGGGTTGGAGTTCGATTTGAAGAGGGCTGTTCCATCAGCACAGTGAGTGGGAGGGGCAGATATGGCGGAAGCTGGGGACCATATCATGTGCGGGGAATGCGCACTCGCTATCTTAGAGCGATTGCGCATTCCGGTCCCCAATGCCTTTCTTGTTCCCCAGGTTATTCAGATTCTCAGGGCCAGAGCCTCCGGCTGATGTTGTGCAACGCCAGGTCCGTTGTTAATAAAGCCCCCCTCATCCACGATCTTATTCAGGAGGGGGAGGCGGACCTGGCGGGCATTACGGAGACCTGGTTGGGCCAGGAGGGGGGAGTCCCCCTCGTGGATATATGCCCACCAGGCTTCCGTGCATTTCATCAGCCGAGGGCTCAGGGCAGGGGCGGGGGGGTGGCGGTTATTATAAAGGAAGGTCTGGATCCAAGGGAGACCACTGTTCCACAGAGAGCCGGATGTGAGTCCCTCTTTGTGAAGTGGGGTCGTGGAGTACAGATGGGCCTGTTGGTCACGTACCTGGCTCCCTGCCACGTGGCAACGGCCCTGCCCGAGCTCCTTAACGTTATAGCCGAGGTGGCGGTGGGCACCCCCAGACTTGCCATCATGGGGGATTTCAATCTGCCATCTATCGGTGAAACGTCTGAGGTGGCTCGAGAGTTCATGGCTTCCATGACGGCCATGGACCTTACTCAGTTAATTCATGACCCCATTCACACAGGAGGACACACTCTGGACTTAGTTTTTGTCTCTGGTCAGTGGTTGAGTGGCCTCGATATAGGGGATATAGCCATCGAACCCTTGTCATGGTCTGACCACTCGCTCCTTCGACTGGACTTTCTAACCGCTGCACCCTGCCGCAGGGAGGCGGGACCGACCAGGTGGTTCCGCCCCAGGCGCCTGATGGACCCTGATAGGTTCCAGATGGAGCTTGGGCCATTTCCTGAGATTCTGGCTCATGACTCGGCCGAAGACCTGGTGGCCGCCTGGGATAGTGCGGCTGCCGGGGCCTTGGACCGAGTCGTGCCTTTGCGGCCTCTGACCCGGCACCGAACTCACCTAGCTCCTTGGTTTTCCGAGGAGCTTAGGGAGATGAAGCGCCGGAAAAGACGCCTGGAGAGTAGTTGGAGGACCAGCCGCTCCGAACCTGACCGAACACTGGTGAGGTCTCATATTAAGACCTACCTAGTGGCGATAAAAGCGGCGAAAACTAATTATTTTGCCGCTCTTATCGCGTCATCAGATAATCGCCCGGCCGCCCTGTTTAGGGTGACCCGCTCCCTCCTCCATCTGGAAGTGCGGGATGACCCCTTGCAGGGTCGAGCTGAGGATTTTGTGCAGTATCTGTATGACAAAATCGCTCAGATTCGGGAAGGGCTGGCCTCTGACTGGGTATGTCCAGATGGGATGACTGAGGCAGGTCTTGAGAGTGTTATCTGGGGGGAGTTCGATCCTGTGGCTCCCGAGGACATGGACAGGGTCCTGGGACGGCTGAACGCGACCACATGTTTATTGGACCCGTGTCCCTCCTGGTTGGTACTGGCTTCCCGGGAGGTGACACGAGGCTGGCTCCAGAAGATTGTTAACGCTTCTTTGAGTGAGGGAGTCCTGCCGGCCGCTTTGAAAGAAGCGGTGGTGAGGCCCCTCCTCAAGAAGCCTTCTCTGGATCCGGCTGTTTTGGCTAACTATCGTCCAATCTCCAACCTTCGCTTCATTGCGAAGGTTGTTGAGAGTGTGGTGGCGCAACAGCTTCCCCGGTACCTGGATGAAGCTGTCTATCTAGACCCGCTCCAGTCCGGCTTCCGGCCTGGGCACAGCACGGAAACGGCATTGGTCGCATTGGTGGATGATCTCTGGAGGGCCCGGGATAGGGGTTGCTCCTCTATCCTGGTCCTGTTAGACCTCTCAGCGGCTTTTGATACCATCGACCATGGTATCATGTTGCACCGGTTGGCGGGGTTGGGGGTGGGAGGCACCGTTTTGAGGTGGTTCTCCTCCTACCTCTCTGACCGGTCGCAATCTGTGTTGACAGGGGGGCAGCGGTCGACCCTGAGGCACCTTGCTTGTGGGGTGCCACAAGGGTCGGTCCTCTCGCCCCTTCTGTTCAACATTTATGTAAAGCCGCTGGGTGAGATCATCCGTGGCTTCGGGGTGGAGTTCCATCAGTACGCTGATGACACCCAGCTGTACATCTCCACCCCAGGCCACCCCAATGATGCCCTTAAAGTGATGTCCCAGTGCCTGGAGGCCGTGCGGGCCTGGATGGGGAGAAACAGGCTCCAACTCAACCCCTCCAAGACCGAGTGGCTGTGGCTTCCGGCGTCCCGATATAGCCAGCTGACGCCATCGCTGGCTATTGGGGGCGAATCACTCGCCCCCACGGAGAGGGCTCGTAACTTGGGCGTCCTCCTGGACGCACGGCTGTCGTTAGAAGATCATTTGGCGGCCGTGGCCAGGGGGGCTTTTTATCAGGTCCGCCTGATACGCCAGTTGCGCCCCTTTCTAGATCGGGACTCCCTACGCACAGTCACTCAGGCACTCGTCACTTCCCGCCTGGACTACTGCAACGCTCTCTACATGGGGCTCCCCCTGGGGTGCACCCGGAGGCTCCAGCTGGTCCAGAACGCGGCCGCGTGGGGGATTTTGGGGGCAACGAGGCGCTCCCACGTGACACCTCTCCTGCGCGAGCTGCACTGGCTCCCGGTGGTCTTCCGGGTGCGCTTCAAGGTGTTGGTGACCACCTTTAAAGCGCTCCATGGCTTAGGGCCGGGGTACTTACGAGACCGCCTTCTGCCACCAATAGCCTCCCACCGGCCAGTACGCTCCCACAGAGTGGGCCTCCTCAGGGTGCCGTCCGCCAGACAATGTCGGCTGGCGACCCCCAGGGGGAGAGCCTTCTCTGTGGCGGCGCCCACCCTCTGGAACAACCTCCCCCCAGAGCTACGTACAATAACAGACCTCCGGATTTTTCGTCGGGCCCTAAAAACCCATTTATTTCAACTAGCTGGGCTGGCTTGAGTCAAATTTTAAACGGATTTTAAATTGGAATGTTTTAATTACGGCCAAAATTATTTAATTATTTTAAACAGATTTTAGATTTTGTATGTTTTGTATGTATGTCTTGTTTTTACTTTGGCTGTTCACCGCCCTGAGTCCTACATTGGAGAAGGGCGGTATAGAAATTTAAACAAATAAATAAATAAATAAATAAATCTATTGCTGCCTCCTGAGTCCCAGCTGATGGCTAGAGGGAAAAAAACTGTTTAAACTCTTGCCGCGGGGCTTCAAAGGGCCGCCCTACAGCTGATCAGTGTTAAAAGAAAACAAATGAGTAGACCAGTGCCTGCAAAAATACATGAGTAGATCAGTGCCTGCAAAAATACATGAGTAGACCAGTGCCTGCAAAAAATAAATGGGTAGATCGGTACAGCTCTGCAAGCATTAAAAGCCTGGTAGATCAGTACCTCTGCTAAATCCTAAATAATTGTCACATGACCATCAAGCCATGCCCACAAAATAAGCCATGCCCTCAGAATTGGTAGTAAAAAATTTTAGAACCCACCCCTGGACTGGACAGCCATTTATCAGAAATAGTATAGGTCTCCTGCGAGAGCAGGGGGTTGGACTAGATGATCTCTAAGGTCCCTTCCAACTTTGTCACTGTGACTTTGATGACATAAATATCTCTTCTAACTCTTTGAATCTATGTATGGTCCTGAGCTATTAAAAAGACTTCTCACTCCCAGTAAAAAACACATTCTTGTCCCTCTGATCTCCTGGCCTAGGTGTATATAAAGAAGGATGGCAAACTATACTTCTGGTTTGTTTGTTTGTTTGTTTGTTTGTTTGTTTCTTTCTTTCTTTCTTTCTTTCTTTCTTTCTTTCTTTCTTTCTTTCTTTCCTTCCTTCCTTCCTTCCTTCCTTCCTTCCTTCCTTCCTTCCTTCCTTCCTTCCTTTCTTTCTTTCTTTCTTTCTTTCTTTCTTTCTTTCTTTCTTTCTTTCCCCCATCTCAATCAATGACACTGGCTGGCTTTAGCACATATGGCAGACACATTACATTTGTGTTACATCACTGCCTTGTCTTCATGGTTTTGATTTCTTGCCTAATCAAGATTTTTTTACATATGACTCAAAGGATAAGAGATGTCAGCTGATTAGGCTGATATAATTTCTATTTTAAAGTTGCACTGTCAAAAGGGGGAGCAGTGGCTTCACTCACCTAAAGTAATTTACTGCTTTTAAAGCAATTATTCCTAGTTCAAGAGTTCCTGTAACCTTTCCTGCCAGCATGATTCAGCTTCCAATAGAGAACAATTCACGCTTGTACTACCAATTCATGAGAGTTTTGACAATTTCTAGCTGTCTATGGCCTGAATAAAGTCATTAGACGATCTTTTATGAATCATAGTATGTACTCATCAGAATGATGAGTAATACCAAATCACAATTGCAAAGATGTTGGTTACCTAAAGGATGGCCTTGAATATGTTGTAGTACAGAAGTTTGGAATAAATCTGTCAGCTCTATTCAACAGCTAATTGAATGAATGAGAAGGACTTCATCTTAAATTCAAGGTTTCCCACTATTGCAATTCACTTGCTTTTAAGGCAGCCTCAGCCTTCAGGTCTCCTTGTAGCCTTCAAAAACCTTAGATATGGCCACTCCAAGCCAGCCTTTCCTCAAAATGCCATAATGTAATTTCTAATGCATCAGAAAGGAAGAAATGATATAAGGAATTAGTGCATTAATTTGGTTAATTCAACGTAAATATACGTTTTACATTTAATCCTTTTTTTCAGGCTCCTATTTTGTCCTAATATATTTATATTTTTACAGCATTTTCAGTAAAGAAGTCAAGAATGCAGCATTTCTGAATATTGCTAATGCTGCTTTAAGAGAAAAAGCACCCATCTGGGAAGCATTGCCTGAAAGACAAGTGCAAAATATGCAGTGACGTGTTTTAGATTTCATATACAAGAATGCTTTTTGGTTCATGTTGCAACCTCATAAAAATAGATTTCAAATAAAAATTTGAAACCTCTTCAAAGCCTTGGTGTAACAATGCTCCTTCAATCCAGATGTTGGGTTCCACTTTTGTGCATGCACAGAGATTTGTTTCTGGCAGAGCCAAGTGGCTGGCCAAACCTATCACCTTATTTTGATGGTCAAGCTTGTGGCACTAAGGAAAAATAACTTGATGCCTCAAGTGGAATGCAGCTGGTCCACAAAGTCTGAAGTGAGACAAAACTGGCATTGACCGATACTTACCATCAAGGTCATATTAATCTAGTATTGGAAGAAATATTCATCTGGTTCAGTTCCAAGCTGGGAGAAAAAGACTAGAAACATGGAAACTGATTGGAAAGAAGGTGTAATGATGAAGTAGAACCACATGGGTTCTAGGCAGCTGATCACATGGAGTTGAGAGAGGGGTTATACCTTATCTTGGGCTTTGCACTTGAGCTTCCTGTTTCTGTGCAAGAACATGTATTATATTGGCTGTTGTCAGATTCCCATGTGGCCATGTAGGGGTTATGTAAGGGACATAGCTGGCTCTATAGGCAAAGTACAAATCCTAGGAGTTTGTCTGAACTAACTTTGGTTGAAGTTTCTGCGGGTGATTGGGCACTTCCTATTGAGGCTGGGGGCTAATTGTACCTTTGTTCAGAGCTTGCTGCAGGGAATTTCAAAAATATCCTGTCTTGATTGGATTTCTGCCTGCAGTATTTGCTTTGCCTATGAATAGGGCTATCCATCTCTTTATCTCTTAAGTGCTGACATCTGCTGAGAGCTATTAAGAAAGTTGGGGGCTGTTTTCTGTCTCCAAGAGCATGTTTCTCAATTTCTCATCCAAGGAAATATAATATTCTGCCTTTTTAAATATTTCTCAAAATATTTCATTCTTCTAGGAGGGGGGGTACTAACTTTCTACACTAGAGAACAGGAAGATCTTAAACTATCTGACAAGAGAAATTGTATAAACCAGATTTAATTTAAATTACGTTTAAATAATGAAACCTTCTTCTTTTGACAATGCAGCCAGCATCATTCCAGATTAGGCCTGGCTCCCCTGAAAATTGTCTATCCCAGTTTTCAACATATTAAACTACGTTAAGTCTTCATTCTCCTTTTCTCCTTATAAACCCCGGGTTTATAACCTCAGTTGGTTTCATCCATGTGGTACTTAAATCAACATTCTTTAGCATTCTGAAGATCTCTCAAACAGATCTGAATGATATAACAAGATTGTTAATATTACAATGAAAACACCCTGATTCCGTTGCTTTCCAAGCAAAAGTATTCAGGTGCACAGAGTGTAAGTAAATACTGTGCCAGCTGTTACTTAAATGGCAAAGAGTATTTTGAGGGAACTGTGGTGCAGGATATGAAGATTAAAAAGATTAACAATTTCAGTATGTTTTCTCAAGAGGCGCCTCCATTTTGAATGATTTTGTAAATGAATTCATCCGATATTTCTTGGGATGAATGCGTGTCAGAAAAAGCTACCTGGCTAGTGTGCACATACGTACATAATCTGAAGAGATGCAGAGTTTTAGATTTCCATGAAAGGAAAGAATGTAATGTAGCATTACTAAAATGCATTTATCTAAGCAAAACGTTCAAGATACGCCAAACAATGTCGACTGGCGGCCCCTAGGGGGAGAGCCTTCTCTGTGGGGGCACCTACTATCTGGAACGAGCTCCCCCCAGAGATACGGAGGATCCCGGATCTGCGCACCTTCTGCCGCACTCTTAAGACCTTTTTATTCCATCAGGCGGGCCTGGCCTAATCTTTTCCCTCTTTTTAATTATGTAAATTTTAATTGGTTTTTAAATGATTGGGGTTTTAATACGTTTGGGCCAAATTTGTTTAATTCGATTTTACTTTGTTTTTAAATTTTGTATCTATGTATTTTTACTGTTTGGCTGTTCACCGCCCTGAGTCCTTCGGGAGTAGAGCGGTATATAAATTAAATAAATATAAATATAATATATATAAATATGATAACTACAAAAGATTTCATTTGGTTAAACCAGTGTTTCTAAAACTTTTTGCTGTGAGAAGTCCTTCCCACTTTTAAAAATGATGAAGAACCTCAAAAGTGCATTTGTTTGGCTGGGTTATATTTATTGACAGTCTTCATTAGTGACTTGTCCATTTAGTGACTGTTCACTTTTATGATGGTAGTGAAAAAATAGCTTTGCAACCAAGCCTTGCATTTACAACTTTTGCAGATGTGTAAAGCAAAGGAAAGCTGAAGTAAAAACATAAAAATCATTATATTTCGCTGAGTGACTGCTTCATTTACTTCATTTACTTCATTGACGGAGTGGCTAGTTCCTATTGTGGCAATTAAAACAAGCATTACCTGTATTTACCATATTAAAATTTAAAATTGATGCATTTGCTGCCACTACCACTTCTCTTGATTGTTTGATGGGCTTTTAATACTGCATCATTTTTCAGCATAGCCTGGGAAATAATTTGATTGCAGACCCTTGAGAGGTCTTGGGGGTGCCCCCCAGGAGTTCTAGAAAACACTGCTTAGACTGAAATTCTTGGGCCTTACAAGGAATTCAACATAAAGCAATTTGGGTATGGTGCAGATGAACAGAAAGAGGGCAGTTGAACAGAAACAGAAAAGGCAATTTATCTGTTGTCATTTTGCAGATAAAATTCATCCTCTCCCAATTTTTTTCTTTTTCATTCAAGACAGGAGGGTTAGGGTTGATGCCTAGGATAGAAAACTGGTGTGCTGCATTTTCTAATTATTCTCCTTTCACTTAAATGCTCAGTTGACTTATTTGATTTAGATATGAAAATGGAAATAGAGTCATATATTTCTATAATCAGTGCAGCTTATGCCTCAATAAGATGTTTATGTTCAGATAAAGAGTGTCTGCAAACTATAGTCAAGGTAGCAGCCACTCTGTTACTGAATCTGATAATATAAAAAAACCCAGAATCAATAAAAATAATTTAAAAATATGACAGCCACAATGGTGCAATCAATACTCCATCACACACACACAAAACAGCAGAGCTTCAATCTTCAAAAGCCAAGATGCTGATGGCCAATATCTTGATTTTGACTTTTTCAACCATAACCGTCAGTCTCTCCAGGTTGCAACATAGGCAATATTTTTTAAAGTTAGAAAACACGTCGTTTTTAAATTAACAGTAAACTACTACAAGAAACGAGCATCTGTGGAATCAAGCAAATCAGCATTAAGACCAAAACAGGTATAATTTGAACCACTCTATGACAGGTTACTGTGCTTCACTGTTACTTTTACTGATTGAGCCAGCTGGCATGTTTAAGGAAATGAGTTTCTTTCTATGACTTGTGTAATTTTTCTTTCATATATAATAACCCATTTTATAATGTAAATGGGAGATTTCACAGAAGAACCTTAAATTTCTTAGGCACATAATGCACATGATGGCACTATCAACCAAGATTTAAACAGATTTTGCATTTGAATGAGGATTGTTGTTAAAAAAATCTCTTTTTTGTTTAAAGCTCTACTTCTGTGACTATTTCTTTCCTATAAACAAACAAAATATCCTGTAGAAAAGCAAGTGACTCAATAGCAGTTGTCCCACAAAAGAAAAATGCATTTAGAGCTCAACACATCTGGGCTATTCAGAAAGACAGTAAGTAACAAGTACCTTTTAAATGAAAGCTTAATGTTGTAGAAAAGGAAAATCTTTGAAACGATTGTGTAAATGCAAAAGGTGGGTTTAATTATTACCTTTCTATGAAACAGAACAAACCCCATAAATGGTTAGGGAAATGAGACGGTGAGGTTCGTTAGGAGTGAAGCTTTCAGTTCTGTGTCAGCAGAAATTTAGTTCTTCAAGCTTCAGTACTTTTTATCCTTTTTATGCCAATGCAATACACCCAAAACTAACTTTCCAGAAAGACTTATCTTCAGATATACATGATGTCAGTAATGGAAACCAAGTGGAAGAATCATTGGAGTGCCCGTTTGCTGCCTAAAGCATCACTCAAAATTGTTACTGGTGTTTTGGAAGCTTCCTACAACACAATATGGAGTTGGCTTTGGCAGAACTAGAACTTTAACTTTTCTGCGTTTCATTTTTGGAGTTGCCATTATATTGGCCACTTTTGAGACTACTGATATAAACACTAATCATGGGGGCATGTTAAAAGAGTAGCGTATTTACACTTGAATTTCTAAGGAACTTCTGTATTGTTATTAACTGGTGATATCCCCACTGGCTATATACTTAGTGGTTCATCAAGTCTGCCTTTTGAACTTTTTGTTTTCTTTTTAATTTATGTATTTAATATTTTTATTCTTTTTATTTTTAAATTTATTTGTATTTTTTTTATTTTTTGTCAGATGACGGACATGTGTTTAACCCAAGCATTTTTAAACTCAGTTATTGATAATCCAAACCTATCTCTTTAAGTCAGGGTTTCCCAACCTTGGCAACTTGAAGACATGTGGACTTCAACACCCTAGAATTCTCCAACCAATCATAGGAGTTCAAATTGCCATGGTTGGGAAACCCTGATTTAAGCAGTTCCGGTCATACAGGTAGTCCTTGATTTCATCAACATCATCATCATCACCATTTTAGCCATTGTCTAGCCACTGCAAGATGAAGGCCTCTTCTGCATGTTTCCAACCTATATGGTCCTGAGCTTTGCCAATTAGGTCTGCAATACTTGCTGATATTGTCAATCCATCTTGTTTTAAAACTCTTTCACGGACACTTTTTATGAAGTAGGATCCATTCTATGGCTGCCGTGGTCCACCTGACGTCAGTTCTTCTTGCTATGTGACGAGCACATTTCCATTTCAGTTCTTTTACTCTTGATGATAGCATATGCTTTAGTTTGTTCTCTAAAATCCTTGACTTACAATAATTTCTTTAGTGACTGTTAGAAGTTATAACAGCTCTGAAAAAAGTGACTTATGACAGTTAGATTTATGACACTATGACCGTTGCAGCATTCCCATGAACAAATGATCAAAATTCAGGTGCTTGGCAACTGGCTTAGGTTTATGACAGTTGTCCCATATACCTTTTATGATCTTCTGCAGTGGTGAAATTCAATTTTTTTTACTACCGGTTCTGTGGGTGTGGCTTGGTGGGCATGGTGTGGCTTGCTGGGCATGGCTTGGTGGGTGTGGCAGTGGAAGGATACTGCAAAATCTCCATTTCCACACCACTCCAGGGGAAGGATACTGCAAGATCCTATTCCCACCCCCCTCTGGGACCAGCCAGAGGTGGTATTTGCTGGTTCTCCGAACTACTCAAAATTTCCACTACCAGTTCTCTGAACTACTCAAAATTTCTGCTACTGGTTCTCCAGAACCTGTCAGAACCTGCTGGATTTCACCCCTGATCTTCTGACAAAGTCAGAAGCTGTTTACTTGGAAATCAGTGGAGAAAGCCAGATTCCCTTAACAACTGTTACTAACTTAACAACTGCAAAGATTCCCTTAACAACTGTGGCAAGAATGTTCTAAAACAGGTCAAAACTCACTTGACTGTCTCACTGAGCAATAGAAATTTTGGGCTCCATTGTGGTTATAAGTGGAGAAGTACTTGCATATTCATGCCAGCTTGATTCTAAGTCAATTTTAAAAATACTGTTCTTACTATAAGACTTGGCAGCAATATGCAAGGTATTCCATCTGAACTGCAAGCAATCATGACCTGCTATTAGACCAAAACAGAATCAATCTTTTTCCTTCCTATGTGAGGGCCATTCTGAAGAGAGAGAGAAAAAAAGGGGTGTGTATATTTGTGTGTGAAATTGACTTTTCCCTTATTTAACATTGAATGAGAGGAAAACAAACGGCATCTTCTCTCCCCATTAATTTTCACTGTTGTTAAAACCCTCGGCTAAGGAGATTAGTGAGCATCCTGAAATTAAAAGCATACCATTTTTTTTTAAAAAAAATTGTATGAAAATTAATTTGTTTGCCAATGATGTGGTTCTAATTATTTCAAATCCTAAACAGTCCATTTCCCAATTAATGAATCTTGTTAAGAATGTTGGCAATTTGACAGACTTACACATTTTCATGAAATTTTTAAAAATATGATATAATACAAAGAATTATAAATTAAAAAAATGTACAGATATCAAGCATAAAAGATAGACACAAAATACCTCCTTTAAGTTATACCTAACAATCTGAAGATATCATACTCTTTACATTATATGCCATTTATTAGAAATATTGCTTAATTTAGGGAAATCCTTAAAGGTTTTCCTAGATAGTCCTAGATTAATGGCCGCTCATTCAGTGATCATTCAAAGTCATAATGGTGATGCTTACAACTAGTACTCAAAATTCTGGCCGTCCCAGCACCCCCACGATCATGTGATTGCGATCTGGGTCCTTGACAGCCAGCTCCACTAAGGATGGTTGCAGCATCCCGTGGTCATGTTGATTGCCATTTGCAACCTTTCCTGCAGGCTTTCCACCAGCAAAGTCACTTGGGAAGCTGGAAGGAAAAATCACAAGTCATTTGGGTAAGTTCCCCAATCCTGTAGCAGCCACATCTAGTCCCACTGTACTCGCACCTTGGTGGCCCCTCACACACTCTGCAGCACCCACCATGCGTGCATTAAGCCAACTCCTTGCACACCCTCCCACACTTGCAGCCACCGCCATCACTGGGAAAAATTGGTATGACATCGGGATATGGGTGGTGTTGCTTCCAACTCTTTGCCATAGTCAGGTAACTTATGATTGGTTACCAGATTTCTGTAGGGATGGACCTGTTGGTCTCAGACACCTCAGGGATCTGAATAGCTTTCAGTAAGCCTTTGGGAACTTTCCTGTCAATCCAGCAGCTAAATCCATTGAAAGCCTGGTATCACGAGATGGCCCAGAACCTTGATAAAATTGTGCTCAAGTGGCCCTTCTCTTTTGCCAATTCCAGAAGACTAATTCATTTACCAAAAGCTTGCAGAGAAAAAGCAATGGAAGCAACATCTAGAAAACCTGTGAAGTAAGTCAAGAAGTGAATCCGAGGACATCCAGGCCTATTTCCTGATAATAAGAAAAACCAAACACCATTATTCCTCTCTCTTGTTGTGTTAGCAAGTTGCATTCTGCACTCATGGGTTGGATGATTAGTTTATAATTAAGAAAGGATCAACATCAGGAGCTTGTCTGTCATTGCCATGATCACATTTCACTGACATAGTCACTCAGATTTGCTTAAGTCTTGACTCCATCAGGATAGAGTCCAGGATGATAATTAGAGCAATATCTCACTTGCTTATTTGGGATTCCTTCAACCTGTGACCTCCGATGAAGTGGGTAGGTGCTCTCTAGGATGTTCTCTTCTACCAGTGAGCTGGATCTCTCCCCCTCTTGGATCCTTCAGGCAGCTAAGGGAAAGTAATTTCCTGGACCAGGGACAATTGTTATTGCTTTGTTATCAGAAGAGATGCAACCAGGTGGAAAAAAATTTAGAAATAACTTTGACAAATGAATATATAAGTCCTTAAGGGAGAAATAGGACAACTGAGTCATATTGAAAAAGTGGAAAGTGTGAGAAAGAAACCAACCCTGGCTTGATTCTGTTTAATATAAAATGGGGGCAGAGAAAAATTGTGGCAAACTTTCAAAATTTTGTTAGTATGTCCCATGATGATAAAGTAGCTTTCTTTTGTTCGCTGTTTTCTAATCTGGTCTCTCTTGAAAGGCTGATATCAGAAGCCCTCAAGGTGTATCTCCTCCTTAAGCCTACTCTAGATCTGGAGGTAATGAACAACTATCACCTAGTCTCTATCCTATAAAGTTGCTCAAATAAGTCATCCAGGGTTTGGAACTTTATTTGCTAATACTATGCTTTTTTAAAAGGCATATAAGAATCAACATGATGGTCCAATACAAATTATAATTAAAAGATTGGGATTTAAAGCCACAGAACTTATTATTTACTCTATTAAAATAAATTAATTCTTGACCATGATTTCTAAAGTTAACCAATTTCTAGATAAAATATTACTAACTGCATTCTTCAATGAACCCTAGAAAGCAGAGAGCCTGAGGCCAGAGATTTACCATATGTAAGGCTTACAGTATGAATATTTTTAGAAGTTTAAAATTGAGTTAATAAGTGAAAGTATTAAGGTACTGACATTAATTCATTTTGTTAATTCCTGATTGCCATTTTTAAATGAGGCAAATGAGAACAATGTTAGAAAAATGAACCCTAGGCTTAATATCTCTCAAATTCAATAAATTTACAGTCATCAAGAAGTTCTGTAAATGTGTGTGTGTGTGTGTGTGTGTGTGTGTGCACATTCAAACATCAGATGGAGCAGAATAATTGCCATAAAAGTAATGATGTCAGATAACCCTAGTTCCAGCTTCTACTGGATAGCCATATTGTGTGATCCTTTTAAGACTGCCCTGATTGGGCATCCATTTTATTTGACCCTTTATGCACTCCTCCATTAGACATTGTGTGGCCATTTTGTGCATTCTGTAGGGTGACCATTTTGTATAGTTCTTTTTGCAATTCCATGGCAGCCAGTTTTGAGGGGGAGGGGGCATTTTGTGTATGGCAGAAAACAATGAAGGAGATATGACTTCATATCTCTGCAAACTTGTTCCGCTATTCAAATGTATGTGCCCTCTCTTTTCTTAAAAAGAGCCATTGATCCAGGGAGAATGGCTGCCTACTAGGGCTCCAGATCTGGAATATAAAATTCACCATACAGTAGCAAAAGGTTGTAGATCTATTAATGTTTTAACTATCGTCTAATGAACATCAAGATTTTTTGAAGTCCTAATCTGATAATCCTAGTTCCTGTCTTGAGAACTAGATGAAATATAAATCTTTATGTCATTGCTGAATATCCTCTTGATGGTCATGTTTTTCTATATTTATTGAAAATCATTATTGAATCATAGACTGCTAAAGAGGCATTGTTCCCCCTCAGCAGGATAAATTTACCATCAAGGATGTGCAATTAATGTACAGAGTTGAGTGAATTGATATGTCAAACGTTTGCATTGCTGGCTCCAACTTTGAAAGCAGTTCACTTTAAAAACCCTATTGTTTTGTTGAAATCTACAAATGAAGTGTTGGAAATTTTTTGGGGTGGAGGGTGGGAAACATCTAAAAAGGGTCACAGAAAATAGCCATCATACAGAAAGGGAGATGCTGGAAATGACATCCTTTTGATAAAAGGTATGCTCTTTATTTTTCTTTCATAAAATGTAACTACTGTGACTATTATCCTGCAGTAGTGACGGTTTGAAAAAGGCTTTTCCTTTTTAAAAAATATTTATATAATTGTTGTTAAGGTTGTGCATGCAGCCATTTATGTTATCAATGCAAGATTTAGCTTGATAATTGAGCTATCTGAGCTGTAAGATAATTGCATACTTATTGTAAATTCTTGCTCTCCTGCACTAGACAGATAATACCTTGCATTGTTGACTAAAATATTATGTGCATGACGGCTGAGAGATTCTTCTTGACATAAACCTTTCTCAAATATACTTTCTGGATACACATATAGTAGAGAGCCCTTACAGGTTAGTAATGAAAATCCTTTATTCTGCATATCTATCTGACAATATAGAATGCAGCAATTCAAGTCAGCAACGTTAACTTATAAATACATTTGCTTTTGGTACTTTTTATTATTTATCATATTCAATTTAATATTGTTATGGCTCAACAGAAAAACTCTGAGTAGTTTGCATTAATTCTT
This sequence comes from Pantherophis guttatus, assembly GCF_059756535.1. Taxonomy (NCBI): domain Eukaryota; kingdom Metazoa; phylum Chordata; class Lepidosauria; order Squamata; family Colubridae; genus Pantherophis; species Pantherophis guttatus. Next base: position 66,966,284 of record NC_142068.1, read on the forward strand.
CCAGTAAAAAATATTTTCTCTGAAAGAACTTGAAATACCAGATTCAGTGAGCCTTTTCTGTGTTAATTTCTTAGGCAAATTTCTGTTGTAAAGAGAAACTGAAAAATATCTCACCATCTTTTTAAGAAAACATGTCTCTTTATACAAATTGTGTGCTTTTTTAAATCATAGCCATCATGAGGCTACTCAGATGCAGTTTTCAATGTAGATGTAGTTGAATAAATTCATTAATGCAATCATGGCTTATTGACACAAGCAATGTTGCATATGAGTTACTGTTTACTAATACTAGGATTCAGACAATCTGTTTGAAATATGGAATTAGCAAAATTATTCTATTTTAATACAGTAATCCTTAATTTATGACCACAGCCAGGGCCAGAATTTCCATCATTACGTTATGCGGTCATAAAGCTTAATGTCACATGACCACATCGCTTAACGATGGCAATTCTGGCAGTTCCAGTTGCCATTATAACTCCAGACCTGTGGGTCATCAATAGAGAAGCAGAGGGAATCCCAGGTAAGGAGAAAGGGCAGGCCAGGTATGCTTGATCAGCAGCAGAAGACAATTAAGGTCAGCTAGGGTATCACATACATGGGAATACTATGAAGCACATCCTGAAAAACAAATGGTGTTGATCTTCTTAGATGCGCAGAAAGCATTTGACAACGTAAACTGGCAATTTATCATTAAAGGCAGTGGTGAAATCCAATTTTTTTTTACTACCGGTTCTGTGGGTGTGGTTTGGTGGGCATGGTGTGGTTTGGTGGGCATTGGCTTGGTGGGTGTGGCAGGGGAAGGATACTGCAAAATCCCCATTCCCTCCCCAGTCTTGGGAGAAGGATATTGCAAAATCTCCATTCCCACTCCACTTTTGGGCCAGCCAGAGGTGGTATTTGCTGGTTCTCCAAATTACTCAAAATTTCGTCTACCGGATCTCAAAACTGCTCAAAATTTCCGCTACCGGTTATCCAGAACCTGCTGGATTTCATCCCTGATTAAAGGTATCACAGACCAGGGAATGCAGGGGACAAAGGGGCATAAATGAGGGGATATGGTTGGGGGGAATTGAAGTGCCCCTTCACTGTATGTGCAGGTAAAGTACCAAGTGCCCAAATTTTGATGATGTGACCATGAGGGTGCTGCAGTGGCTATAACTTTGAGGATTGGTTGTAAGTCCCTTTGTTCAGTGCCTCTATAATTTCAAACAGTTGCTGAACAATTGGTCATAAGTTGAGGACTACCTGTACTTGTTACTATGTCCAATTTGGAAAGATTTCATTGGAAGAGGAGTATCCAGGAAGAGGTACTAGCTGCTTAACATAAAAAATTATTTGAGGCTTATGTGCTTTTCTTCAATACTTTACATTGTATTATTTCTGAAATAGGATTTTAATAAATGTTTATTCTCTTCTGCATGATTACAAGCAATGCAGTCTTTCAAGTTATTAAGATGCATTCCCCGAACATAGGTTCTTTCTTTCCAAAGATTCAAAAACTCTATCTACAATATCTATCTATCTACTGTATCTATCTATCTATCTATCTCCATCCATCCATCCATCCATCCATTGATCAATAGGCAGACAGACAGAGTCATAGATATATTCATATTCTCCTATTAGCCAGTTTATTAGAGCAAACAAAATATATGCAATAAGCATTTAAATGAACATTTAAATCTATAACAATTTAAATTAAAATGCAAGCTCAGTAATGAATTATTTGCCTTCATTGGACAGAATGATTTATGCCTCATATGCATTTTCCCTAGTACATTAATTGTTAAAGATGCTTGGCTCACAGGACATTTCCTTGCAGCTTGATAACAAAGTAGTCTATTTAGACAGGTGAATATATAAATCATTGGGGTGTAGGGAGGGTGTTGGTCTAGGATGGTCTAGGTGTCAGGAGCTGGGTTAAAATTCAAAAGTAAAGGTAAAGGTTCCCCTGCACATGTGTGCTAGTCATTTCCTGCTCTGGGGCGATGCTCATCTCCGTTTCTAAGCCGAAGAGCCAGCGCTGTCCGAAGACGGCTCCATGATCATGTGGCCGGCATGACTAAATGCCAAAGGCGGACGAAGCGCTGTTACCTTCCCACCAAAGTGGTCCCTATTTTTCTACTTGCATTTTTTACATGCTTTCAAACTGCTAGGTTGACAGAAGCTGGGACAAGTAACAGGAGCTCACTCTGTTATGCGGCACTAGGGATTCGAACCGCTGAACTGCCAAGCTTCTGATTGACAAGCTCAGTGTCTTAGCCACTGAGCCACTATGTCCCTTAAAATTCAAAAGTACTACCAGTTTATTTCATGCTACCTATACACAGATATCTGATCTACTAGCGGTCAATGCAAATTCGTCCTAGATAAGAGTGAAAGGAATTCATGGGAGGCTTAAGTCTCTTGTGAGAGCTTAGCGACTCCAAACTCCAAACTGATGGGAATCAATCTGGGCAAACTTGGGCTCAGCCCTGGTCATTTACAGATGGAGTGGTATAGAATTAAGTACAGATTCAGCCATGGAAGTTCACTGTGTAACTTCAGGCACTCAATATATCTCAATTCAAATGGCTCTATGAAAAACATAGAGGAAGAAATACCATACATGGTAGTGAAGTTCATGAAAGACAGGAAGGATTCTCTGTCCAGAGTTGGCCAAAGGAGAGGAGTCAATGAAATATGATTTATATTCAAGAGTGTTTCAGAGAGATATCAGCCTAGAGTTGCAGATCATGGACACTCTTAAGAATATAACTTGCTTTGTTTAATGGTCCATGAGAATGTCCTTGAGAGACAGAAGAAGAGGAGGGAGAAAGCAATTTAGGATAACATCAGATAAGAGACAGCTTAGCCCACAAAAGCAATGAGGGTGTGGAAAATGTCTCAGAAGGGACCTTCCCTAGTTTCTTGGATTGTAAAGACAAGGTGGGAGAAATGTATTTTCAAACTTGCAAGATTTTTTTTACTGTAACCTTAGAAAAGATAGCGTTACTGCTCATAGTTGGTGCTTCCTGTATGGACTACCTCTAATGGCTGACATTTCAGTAGGGTTTGGAGCTCAGTTAAGCCCTTTAAATCTATCACTGGCCTGATTACCAGGCTCCAGTACTTCTGAAGAGCTTCTCAGTCCATCTCACCATCCACATTGCCTGGGTTGCTGAAAAAACAAAGAGGATGAAATCGGTACTATGAAAGGGATCAGATTATTGAGGAGAATACAGCTCACGAGGTACTATCTCCAAGGGTTCAAATTTGGAAGTATTTGATTCAGCAAAGGATATGTAACTAACACATAATGGACAGAAATTCAACATTTCTGTCATTTGCAATGCTGATCATCTTCCACCAACTATTTCTTCTTCTTTTATACCCCAATCACAGATCTTGGCCAAAAGAGATGAATGTTACAATCAAGGAAAGAGTTTTTATACAGTTTTGCAAGTTAATAGATTTTGCTAATTTCTGAATAGTAGACACAAATATGGGGATGTGAAACTGACCAGCAACTGATAAAGGGAGTGTGATCACATGGATAACTCAAGGGAAAAGAAACAAGGTGGGAAAATAAGAAGCTTGTAAATCGAGTGAGAAGAAAAAGGGACCTGGGAAACAGATTTGAGGATTAAGTCAAAAAGTCCTGGTATTTTATTGTTTTATTTATTTATTTATTTTATTGAAAAGTTTTGTAGGAAATACAAACATTTTCTCCCCCCCCCCACCCTTCCCCCCTCAACCCCTCCCACCCCCCTGAAAAAATCCTGGTATTTTGATGTTCTGAGAAGGAGCATAATTGGATTAGAAGAACACAAAAGTCTTAATGCATGCAGAGTTCAAAATAGATAGAGAAGAAGGCACCCACATGTAGTCCTCCTAACCTTGCTTCCCTCCAAACTTCATTCAGGTTGAAGGTCTGAACAGGACCTATACAGAAGTTGCTTGAAAACAAGTGCAATAGTATACCGTATATGATTCAGCATCTTGCTTTATCATAGAGAGAAGTATGATCATATGAAAGCAAATCTAATAGAGCTCATTTTGAGACTTTCTACAGTACATGATCATTAGAAAAAGGCATGGGTAAGGTTGCAGGCATAGTCCTAATCTCTCTCCATTTTGAATGTTGCATCTCTGCAAAATAGAGATTTTTTTTACCCTCTTTATGTTCTTAATAAATCAAGTAACTTTATCGACCCATTAATTCCTATTATATTATTCATTGTAACTAATTCTATTATCCCATGCAGCCATATTTTCTAGATTATTATTATTGGTTATCTGCTGTTTTATTTTAGCAGACTTTGCCACTGGTTTTATATATGCATATATACAGCCATATTGCACAATTTCTATGTAGCTATTTTATTAAATGACCGGATATAGAGAAGCTCTCAGTTTATTGCATGTAAAGTTTACTCATTAATGTATTTTCTTTCCTCGTGAATCAAGGCACAGCAAGGTGTTTTTATTAAGGGATCTTGTTTGAGTCTAGCAATATCATAACCTGATGATACAGTTTAATAGAAAACCCCACAGAGATTATGTTATGGTCTATTACAACACAGAGTAATATTACATTTTACTTATTACCTATTATATCTTGGGTTTTTTATTGTTGTTCAATAGCATCCTATCAAGGGTTACTTTTAATACAACTACTAACAATTGAATATTCTCTTTTCAATAAAAGAGAATCTTTTCTGATCTTAGTTATTCTTCCATTTTGTAATATTTTCTCTGTTATTAACTCATAATTTAAAAGTTTAGAATTCTACATCATAGCTGACAGGTTCACATAACTAATACCTTGCACATATTAATAAAAAAGTGGAGCTTTCCAAAGTAAAACACTTGAGAAAAAGTGTACAAAACACTTGCTTGGTTATGGATATTTGAGGGAAATTATTGTTGGAAGAAATATCCACCTGGTTCAGTTCCAAGCCGGGAGAAAGACACTGGAAACATGGAAGCTGATTGGAAAGATGGTTTAATGATGAACAGGACCACCAAGCACATGGTTCTGGTGCAGCTGACCACATGGAGTTGAGAGTAGTGGGGGGAGGTTATACCTTCTCTGAGCTTTTTACTTGAACTTCCTGTTCCTGTGCAACAACATATATTCTGTTGTAGAGGTTATGTAGGGGTCATAGCTGGCTCTGTAGGTTGTCTGAGTTAAGATTGGTTGAAGTTTGGACTGCTGATGCAATAAAGGGGCATTGGGCAATTCCTGTTGTGGCTGACAGTTAATCCTACCTTTGTTGAATCTTGGGTGAGGGTATTTGCTTATGAATAGAGCTATCTATCTCTTTATCTCTTAAGTGCTGATATCTGCTGTGGGCCATTAAGGAAGATGGGGGCTGCTTTCCAAGAGCATGTTTCTCCATTTCTCCCTGTAGGGAAATATAATATTCTGCCTTTTTAATATTTCTTAAAATATTTCATTCTTCTAGGAGAGAGGTGGGTGCTAACTTTCTACATTATAATATTTGGATACCATTTCTTAAGAAGGAATTAGTAAAAACAAACTTAAGGAATGCTTGCTGGAAGGAATATCCCACACATCCAAATCTAATATGGTAAATGTAGTATTGTATGCCCATTTCTCTCAAGTATTTCTTTTTTGGAATATTTACTGGGAATTTGAATATTATCCTCAAGTGCAGTATAAATGGAAGGAAATAATTAAGAGGCAATCATTAACTGAGAAATCTTAGCAATTGGGAATCCAGATATTTTGAATTTATGCATGGGCAAGCTAATAGCTGAATAAAATGTGGAGCATTACAGCATAATTTCAAAGATCTAACCAATAAGGTAAAATTATATGACTCGTACTCAGGAAAAATGTTGAGAGTAAGCCAGTATAACTATTTTTTTTTTCTTCAATCCAACATGCATAATAGGAAGTACACGGAGGCCATACAGTTGAAAGTACCCATCTTCAGAGGTGGGTTTCAGCAGGTTCTGACCAGTTCTGGAGAACCGGTAGCGGAAATTTTGAGTAGTTCAGAGAACCGGTAGTAAGAATTCTGATTGGCCCCACCCCCATCTATTCTCTGCCTCCCAAGTCCGAGCTGATCGGGAGGAAATGGGGATTTTGCAGTAACCTTCCCCTGGAGTGAGGAGAGAATGGATATTTTACAGTATCCTTCCCCTGCCACACCCACCAAGCCATGCCACGCCCACCAAGCCATTCCATGCCACGCCCACCAAGCCACATCCACAGAACCGGTAGTAAAAAAATTTGAATCCCACCACTGCACCTTCAATTATCCTGAAACTTGTTAGAGCGTCCCATACAATAGAAAATGGCAGGCAGTAGAATGAAGTAAATATCTATTTGTTTAATACTAGGGAGAAATCAGGAAAGGAAAATCCAATCAGTCAAGGCTATTAAAGTGAATTTCAGAGCAAATGAAGCAGAAAAACTATGTGCAATTTGACTCTTCATTTCTCTTTTTAGCTTTCTTTTGCCTTAAAAAAAAAAAGGTTAGATGTGAACTGGATTTAGCAGTTACGTTCGAAGTTACAACGGCACTTGTAGTGACTTATGACCATAGAGCCGTGGTGCTGCAGTGGTAAGAATGCAGCACTGCAGGCTACTTCTGCTGACTGCCAGCTGCCAGCAGTTCGGCAGTTCGATTCTGACCGGCTCAAGATTGACTCAGCCTTCCATCCTTCCGAGGTCGGTAAAATGAGGAGCCACATTGTTGGGGGCAAGAGGCTGACTCTGTAAACCGCTTAGAGAGGGCTGTAAAGCACTCTAAAGCGATATATAAGTCAAAGAGCTATTGCGATTTTTCACACTGATGACCATTGCAGCAGTTCCATGGTCACGTGATTTATATTCGGGTGCTTGGCAACTGGTTCATATTTATGACGGTTACAGTGTCTCGGAGTCACGTGATTCCCTTTTGTGACCTTCTGACAAGCAAAATCAGTGGTGAAGCCAGATTCACTTAACAACCATGTTACTAATTTAACAACTGCAGCAACTCACTTAACAAACATGGCAAGAACAAGGAGCCTGAGTGGCATAGGAGGCTAATGCATTTAACATCCAGCTGCCTGCAATTACTGCGAGTTTAATTCTCACTAGGCTCAAGGTCGACTCAGCCTTCCATCCTTTCCAAGGTGGGTAAAATGAGGACCCGGTTTGTGGGGCAATAAGCTGACTTTGTATAAAATATACAAAAGTATGAAGGCTATTGCTTAACGCATTGTAAGCCGCCCTGAGTCTCCGGAGACGGGCGGCATATAAAAATAAATAAATAAATAAATAAAAAAAGAACAGTCGTAAATTGGGGCAAAGCTCACTTAACAAATTTCTCACTTAGCAACATAAATTCTGGGCTCAATTCTGGTCGTAAGTCTAGGACTACCTGTATTTGATTGAAGAGATCCCATTTTAGATTCAGTAACATTCCAAGGTGGATTATACAGTATACAAATGATGCATATTTTTTAGAAAGATTTTCCCTTCTATTTTATATATTCAATGTTATTTATCCCCACCATTCAGTGCATATAGTAGACATTTTTTTTTAAGCTCCATTACATTTTTCTTTTAATCAGAGAGCCAGCGGTCATATAAACTTTACCCTATCTAATAACTTGTGTTATCCCCACTGGATTTTGCTGATTGGGCCAAAGTAATTGAAAATCTGCTGAAACAGCTATGGATCTAATGGAACACAAGAGCAGTAGTATTTCTCACCCCCGAGGGAACGTTTCCAAATCAGCATTTCTGTTCAGGCTCTGTTTTGTTGGCTGGGGAAAACAGTCTATATTACATTCTCTGGCAAACTATCTAAAATGTTCATAGAAGTAGATAGTGTATTAAGGTTGTCAGAATTAATTCTTGTTATTTACCTCTGAGCACTGTCAACAGGAAGAAATGTTTGGGTAAATGTCAAGGCGCCAGATTTCCATCGGTTCCTTCAGCATCGCATCACTGTTCCCAGTGGCAAGAACATTTCCATAGTTATAACGTGGGGTGATTGGAGAGGCTACTTACAGACTATGAAGACATAATGAAATGGGGACAGGAGGAAATTGCTTGAATAGGAATGCTAAAGATTCTGAAAATTCTGAGAAAAAAAAATAGGCAGTATTAACATTTATTTCCTCTTAAATGCATATCGTATTCAGAGGAAAGTAAAAAAGAAATATCTGCCAATCCAGTATTCATTTTAAAATCAAGAATATATTTGATTAGCATCAGAATGTAAAACAAGGTGGATTGCCTAATTTCCAAAAAGATGAAGGACCCATGTGCTGACTCTGACAAAGGACTTGATTTCTTAAAGTAGGGACATTTTATTGGCTATTGCTATTGATCTTCTTTTCATTCCTTGTTATTTTTCTTCTGCCTTTCATTAGACTAAACCAATTCCTTGCTTCCTCTGGCTGTGAGCCCACACATTACTGAACAAAATGTACTGTAAATGCTTTTTTGTATACTCTTGAATTTTTTTGCAGAAGAAATCAGAGTATTCTGCTCTCCAGGTGGGAAAAAATAAATTATAAAATGTACAAATATAATTATAAATAATTAAACCTACAAAAACTGCAGCATAAAAGAGCAAAACGTTAATTATGCTAACATATCTAGAACAACAGATCAAAGAACAATAGGAAATAATAATAATAATAAAATTCTAAAGGTCCAGAGGACTTTAGCTTCTTTACTTTCTGTTTGTCGATTTTGTGGTCTCGCCAGTTCTTGCATCCAGGAAGTAGAATTTCTTGCAAATAATCCAGTGCTCCATTGTTACTACTTTGTCATGCCGTTGCTTGTAGTCAATCTGTGTGTTCATCTTGCAGCAGCTGACTAGGTGATAGACTGTTTCTTCAGTTTCTTTGCAGAGTTGGCATCTGTTGCCTGTTGCTATCTTCTCAATTCTGCTTTTGTATGCATTTGTTCTTAAAGTTTGGTCTTGTGAAGCCAGAATTAGCCCCTCGTTTTTTTTCTTCAACTTTCCTGCTCTTAGCCATTGCCAGGTCTTGTTATCTGCTTGGCCTGATGGGTAATACTTTGCCTTGCTTCTTCTTCATTTGGTCTTTCTTGTATGCCCGTTTGGTCTCTCCACTTAGAGGCAGTCCTTGATTTATGACTGGCTACTTAGTGACCGTTTAAAGCTACGATGGACCTCTCCAGGGCTACAACCTGGATTCATAGACGGTCGGGCTCCCTCTGTGGTCACCTGATCATATTTTGTGCATTCAGGAACAGACCTGCATTACATTGTTTACAGTGTCCCATGGTCACATTAACTTGATTTAGTGTTGTGGCCCGTCAGCAGCCTGTGCAGATTGTAGCCGATTCCGACAACAAGGAGACTGGTGTGGTGGTGTGCCAGCAGCCTGTGCAGCTGGCGCTCGAGTTGGAAAGTGAGGAGGCTGGAGAAGATGTGGTGCCAGGGCCTTCAAAACCTCCAGAAGCTCCCATAAGTGAAGAGGAAGAAGAGGAGGAGCCTCTTCTCAATGCATGGGCGCATAGAGCTGCCAAAAGGCAGGAGTGGCTCCTCAGGAGGAGGTCTCCTCGAGAGTAAGGCTTGGGGCTAATTGGCCATTCCCTTAGCCCAGTGTTTCCCAAACTTGACCCTTTGAAGATGTATGGACTTCAACTCCCAGAATTCTTCAACCAGGCATACTGGTTGGGGAATTCTGGGAATTGAAGTCCATGCATCTTAAAATAGCCAAGTTTGGGAAACACTGCCTTAGCCTATTTAAGAAGGAACATCGCTTGCAACAAGCTGTAGAGAACAACTTTAGTTCACGCTCCTTCATGTCTGCAAAACTGTTTCTGGGCTTTCTGCCAACTCTAGTAAGACTGTGATTACCTTTCTTAGAATTCTGGTAGGCTGTTAAGACAGTTCATTAACAGCCTTTGAATGATAAAGACTAAGTTATTTTGAGTAAATAAGCTTTGTATAGAGATTTTGTGTGCTGCGTTCTTTGGGGTCTGTAGCTGGGGCAGAACATTCATGTTTTTGCAGAAACTGATACTTACTTCCAGTTTCTGGCAAAAAACGACCATTGCGGACAATGGATTTTCTTTTCTTTTCTTTTCTTTTCTTTTTTTTTGCATAATTATTTTTTATTTTATAAACAAACAAACATACAATACATAATCAATTCTTCAGTGTATCATCTAGATACATCTTTTGTGACTTCTTCTTACTCCTCTGATCTTCTTAATATTTTCCATTCATTTGTTATAACATTCTCCCCACATTATTCATTTATTTATAACATTCTCCCCATATTTCTAGCTTACTATTAATATATTTATCTATCTTCACTCTCCCCTTTCTTCTTCCATTGCTTCATTGCAACATTACCCTATATATATCTCTTCTCTAACCAATGGTAAAATTGTCCCCATAACTTAAAATATTCCGATTCCTCTCTTTCTTTAATTATCAAAGTCAATCTATTCATTTCTGCACAATCTAATATTTTTTTTAATTGCTTCCCCCTCTGAAGGGATTTTTTCTGCTTTCCATCTTTGCGCAAATACTATTCTCGCTGCAGTTATTACATGTATAATCAAGTATATATTTTCTTTACTGATTTTCTCTGGTAGAATACCCAATAGGAACAGCTCAGGTTTTAATTCTATATGTTGTTGTAGCATTTCTTCTAATCATGTTTTAATTCTAGTCTAATAATTTCTTGCTTCTGGACATGTCCACCACACATGATAATACAATCTTGGTATCTGATGACATTTCCAACATTTAGCTGATTTATCTTTAAACATTTTTGCTAATTTTTCAGGTGGCATATGCCACCTATAAAACATTTTATATTGGTTCTCTTTATATGTTGTGGACATTTTTAATTTGTAATTGCTTTCCCATAACTGCTGCCATTTATCTAGCTCAATTGAACATCCAAAATTTTTCGCCCAGGCTATCATTGTTTCTTTTACCTATTCTTCTTCTAGTTCAATACTAAGTAAATAATTATATATTTTTTAATTATTTTATCATCTGTTCCTGTGAGTATCCTATCCAGATCTGTCATTTCTAAATAAAAACCATATAATTTCGCATCGTTTTCATTTCTTGTTTGTATTTGCATATGTGTATACCAATCCATCTCAATCCCTTGTTCTTTTATTTCTTGTTTCCCTTTCAATTCCCCCTTATCTGTTAATATATCCTTATATCTAAGAATATTTCTAAGATTAATAATATTTGGGTGTATTAGCACTTCCATTGTTGATAACCATATTGGTATTTTCAAATAATATTTATCTCTAACTTTCTCCCACACCAATAACAATGCATTTCTTACATAGTGTCTCTGAAAGTACCTATGCATCTTGCTTCTGCCATACCATAAGAATGCATGCCATCCCAATTGTAGATCATGTCCTTCCAAGGTTAATAGCCTTGTATTTCTTAGTTAGTCATAGTCTTAGTTGTAGTCTTCCAAGGTTAATAGCCTTGTATTTCTTAGCCTCCAATGGGTTTTCCTAATGACTGTCACAAAAAAAAAAAAGGTTTTAAAACTGGGAGTGGTGACTTGCCTAAAAACCACCATGACTTACAACTGTAATTCTGGGCTCAATTACAGTTATAACTTGAGGACTTACTAATAATTCTGGAATGGAGTGGGAAAGCAGGTCCAAGACCTGCAGGAATCTTGAAGGGTAGAAAGCAGAGCATGGGGTGTCTCATAGGAGGGAGGTGTTGGGAAGCCTGGACAGGTGGGCCTGAGCTTGCACTAGGTCTCCCAGGGCCTCCCACACTCCTGAGCTCCACTTAACTACACGAATAGGGTAATTAAGCAAAGTACTTAATAACAGCATAAGAGGGAGCCGGGTAGGAGGTCATTAAAGCAGCCGTTTGGGCACCTCACTTAATGTTACAACTTGTGACCATAATGGGCAGACTCCATTATGGTTGTTAGTTGAGGACTACCTGTACTCAATACATCTTCATAGTATACTAGCTTCAGTGCATCTTCACTCTTCTTCAGGTATTCTTCTGATGCCCTTTTTTCTTCTTAAACTCTCTAACGTACTTGCAACATTCCACACCCACCAATTTTTATTAGTAAGTAGAATCTGTCAACATTGCTGCACAAATGAAAGGCATGGTTCATTGTAATGATTTTTGTGGTCTTCTTATCAAGGGCTTTTAGTTCTGCTTGAGTCCAGTCCACTATTCCAGCTGTGCATTTAATGACAAGGATTGCCAGGTGTTAATTGCTTGATGATATTTCCTCCCCTGACTTTAAGATTTTCTTCACTGTCCTGATGTATTCGCTTATAACCTTCTTCTTGATTTTAGTGTGCTTGATGTTGTCAGCTTGAAGGAGGCCCAGTTTCATCTTGACTCTTGATCTTATTTCCAGAGGGCAACTTGATTCCTTCAGTTTTCACTATTTTTCTTCTGTTGATGGTGTGAGTGGCACATTTGTCTAGTCCAAATTCCATTGCAATATCTTGCCTCTATATACAGTGTTCAGTTGCTGTATTTCAGGTGGTATTTTTTTTCATGCAGTTTCAAATCTTCCATGGAGCATATAATATTCCAGACTTAATAATTGTCAATAAGACAGATAAAAATTCTGGATAGTGGATGTCACAGTACTTAGAGGAAGCAAAAGGGAAGAGAAAGAACAGAGAAAATCACAAAATACAAAGTCCTGCAGATAGGAGTTTGGTTATTACCATTGATGCCATACCAAAAAGCCTTGGAAAGGACTTATAAAATCAGCGTATTAACAAAATTTCCATCTGTCAATTACAAATGGTCACATTGCTTGGATGCACTCATGTATTACCCTGTTTCCCCCAAAATAAGACATCCCCTGATAATAAACCCAATTGGGCTTTTGAGCGCATGGCAATAAGGCCAAGCACTTATTCCAGGGTTCAAAGAAATATAAGACAGGGTCTTATTTTCGGGAAAACATGTTATACCAATACATTATGACGTCCTAGGTTCTTGAGAAGAACTCGATGCATACGAAGGCCAACAACAATTAGAGAACTGGCAGCTGTGATTTCACATTGTTGTACATATAATAATAATACTATTAATGATATATAAAACATAGGAAAATAATGAAGCAATTTTTAGCTCACCAATCTGTAAAGCCGATTCTTAAATGGTGTCAGAAATATTCAGTGATATGAAGCTATGGGAAGGCATTATTTCTATTACAAGGAGGTGAAAAAGACTTAATGACATGTGTTGACATTAGGTTTTCTAATCTTAGCAAAATGTAAAATAATAGCTTCCTTGAGGAATTAAAAAGGGGACATTTTGCTAAT